>NC_090883.1:24642541-24687541 GCF_036669925.1 Montipora capricornis | reverse complement strand
CCCATGACAGTTCCAGAGCCAAGTCCTATAGGGATGATACCTGTTTACAAACATTGCTTTTCTTATTCAAATGTGCCAACCATAGGAACAAAAGACCCTTTGTTTCGACAGCCAAGGAGGCTCTGGTTGGCACATTAACCCTTTGATGTCCAAACCAGCCTAAACCGGCTAGACTTAGTATTTTACTCTGTCTAACGTCAGACGATTTTACTCGTCAATGGGGAACCGCTGGGAGTAATGGGTTAATGACAATGGGTGACATCAACGATATCTTCCCTATGGTTAATCTATGTTTTATTTAACTACACGCGCGAACTGTCCGCCAATCGGAAAGCAGCATAGAGTAACCGCAGGAAATAATAACAGATCAAAACAATGTTAATTCTTGTATGTAAGGATGTATTATTGCTGTTAAGTAAATGCATGCTAAACATTTCTTTGAGGAGGAGGTACTGGTGAAGGTGTTATTCAATATGGCACCCGTTGCATGGGCCAATTTGCCACAATTAAAGCTTTTCAAGGGTTAATCAACGTTTAAATGAAAGAAAATATCAACGTCTCAAAGAAGAAGCTATAGTATTGCTTTTGAATTCGTGTTTGAATAAAAGTTTATGACGCTTCGTGTATAATTCCTGGTTGCGATTTATAAGTTTAACCAATCCCCATTTTTCTCGTCAAAAGCTTGCCATTTCACAATTAATGGCAAAAATGTCGTATACATTAAAGAGAAGATTTACCTTAGTGGCCATGGTGTTTCTGAAAGTCTCGAATTTGGGTACCTATTCGATTTTGTCGAACGTAAATAAAGTTCCGGCTCGACGGTCGACTCCGTTGAAGACGTGACTCAATTACATTACTTGATCATGAAATTTACCCATGATGCAAAGGGTACTCGAACTACAGAATGGTCACGCAATGTAGCTCGAAGGTCGCCTGATTCCGAGACGGTCGAAGGTCGCTCGTGTCACGCACTCTTCTCCATCTCCCTTGCCCCACGGGATAGGGAGAGGGCGAAGAGTGCGTGAAACGAGCGACCTGGACCGTCTGAGGAAGGTAGATTCATATGGATGATGATAAATGCATATAGATGAAGGTAAATGGCTATAGACAAAGGTAAATGAATATGGATTACTGAATAAAGGGAATATGAATACGGTAATAATTTAACGTGTCGGACTCGTGGTGGGTATATCCATGAGATCCTTGCCCCCCCCTCTTGTCACCAAACTTCCCTAGTGTCATCCTCAACTGAGAATTCTAAACTTCTTAGGTTACATTCAACATCCTCCGATAATTTCTTGAGCTGCACTGCATGCTCTCGGCCAATCTGTTACTTACAAAGATATTTTTCATGTTTATCGTCAATACTGTAATTACTTCAATAAGCAGTAATTTTTCCCTTGAAAAAGGTTTTTAATGAAAAACACAAAAAAGAATGATGGGCGAGAGCGGGGTGAACACGCAGGAAAGGTTATGACAACGTCAATTGTGTTGTGTTACTTTTCCTTGCGTTGTGCCCAGTGGTTTGGGGATATGGAGGTATATCTATGACAAAATTTGAAATAAAATCGTCCAAATCATGAATGCATCAATCCAAAGCTGAATGGCAACAAGGCCAATGGCCATCACGGAAAGATGCATAACGCAAAAAACCATAACGCAAATAGCCAAACGCAAAAAGGCATAATGCAAAGAGGCATAACGCAAATAGCCATAACGCAAACAGCCATAACGCAAATAAGCATCACGCAAATAGCCCTAACGAGAATAGGCATAGCGCAAATAGGCATCACGCAGACGCAAACGCAAATGGCCATAGCGCATTAAAGCATAACGCACAGTCATAACGCAGAGGCATAACCTAAACAGGAAGAAAAAGTTCGATAGCGATTATATGTTCTTTCCCTTGAGCAATCGACTGACGTTTTTTTTAGAGCTGAAGCTATTTACGGCGTACACAGCTAGTCTCCATTCTTCCAACGGCCTTTCCGATTTTCCTTCTAAAATGCCATTTTCAGCATTTCTGAGACTTAAAAGCATTGTGAGGGCATGAATTAGAATCTGGAAAAAAAACGCTACTCAAAGGAGGAGGGGGTGGGGGGGGGGGGAGTTGCAACCCCTTCCCTGGACCCGCCTCTGCTTCATTGCAGAGGAACAAATTGTCACTCTATTTGCAACAATTCACAGGTGCATAGTCTGCAATGTTGCTAAAAGTGATATTATCAGGTAGCCTTTAAGCCTCAGTTATGTGAAAAATGGATAGAACTTATGATCCTCTGGATCACTATATTCAGCTGATATCTGATCAATAATAATTATTGGTTTTATATAATTTTCTGACCGATCTACCTTACATTCATTCAGTGGATAGCCCTTAATCCACCTTTTGAAAATTCTTACAGTGGCCTGATCTTATTACTGATGAATGGTTTAGACACCCTTCTGCTTTCATAGAAGATCATAATAATCATCATGATGACGACAGCAATGATGATGATAATGAAGATGATGTTAATGACAATGATGACAGTTACTGTAATAACTTTAAGTCTTGATATGCTTATTGAGTTAAGAATGTGTGCTCTTTTATCAGGGGAGACCATATATCAAATGAAATCAAAATCACATTGGTAAGAGTGGACAATTGGGGTACCTGGAGAAAACTCTCTTAGAGAGGAGTGGGGAAACTAATCCACATCTGATGTAGCCTCCCACGCAGACGTTCTTGGGCTTTGTCACAAGTTCCTCCCCCAGTAACGTCTGCTGAAACGAAAAACCACTTCCGTTCATGAAGTACATAAGATAATTAAGATACATACTTAGTTGACCACTTCCCCTAGGGGCTTTTCAGGGCCAATAAAACACAATCACAACAGAACAGAACATTCAACAACAACTGTTAAGAATTCCAACTGGCCGGAGGCACACCAGTTCGCTATTTACAAGTGCAGCTGAAAGGTTGAACCAGGGACTACCAGGAACAAATTCAACCAGTTGGCCAGGACGTGTCTTGAACCCGGGATCCCTGGATCTCAGAAGGCAATGGGCCACACCACCAATCAGAGGGTTTTCTAGTTTTGGGTAAACTCATGTTTTTTTTTTTTTATGGCATTCTTTCACAGCATGTGATTGGCTATGCACAAAACAATTAGTCAACGCTAAGTGGTTTTTCGTTTCAGCAGACATTAGTGGGGTAGGAATGTGTAACAAAGCCGGGACACTGAAAAACGCAGAATGCAGACTGTGCAGACTGTCTGTAAAATGAAAATTCGGTTAGCCTGAATTTTTCCCTTGAAAAAGGTTTTTAATGAAAAACACAAAAAAGAATGATGGGCGAGAGCGGGGTGAACACGCAGGAAAGGTTATGACAACGTCAATTGTGTTGTGTTACTTTTCCTTGCGTTGTGCCCAGTGGTTTGGGGATATGGAGGTATATCTATGACAAAATTTGAAATAAAATCGTCCAAATCATGAATGCATCAATCCAAAGCTGAATGGCAACAAGGCCAATGGCCATCACGGAAAGATGCATAACGCAAAAAACCATAACGCAAATAGCCTAACGCAAAAAGGCATAACGCAAAGAGGTATAACGCAAATAGCCATAACGCAAACAGCCATAACGCAAATAAGCATCACGCAAATAGCCCTAACGAGAATAGGCATAGCGCAAATAGGCATCACGCAGACGCATAACGCAAATGGCCATAGCGCATTAAAGCATAACGCAATTAGGCATAACGCAGAGGCATAACTTAAACAGGAAGGAAAAATTCGATAGCGATTATGTCCTTTCCCTTGAGCAATCGACTGACATTTTTTTTAGAGCTGAAGTTATTTAGGAAGTACACAGCTGGTCTCCATTCTTCCAATGGCCTTTGCGTTATGCCTCTGCGTTATGGCTATTTTGCGTTATGCTTTTCTGCATTATGCCTTTTTTCGTTATGTCTCTTTGCGTTACTCCTTTTTACGTTATGCCTCTTTGCATTATGCCTTTTTGCGTTATGGCTGTTTGCGTTATGGCTTCCCCCCCTCCCTGCATTATGCCTCTTTCGGCAATGGCCATTTACAGAATCGGCTTGTTGCCATTCAGCTTTGGATTGATGCATTCATGATTTGGACGATTTTATTTCAACTACTCATTACTGACCATTGAATTTTGTCGTAGATATACCTCCATAGCTTTAAGGTCGTGCCATGCGACATGCCAGTGGCTTTTAGTGACAGAAGGCAGTGTTTTCTTTTATTTAATACTTTACTTAACGATGCCGTATTTGTATTAATGAGACACTCAGAAATCGTTTCACTCTGAAATAGATTAAAGCCCCACTTCCCGATTGCGTGACATTCCTTTTATTATTTCGTGACAAACAACAAACTTTGTATGTACACACACAGCTGCACAGATGTCGATCTTTCCCTTTGTCGAATCAATAGATCTAATTGTTTTTCATTTTCACTAAAATGGATTAACGTGTTAAACGCCAGCTTCTCTATCAACATGACGAAGGCCGTCGGTCGTAAAGCTGGCAAGAGGGGTAGCGAAAACACCAACAATGCAACTACACGCGCTTCAAAACTTGCGAAGAAACATCCCTGTCAATTCCAGGAGGAGACGTCGCGAAAATGGATTGTCGTCATTTTTACCATTTGTACAGTCATCGGAGCAATTTTAGCTGTTTCGCTCATTGTCCCCGCGTTTCAAGTTAGGCTTAAAAACAAGGCTTTGCGAAAAGGGAAGTTAAATGAACAGAAAGCCTCTGCCCAGGATAATGGTGGGGGTAAACGTTTGACGACAGAAGGTAGGACGTACAAATGATATCAAACTCACGGCGAAACGGGCTACGAAAGAGTCTCAAACCACCATGTTCTATAAAATCCACTTAGCGATGAAGGCAAAATCTTGCCGTCTTCTCGCCTGGGGTGAGAGATCGTTAGAGACTCAGCACCCAATCACGTTCCATACTATCAAATCAGTGTTTTTAACAATGTCTCGCTAATATCTGCAAAGGCGCCCGCAAACGAGGGAACAATGAGGGAAGCAAACGTTTCCCCGTTTGCAGTCCTGCAGTCCTTTCAGCCCGAGGAAACATTTGTTGCGGGAAGCAAAAATGTTTCTGAAATTGTTGAGAAACACCGTGCTACCTCAGCAACTGTTTCCTCGTTCGCGGGCGCCTTCTCTTCCCATAGCTATTGAGACCAATGCGCGTATGAATAATTATTCCCTTCACAAATTAATAATCTCTCGCCCCAGTTGTTCAAAATCCACTGGATAAATTACCATCCATTGGATAGCGCAATTGGTGTCGCTATGACTTATCCCGGGGACTTATCCTCTGGATACCGATTTATCAGGCCGATAGCGCTATCCATCGTTTGACCAACACCAGCATAATAACATTTACTTTAATTGATATTTATTGAGGGTTGTCCAATACTCCGACATAATGAGATTCATGCCACTTCACAATAGACATCACAAAGTGTCCCCGAACCTTAATCCTTAAAAAAATAGTAACAGTTTTGTGAGACTTAAAGAGCGGGACAATTTGTGACACTTTGTGATGTCTATTGTGACGTACCAGGAATCTCATTATGTAGGAGTATTGGACATGTATGATTTTATTCCATCACTAAGGGCATTATTGGCTTGAACCCGGGATCCCTGGATCTCAGAAGGTAATGGGCCACACCACCGATCAGGAGGCTGTTTTCTAGTTTTGGGTAAACTGGTGTTTTTTTTTTTATGGCATTCTTTCACAGCATGTGATTGGCTATTCGCAACACAATTAGTCAACGCTAATTGGTTTCTTTAAATAGTGGGCAAACAGCCATTGAATGGAAGTGGTTTTTCGTTTCAGCAGACATTAGTGGGGTAGGAATGTGTAATGAAGCCGGGACACTGAAAACCGCAGAATGCAGACTGTGCAGACTGTGCAGACCGTCTGTAAAATGAAAATTCAGATAGCCTGAATTAGGCCTAAATAACATTCAGGTTAGCCTGTTTACGGTTAGCTCTCAATGATAGTGAGGGTAATGCCATATTTTACCCCTGGTCTGCACGGTCTGCACAGTCTGCAGTCTGCGTTTTGGGGTGACCGAACGAAGCCCTGGGAACATCTGCATGGGAGGCCAGATCTGATGTTGAGTTGAACTCACAATTGGGTGACATTGATGGAAGTTGTGTGCTCTCACCACTGTGCCAATCCAGTGCACCACCACCCCCCTCCCCTTTCCAAAGATATGTCCAGAAATGAGAGTAATAATAATTATTATTAGATGCACGCAGATTTCAATAGGGGTCACAACTTTGTCCCCACTTGTGTCTCGAACATGACAAAAAGTCCCCAAATGCTGCTCCTCAAGTAAGTATAGCAAGTTTCATTTACTCTTATCTTATTGTTGGAAATAGGTCGCAAATGCTTAAAATTAAAGAGATACTTCATGTTGGATGTCAAATTTGGGCTACTTTGCATGATCTAATTCCTCGCATTTCTAAACATAAGTGAGCATGTTCCGCACAATACAGTACAACAGAATCAGGGTATCAAGAAGAGAAAAAGTAGCATGACTATTCCAGGGGTGGGGGTAGGAGTTGAGGGGTAAGGGGTGGGGGTAGGGGTTGAGGTTACCATAGCTGAAACAACCCAAACCTTTACAAAAATGCTAACCTTAGGCCTAGTCATTATCTAAAGTGTAGTGTTTAGGCTTAAGGTTAGCATTTTTGTAAAGGGTTGGGTTGTTTCAGCTATTGTATCCTACACCCCCTACCCTTCACCCCCTACCCCACCCCCAGAATAGTCATGCCAGACAAAAAAAGGCCTAAAAAAGGGAAATTTTCACTAGAAAATAAGGGGTGTGGATCTAATTACTTGCATTTCTGGACAAATCAGTCAGTAAATCCTGTGGTAGACAGTAAGATCTATTTCAACAGACTTGGCTGATTAGAGTGTAAAGTGAAGTGAACCCAGGACCTTCGGGTTAGATCACGGCTGCTCTACCAACTGAGCTACAGACGGGAGCAGGCCGTGGGAACTGAAGATGTTAAAGTCACGGCAATGAACATGTACAAGTACAAGGAAGGGTTACGTTTTCACAAACGTTGGCCGTGTAGCACTTATATTTCAACAGACTTAACTATTGTCTTCAGTTGGTGTCCCCTTTGCCCTGGTCCATTTAATGCATACTTGTAAGTCACTCAATCTGGTTGACAGTGGTATGTCAATGCAATATCATTTTTATTTTCTGCTATCTACATTTTGTAGCTGTAACACAAGAAAGTTATCTTCCCAAAGAGTTACGAAATTTCAAGCTTTCTGTACAGAGCAGGTTAACGATGAAAAACATTAAAGAAAATAATCATGAGATGAAAATTCAAGAGCTGAGGCATGAACGTTTTGAGAGTTATGTCAACGCATATGTAGTGGAGAATTTTCTCAGCGACCACGAGTGCCAGAATCTTGTCATTGTCCACCAAAAGCATGTGTCAGAACTTAACAAGCAGGGACCAATCATATGTTTTGATGGTATCAAGTCTTTCCGTGAATACTTGAAAGATGCAAAGCTAAAAATCAAGGTATCACAAAATGATTTTACTGAGGGAACAACATGTGTCAATGAGACATTTTCAACTCAACTACAAGCGTACTTTACATGGAGTTTTAGTACAGCATTTTACCCTGGGGAGAGCAAATTCTCCACAATATTTGCTGAAAGGATACAAAGAGCAACAGGACTTAAGCTTGAAAATGGAGGAAAGTTTCAAATAACTTCATACCCACAAAATGTTGGTAAGTTGTAAGTTTAAGCATAAGGCAACTTGCTTGCTGGGTACAAAACATAGGTCACAGGTCATTGTTTTACCAATACAGAGTTTTTACGCCTGAGGTTAGCTTTTATGAATGTCTAGGATACTTTCTATATTCTTGGTAAAACAATGACCTGTGACCTGTGTTTTGTACCTGCCACAACTTGCTTGTAACTGTTTTAGGCATAAAGATGTGCCTTCTGCGGAGCCTCAACTCAGGGAGCCCTTCCACATTTGCAGGAATCAAAGGAAGTCACTGAGAACATTCCTTGACATCCTGGAGAGTCGAGATGTTGGGCTGTTAGTACCCCTGTGCTTGAACTGACTGTGCATGACCAACCAGGAGTACTGACACTTCCTTATGATACTGATTACAACAAGAAGTACTCACAAGCCGTTAAAGCTCTCTGCACACCTCTGCACACATACTCCAAGATTTTCCGGGTTTCAGTTAAGCAATTAGCAACTGAAACTATTGATTTCTCTTATGAATAGGGATCCTCGTACTTTGCAGAGTTTTACAGGCCTCATGGAGTAGTGGATTTCAAGCGCATTCCCCTTAACCACTATGGATTCTTCCTCTGCAACAAGTTCTGAGCAACTTCTGATTGATTGATTGATTGATTGATTATTATTATTATTATTATTATTATTATTATTATTATTTATAATAATTATTATCAATTTGAGGCATGGACAGACCACCCTCTGTTGATGTGATTGTTATCAATCTATAGAAAAAAATACAGAGGAATACTGGTATCTTTCAACTTTTATCTTGCAATAAAGTTGCCTGTGTAAGTCGTGTTCATTAATTAATTTAGTATTGGTATTGTTTAACTGTTAGTAATAATTATAATTTTAAACACTCACTTTGAGGTTGTTTTCAGGATACAAGAATCACACTGATTGCAT
Source organism: Montipora capricornis (assembly GCF_036669925.1). NCBI lineage: Eukaryota > Metazoa > Cnidaria > Anthozoa > Scleractinia > Acroporidae > Montipora > Montipora capricornis. The sequence continues at coordinate 24,678,819 of NC_090883.1, read as the reverse complement.
CGTCAACCACAGTGACAAACGAGACCGCTTTGCTACTGTCCTGGTTTACTTGAAGGATGTAGAAGAAGGTGGAGAAACCAAGTTTCCACAGTTGGGAATCAGTGTAAAACCACGTAAAGGACTTGCTCTGATATGGAACAGTATGAATTCTAAAGGAGAATGTGATCTGACATCTCTTCACAATGCAGCGAAGGTTGTTAAAGGACAGAAGTTCATCATACAAAGATGGTAAGAAGTAGCACATAGATCACCTATAATTTTAACACTTCACAAATTTAGGCCCTGTTTAGTTGAATATGTTATATACTAGCTCATAAACAGAGGATTACATGGTGGCAATTAAGATATGAATTTTATGTTCTTGCCACGAGAATATAAAATTCACATCTTCGAGCTAACACGTTATTTTCTTTTTATTATATGGACAATAAATATACATGGCAAAGATTGAAAAAATGTGAGAATGACATCCACATATGAATTATGTAGAACCCATTGGGAACTCCAAAAAATCCCATCTGGGGCTCGGGTTTTTCCGAGATCCCAACGGGTTCTACATTTCACTTCATAAAGATTGAAAAGCAGGTAGCAATACACTCGTCAGACAAAAAAAGGCAGAAATCATGACGTTGTTGTTCAATGTGACCACTCATGTTACATACAAAAAATATTGTGTTTCTGATTGGTCAATCACAAATGCATAAATAAGTTATAGAGTGCAAGAGGTTATAGGGTGCTATGGAAAAAAAGCAATTTTGTGATTTTGTTGAGTATATAATAAATAAAAAATGTATGAACTAGCTCATGAATTAGTGATTTTTTGAGAACTTTCAAAACATCACTCGTTCCCTTAAATCACGAAATGCACTTGTACTTGTATTCATATGATTTCCTATACTTCAACAAAGTATCGCGTTTCTGGTTGGTCAATGACGAATGCATAAGGAGGTTATAGAGTGCAATATGGAAGTTGCTATGGAAACACAGCAATTAAGTGATTTTGTTGAGTGTAATAAAAAAAATCATATGAACTTGCTCTTGCATTTTGCGATTTCCTATGCGGGAGCTGCTGTTTGCAGATGACGCTGCTTTAACATCCCACAGCAACGAGGGCCTCCAACATCTCATAGACAAGCTGTCCCACGCCTGCAAGGAGTTTGGGCTAACGATCAGCCTCAGGAAGACCAACATCCTGGCACAAGGTGCTGAGTCCCCCCCAGTCATCACCATCGACAACACAGAGCTGGAGGTTGTGGACACCTTCACCTACTTGGGCTCCACCGTTTCAAGCTCGACTTCACTCGATGCTCAGATCAGCTTCAGGATCGCCAAAGCAGCTGCTGTCATGGCCAAACTCAACAAGCAAGTGTGGGGCAATGACCAGTTGAGCGAAAGGACCAAGATGTGCGTCTACCAAGCTTGTGTCCTGTCAACTCGCGGTAGCAAGTCGTGGACGACCTATGCCAGAGAAGAGCAGCGACTCAACAGATTCCACCTTCGCTGCCTTCAGCGCCTGCTGCACATCAGGTGGCAGGACAGAGTCACCAACACCAAGGTCCTGGAGCACGCTGGCTCACTGAGCATACCATCACTGCTCATTCAGCGACGCCTTCAATGGCTCAGCCATGCACATCGCATGGAGCCTGACCGCCTGCCAAGAGAAATCCTTTATGGAGAACTTTGGGAGGGCATCCATAGCATGGGTTGACTGCTGCTGCACTGCAAGGACGTCATCAAGCAAGACTTGTGATCTGCACTAATCCACACCAGTGCATGGGAGGCTCTAGGCTCCAGGCTACATGCAAGAGAGCCGCGAGGAAAGAACGTGCAGCAAGGCACATCTGCACCACCTGTAATAGAGACTGCCACGCCAGGATCGCGTTACACAGTCATACAAATCAAGACAAATCCCCAGCGCTAACGATCGCCTCTTTGAGACGGGGATGCCACTATATTTTTAATGATATATGAGTCTATAGATATGTGGCCTAGGTTCAATTCCTACAATACTCATCAAAAATCTTGAAACACTTGTGTCTGTTTCCCCTTCCCCAATGTTGATTTGGGTATCACAGTGGTCTCAGTGCTTCAAAACACGCGTGGCTCAACATTGGGGAGGGAGAAGGCACATTTCAGTGGAGAAAACAGTGTGAAGTAGAAATCTCAGGATTTTTCCAGAAAATTCGAGAGAAACAGTGTCTGTTTCAATGATTTGTGATGAGTATTGTAGATATGGTGTAACCTGTGGGTTGAGTTTGTTGGGTCTCTACTCTCCTCTGAGAGCTTTATCTCCAGGTACTCCCAAATTTCCCTGTCCTCAATTGGGTATGACTATTCCAGGGGTGGGGGGGAAGGGGGGGGGGGGGTGAGGAGTAGGGTGTGAAGGGTTCAATAGCTGAAACAACCCAGACCTTAAAGTGGTACTATGATCAAAAAATCATTACCTTTTTTTCTTCAGATTTTGAAAGCGTGTTTGCTTACTACCTAACTGGCAAAATTTTGAGCTTTGAGTTTTATCCAAAGGCTGTTTATTTTGAGTGTAAGTTTTGGATTTCACGGTCCGCCATTACTCACGTTCAAAAGTGGCCGATTGGACCTCAGAGGGTTGGATCTAGAGAAAATCACGTCATTTACTCACTAGCTTAAAATTTCAGCGTGTAAACGCAATTTATTACATAATGCAAAACACGGGTTTAAAAGTCTGAAAGCCCGAAACTCCCTTGCTGCATATTAATTCGGCCGCGTACACACGCATTGCATTCTTAAACTAGTGAGTCTTTGATATCATTTTCTCCTCGACCCAGCTCTCTCAAGATTTTAAAGTTAGTAATGGTGGACCAATAAATAAGAAAATTCCAGTTAAAATAAACAGGTGTCTTTTTAAAATCAGAACTTAAAACTTGGGTTAGTTAGTGTTTAGTTAACATAGTTTTGAAATCCAAAGAAAAAAAAAATTTTTTTTTTTGATCGTAGTACCACTTTAACAAAAATGCTAACCTTAGGCCTAAACACTATGCTTTAGATAACGACAAGATCTAAGGTTAGCATTTTTGTAAAGGTTTGGGTTGTTAGTCTATTGGGAACTAACAGTTAGCAAACCACCTTGGTCTTTCTGGGGTGAGGTAGTATAGTGAAAGATGAGTCCCCCCACCTCCCCCCCTTCCCTTTACCATCTATGCATGCTCGCTGGCCAACTATATCTGTTTCCTAACAGGTATTACTATCACAACTTCCCATCACTTGGGAAACGTCCTCAAGAGCCAAGATTACCACAGCGCCATGCCAATCAACCCAGAGTGTCATGTGATGAGTATGAACAAGGAAGTTGCAGATGGTATGACGAGTGGAATTATGATCATTTGGTGGAGTACACTTCTAATATAAATAATCTGATTTGATTTCAAGACGATATCAATAATAATAGTGATGACAATTTAAACTCAGATTGAACAGCCTGCACAAAACATTTGGTGACACACAATTCCCATGCACTCACAACTACAGCCTTGTGAGATTTCTTCACTACTCCCCTTGACACACAACACAACACTGTTTGTTGACTTCGAAGGCCGAACATTTCTCAGGGTCAGTGGTACTGTCATTTTCTTAAAACAAAAAAGGAAAAGTGTCCCAAGTGTTTTGACATTGGTTTCCTGTTGCATGCCTGGATACCTGCAGGCTATAATTCTTGACCAGTGATTCAATGTTTTGAGCTGACAGCATAATTTCAAGACATTTCTGACACATTTCTGCAGTAATTATTGTGGTTGCTTTCAAGAAATGTCTTTTTAAGAAAACGTAGATAAGAAGAATTAGTCTTTTTCTTTTCCAGTTCATTTTTATTTGTACTGAGTATGCATCAATAAGAATACAAGGAAGGTAATACAAGAGTGTAGCAAAAAGTACGAGCTGGGAAATGCCCTCCTAAAATACTAAGAGGACTTGTTTTGATGTGAATAATTATTATAACCATTGTAAGCAATCATCGTTTCACTTATCAATATTATTGGAAAATTACCCTCTATACAGGGAGTTTCTCAAAATATCCCAAGACAAAACAACTCAAACAAGTCTTGTTTATGTAACAAATGCTGTATAATGTACCATAATAAATAAGGCAATATATTCACTGGCAAACATTGGGATGTTAAGAATAATATCAAAGACACTTGTCCAAACTGGTGAGCAGAAAGTATGTTCAATCTAAAAGAAAAAGCTAACTGAATTAGACGGAAAGAAAGCTAAAAAAAAAAAAAAAAGAAATTTCCCCTTAAAATTGTCAAGAAAAGTTTCATTTTTAAAACAAGTGGCGTAAAAAGTTGACTGTTCAATTTGAATGTTTGAATTAGCTTGACTTCATGGAAATAAAATAAAATTTCTTATCATGAAGGGAGGATACATCGAAAAAAATATAAGGACTTCTATCACATCAAGATGCCCATTAAATGTTGGAACAAGACTTCAAAATTTGGAATTTTCACAAATATCCAGTTCCGTGAAGCATGATACAGTCCCAAGAGTAATTAACATGTATTGTTTTCATTTAAACAACCCTCAAAAAAAGTATTCCATTATGGGAACAGAAAAAATTTTAATGGTCAATAACCAACTATCTCAAGAACTGAAATGAGAGGAAAAATGAATGAAAAATGTAAAAATGCTCAGTACTACTGTAGTTGCACGTCACTTAACGTTATGCTGTTTCACTCAGCGGTTACTTTGAAAGGATTTCACTTGATCACCATTAAATATCAGATATTCTCCTAATAAATATATCAATAAATACTTCAGAGTCCCAGAAGGGTTCCACTTAAGATTTAGCTCTGCTTGGGTCAACTGTTCACTCTAATTAGAATAGGTAATATAACATCACCATTTTGGACAAGGTCTTGAAAAGAGCCCTCAGTCATTGTCAAAGTAATGATGTACTCACGGACTGAACCAGCCAGTTCATGTAAAGTAGACCGACGTCAGAACAGAATCAAGAAATCCTTTTACTTGCAAGGATATAGTGAAACAAGCAAAACACTCAACTTTCATTTGTTGGCAAAAACCAAAAACAGAAACCTCTGTCAGGTTTGCCACTCAGCCAGCAAAAATTCCCTGATATTATTTAACATCCAAATCTTTACTGCCATTCAACACAAATACTTCGTGATCTAAAGCCAGCAAAGAAGCCACAAGACTTGACCACGGAAAAATACCTTCATCTTTAGAGTAAAAATTATATCTGGCCTACCTTGACATTACAGTATTTCAAGAGGAATTAAGAGTTTCTCTGTTATCAATAAATTAGAGCCTTCCAAGCTCTGCTCTTCAGCCACAAACGTTAGTCTACCCAGTACAAAGTTTATCTTTTTTGGTGACAATTCATCCTGAATAGACTAAAGTCACTGTTAACTAACATCATCATAACTATGGCACCCTTAATGCATAAACTTGTAGCATTGACAATGAAAGAGTACTAAGCTGCAGCAAGGGCCAGCAACTTTCCCCTTAAACCAGCTGACACTAACACATTCCGAGTTGCTAAGTAACTTTAGCCTTGCATCAATCATCTCTACCATTAGTGATTCGCTCAAGAAACTAGAAAGTGACCTCCAGATGACACCCTTGTTGGAATTCCCTTACTGTATAGAATTACATCAAATTACATGAACTAGAAAATGACCAGAACATCCAAAGAGTATCAGTGATAAAGAGGTATTCGCTCATCTCAGTACAAAATGGCTGAAACGGTCTTTACCATCCAATAAATCTACAACATTAGGACGTTTTTTTAAGTGTAAAAATATACAAGTATCATAATAGTAATCTTAATCCATAAAATATTTACAATCTGACTTGCAGTATACATTAAAGAATTAGATCAATGACAAGTACCAATAGCTTCTTTTTTATATAAAATTCCTAAACTGCTTATTGTGGTAATTAAGTTTTCTCCTTAACTTAAATCTTAATATTTGTAAATATGATATACACTCTGTTCATACAATAACCAAATAATAAATTGTACATCTTGATACAGTAAGCTGACATCTCCTGGTGCTCTAACCTGTTACCACATCACCCTCGCTTAAAAGACAGCTTGTCTTAGAACTAAAATTGGGAATGCTCAGACATTCACCTGATGCAAAAATGATGATTTGTGATTATTCTTAACCAAAAAAAAAATCTGTCTCTTGCTTGTTCAAAGATGCCCTGGTCCCAGAGATTTTTCTTGAGCAGAGAGAGAGCCGCACAGGAAAAGAAAAACCTCTGGTTACCTTAGACTTCAATCTCACTTTCATGCAGATGCCAGGGTCAGAATCCGACCCTCAGGCTTGGATTGGTTGATATTTTTAAAAACATGCATATCAATATGATTGGTCCATTTGATTGGCAATACCTGGAGGACGCATGATTGCCAAGTTGGCATTGGTCCCTTTTGTAATTTGACAGCTGGCATCTACATGAAAAGGATTTTAAAGTCCGAGGTAACCAGAGGATTTTCTCTTTCTTGCCACTTCAGGGCTGAAGAAAAACCTCTAAGACCATGAGTTCCAAGAGCAAAGCTTCCACAAAACTAATCACAAAGTTGTTATTCAAATCGAACAATCATTCCAACTGTTTCTTTGAACTGCAAGTTCTTGACACCCATCACACCTTTTTGGTCCGTTACAGAACAAACCTGCATTTAAAGGGGCTAGGTCACGCTATTTTAGGTAATTTTGTTTAATTATGAGCTCTAAACGTCAAATTGGCAGAGCAAGAGTCTTTCATTTGCAAAATCACGGTCACATAACAACTGAGAATGATTTTCAAGCTTTGTAAATGACATTTTGACATAGACTGATATAAATTTGAAAAAAGGTGGGCCGACATTTTTCAAATTTACCCAAATTCAATCCATTTCAATCCTCTCCAGTTTTGTCCATCCACGTGCCTTCTTGGCTTCCCTGTGTTTTGTTAGAGTTCTTCTATAGTTTTGAACAGTTATTTTTGGTATTTTAGTTAATTCTATGACCATTCGATCTGTGCTGAAAATGCCCAGAAATAGCGTGACCTAGCCCCTTTAAGAACCTGCCTTGTTCTTAATGAGGTAGGTGACAACTTAGAAATCTGGATAAACTGCAAGGACACATATGCCAATAATACAATATTGATACCAAGGGTCATGAAAATGATACAAGATACAATACATTACAGTGTGCAACGAGACTAGTTCCTGAAAAGCAGTAAGAGAAGCTCATCATTTGTTTCTGAAATCCATCGACTTGCATTCGCCAAAATGCAGAGCTCGGCTGATTTCACAAATTTGTTAAATTAATGAAGTATATTAATTTTCATAGTATTTTAATATCACAGTGTTAAATCATTTTTCTTCATCTTGAAGTAAACATTGTAGTTCACAATGTGTCAGAGTACTATTGTAGCCTTTCTGCTTGTTGCTTTCTTGTAACCAGACTCAACCACACATAAGAAGCACTCCAGACCTACATTACAGACTTAAAAAGCCTTTTCTGGTGCTCCATGTATTAAGAACAAAAATGCACTGTAAAAGACAGACCTATAAATTTTGAATAACATAACCAATCAACAAGAACATACAATAATAGTATTTTATAACTGCTTTCACTGACTCAAGGAGCAAAAAAATACAACCCAATGCCAGTTCGGAAAGGCACAACATGGCAACAATACCCATTAACCTAAAGATCATGGTCATACAAAATATACAACTTCTACTATTTTGGTTATTTGAATCTTGGAACAATCATTTTCTTGATGAGCACATTCCTTGACTATGCAAGTACTAATGATATTAGCAACATTGCATGCAAAACATTGAAAGGTCTTAAACAATATTATCATTATAAACAACCCTATGGCAGCACTAAATAAATGCTTCACTGTTCAAACTAACCCAAATTGTCGTTTACGTAAAGTCAGGCATACAGTCGCTGCATTGGTCAAGGTCCCACTGGAGCTGTTTACAATGGTGCTGAAGCAGTGTCGAGTTGTTTGAAATTGAAGTAGTTACTACTTACAATCAATCATGGCAACATTAAAAGCAGATTTACAAAAAAGGTTTTGATCTCCGCCCATGTTCACTGCTACTGTACATGTAGTATCCCATTTAGCACTAACAAAATAATAATGCACTACATCAAGTCAGAGTGGGACCTTGGCCAGTTTCTGAAGTTCTTTAGGTTAATACATGTGCATAGTTTGACCCTATGCTGCATCACAGCAGCTTGCCTGGGATTTCCCAACGCCATGATCCTCTTACAGATCAGAGAACTACTGAGAGGCTTCCAGTTGTGACAGTTGCTGACTAGCTGTAGCTGGAGAGGTAACTGCCATCTTGGGTAAGGAGGGCAGTGCAGAGAAAGCTGAAAATGCCGATCTTGCACTTATGTTAATGATCTTGACCTTTGACTTATCCGGCCCAAGAGGCAAGGAGGATCTATCCCTAAAAGTAAGAAACAACAACTCGTTTCTTTTTTATTTCATCACTTCTAAAGTGCCCCTGTGATATCCTTTGACATCATTTTTTCCCTCAATCCAGCTCTCTTAGATATAAGTTAGTAATAACAGACCATTAAATAGGAAAATTCCAGTTAAAATAAACATGTGTCTTTTTCAAATCAAGGCTTAAAACGTTGGTCACTTAGTGTTAAGTTAACATAGTTTTGAAATCCAAAGAAAAACAATAGATTTTTTTGGTCATTCTAAGGGGAATTTCCTTTAAATCCCTTGTTTTCCCTTTTAAATTCAACAGGCACTGCCACCTTGGATAATAATAACTACGATTAATTATTAAAATTAATATAGTGTAAATAACTGTAGTTAACATGTCACAATTATTATTGAATGAGACATGTTACAGTTATTGTTGTGGCACAGCTACAGTTTTTATCATTCTAACAGAACTATTGTATAATTATAATTATAATATTATTATGCGAACTAGTAGCAGACATGAAATAATTTTAAAGTAAGAAACACAATTTTAAGTTTGCAATACATGTTTCGGATGACCAACGTCCATCATCAGTTGCGAATACAAATGAACCGCCAGTTGGTGATATAAAAGATAGCTAAATAGGAAGTATGAATACTAAAATTAATAACAACATGAATAAGGGCCACTGGAAAATACAATGATAGAAAAACAATGGGTATTTAACACAGAAAAATTAAAAACCACAGCACTGGATTGTGATCATGGATGTTGTATACAAATTTTCTTGCGCAGGCTGTAGCGCCTAATATGTCGGCGAGACAAACCAACATCTTGCTACACGTGTTCCTGAACATTTAACATCCAATAAGAACTCACACATCTTTCAGCAAATATGCAAAGTTTGCTTATCTTTGAGCTGCACTCTATCAAAACTTATTATACAGTGTAAATAGTCATATAGAAAAAGAAAAAACTCACCTATCTGAATCTTCAACATGCAATGGCACCTTTTCAGCACCATCAGGAGGCTCTCTTGCAAAGAGGTAAGAGTTATTGGGTTTAGGTGATGAAGCATACTTAGGTCCAGAAGGTATCTCAGGAGACAAGTTCTCTTCAGTTTCTGCTGCTCCTCCCAAGGAACTCCTTGATGATGGACGTGAATCAGATGCCCCTGGAATTATGGGATATGTTGGTGATGCAGAGTGGCTTCTGCTACTGGTGTTGCCACTTCCTCCACTGTCTTGCCCATCATGGTTCTCAGCTGGTGTCTGGGTGTGGATGTCAGAGGTGCGAAAAGTACCAGACAGCACTTCGCTGACGGGTGCCTTTCGACCATCTGGTACATGTTCCATTACATGCTGAAAAAAAAAATTCTCCTGGTTAAACTGGAATGTCCCTGTTATACATGGCTTCACATTAGTATCATTACAGGGGCCACAAAATGGCTTCCATTGTAATGTTAGCATAATATTACATTTTTCACAAAATGCTCCCTGCAATGTCCATCCTAGTGTACCAAGTTGCCATTATTTAAAGTCAGGTGCCATATCCTATGAGTGGTTTTCTTACTATTGCTAACCATTGTTAAACTTTTTTTACTTCTAGTTGAGCTCGGCTTTCTCTGTTAATCACTCACTGAAAAAACTATTCCCCATTAATTTAGAGCCAAAGTCAGAAACACTTCAAAGAAAGTAGAGTAAACTTCCTTCCAGTGTGTAAAATAATTTTACCCCATTGACCTCCTGGGAGTGAGACTTGACACATTTTACTCCAGATGTCTACCACCAGACAATTTTACTCTTCAACTTGGGGTATCCTAGGGCATTTGAGGTGTCAATGGCTTAACGTTTACACATTGATTTCTTAAGTCAAGTTAGTAACAGAAAAAAAAGCACTGAATTAATTCCCTTGCATTGGACAGGAACTCGGCTTTTAAAACTGGAAAGTGGATTTAGGATTTTTTAGTTCCTTATGGTCAATGCTAAACTACCTAACAAAATTAGGCAAAACTAAATATTCCGCTAATATTCTCCGACACCTTGCTTAAAGTTCCTTAATTCCACCAATGCAACCTTTTTCAACATCAACAGAAAGTCAGATTTTAGTAAAAGTTAAGAATCCGATCCCACCAACGCGTCGGCCAACACATCGGTCAACACACTACCGACACGTCAGCCAACACAAAGTTCTTGGAATGATTTACTGATACATGGATATATCCTACATGTAGCTGGTTGAGTGGTATGTACCGGTACGGAGTGAATTGATCTGAGTAGATGACAGTTCCAGGTTGGATATGTGTAGTGACAAGACTATGAACAAGGGTCTCTCTAGTTCATTCGGGAATGCGGAAGATGATAAAGATGAAGTCTCGGGCAACGCGTTTGCCAGAGTGAAAACTGGGTTCTACTAACACTTGTCGTAATGGGAACTGGGTTCTAATATCACGAAATATAAGATGGTGGTCAAAAGTAAATTTCTTATTTTCCTTCGAAGACATTTCCGTTCAGTTTGAAAAAGGTATGTTTAGGTTTTCAACAGTTCAATAAGGCCCAAATGAGTCACGAACGCACCACTAACGCATCACTGACGCATCTTATACGTTATAAGATTAAACAGTGGCCAATGCGTCGGCCGACAGTCGACCAACAGTCGACCGACGCGTTGGTGGGATCGGATTCTTAACTTTTACCCAGATTTTAGACTAGCAGTGTTTTTGGGATGAGAGATCAAAAAAGTGGGATTATTTTTTTCGTCACATGCAGTTTGCTTTCTGGGATCTAAGGGGCAGTGTCATGCTATTTAGTCAAACTTGAAAACACTAAAAGACTTCTCTGAATCAATGAAGACCAAAACAGTACTGTAGTTTTGTTGCCAATAACCACTGAAGTGAACTGAACTGATTCTGTGTTGATTGTATCTGAGGATGGAGATGGATTCTGAAGACACTGCCTGTGTCTTCAGAAAGTTGCCAAAAAGTAAATACAAATTGTCATAGATATAATTATTTCAGGCCTTGGTTATTCAAAAGGTGGATAACGCTATCCAGCCAATAAACACTAGCAAAACCAATTGAGTTATCCAGTGGATAGTGCTATCCACCCTTCGAACAACTAGGGCCAGATCTTCTCATTGGATTCTCAGGAATGTGGTACACATGTACGAGATACAGTAACACTTTCGATTTTTATCCAGGTTTGACCTATAAACAGCAATTTTAGCACATGACAGTGCCCTTATAGGGTGGGTAAATGTAGTTTTCAAGATGCAGGGCTTCTACCAGGTTTTTTGTTGCCATCTGCAACATGATCTGATCTGCTCTGTTTCATTATGTGTTTTGTAAGGGAAACAATGAAACATATTCTCCTCTTGGTGGCCATTTTTGTAGACCTAGTGCAGGCACAAACTTGTTGGGGGTTCTGGGGCATCCTCCCCTGGGGAAAAATTTTGAAATTTGAACCTCTTAGAATGCATTTCTTGCATTCTGGAGCACAAATTAGGGTATTTGAACACAACCTAATATCATAAAATTTTGGCTTTTTTTACTTAGAAAGTACATGTACTTAGAAAGTAAATTCAGTTGATGGCAAGACATATCTTGGGTTTTGAAAAGACACTAAAATAGCATGACATCACCCCTTTTAAGGCTCGTTCTGTACAAATGCGTGCAATGTATTTCATCTGTCGTGACCAAAAAGACCTTTTCAAATGTCGTCTTTTCACGCTTCAAATGTTTTTAGGCAGCTGACACCAAGTACTGGACTGCCAGATCGCTGCCTCAAAACTGCATGTGCTCCATACTCAATCACCGCGGTACACCAAAATTGCCGTCAAAATTACTTAAATTCAGGCATCTCTTGTTTTTCATGAACAAGCCCTTCCCGATCCAAGGCTCACGTTCTGTGCGAATGTTTCTCATTGATAGAATTTGGGGTAATTTCCAAGGGAAACCCTTCTAGTGGTCCACATGCATGGTAGAATGATTGCTTTCCATTGTAACTCAACACAGTTGAAAAGGGGGTTCCAATGAGTCCTTCACAGGAACAAAATAGCTCAAAAAATTGACCTGCTCCCAACTGTGTAGCTCGAAAGCTCAGTTGGTAGAGGTAGGCATTGCAGAGGTCATGGGTTCGAATCCTGTTGAAACTAAATAAATTGTGCAGGTAAGAGCAAGTGTCACTTTCTTGTTTGTTCCATTACAGTTTTTCTCTTTTGTTCCTAGTTAAACTTTTCCTTTATTGGAATTCTGTGTTTCAGTTTGTTGACATGCAACTGATCTCTTTGACAAAACAAAAATTGATTTAGTTGTTTCAGTTCTCGCACTGCCATTTTTATCAAAGCAATCCATTTTATTTTGTCCCAGGCAATGTATTTACTTTATTTATACAAAAGTTTTGCTTTTTTGTACAGGTGAGTCTGGTCTTTATAATATTATACATGTACATATTCATGATTGTTATTAGAGTTGTTGCACACTCGTAAGATATTCTGAGACATTATCAGTGCATAGAACACACAAAGAAAGAATAGACGGTACAGTTGTTCCGGTGTCAACCAGATACCCACACTCGTACATGTATGACACAAACTCACCCTTTCAACTTGTGTATCAGTTAAAACTATTTTTTGTATTTCAGAGTTGAGGCCCTCTAGGCTCCGTTTCTGTGGCCCCTCTGAGGATCTTGGTGCTAAAGGAATTGATATAGGGATCGATTGAGATAGTCTGCTCGGAGGGATGGCTGTGTGATCACCATGAAGAGGAGACTGGCGACCATAAATCGGACCTTTCTTTCGCAAATACTTTAATTTCTGTGAAAACAAAAACATTTATTGATCAGGCCCCAAGTGTCGAAAAGGTGGATAACATTATCCAGCAGATAAATCACTGTCCATTGGTTTCACTATGACTTATTCAATGGAAAGTGATTTACCTAGGGGATAGTGCTTTCCATAGTTTAAACAACTGCATAAAGCATAAAGTGTACATGTAGGGGGGAGGGGGGGTACTTAAGGAATTTCTGGGTGGGGATGTGCAGCTGGGACCCTGGAACCCTTAGCCTATACCAGAGCTCATTTCAGCTGGATTTTGCTACCCTTTCCTATAGTAAACTCCCCAAATCACTCCTATCCTAGAGTAGCTGTTTTCCAGAAACTGAGGTCACTAGCACAGTCTCAAGCAAAGCCAAAACAAAACCTTATACCACAATCACTTCTTTCTTAAAAAGGATTTATTTATACTTGTCCAGCAATGCCAAGCGCTTACATACGCATTATCAAGACAATGAATTGTTTAATTTTAACCAGTATTAATACCACCGATTTCCGTATGAATCCTGATTTTTGATAGTTAATAATATCCAGTAGCATTTTATGATAGTCATCTATCAACGCTGTCGAGGCTGAGTCGTGAAAATTTAAACTTGCCGATTTCCTTTTTTTATATTTTTGAGTAGCAATTCCTGGTTTCCTTAGTCTTGACAAAATCTTCAACCAACTGATCAGTTTCGTGAAAATTGATACCCTATTCTAGACCCAAACACTCTGATTTATATACCCTATGCTAGAGTAAACTGCTTGAAACCATACCCTTCAAAGTCGACCCCCCATTTTTGATGGCAAAAAAAGCAATTTCTTAATTTCTTTGCTAAATGTTCATGGGATATTAATCTTGCATTCTTTGATTTCTGTAACTGTGGATTCACAAACAATTAAGGGCCTCAAGCGCTTAATAGTTTTGTGGTTCAGCGGTTGTTGTATGTGCGGGCATTTTGTCCTTGAATTTCGAAAAAGTTCTCAGAAAATCGAACATGTAAACCTCAAACTAACCTGTTTCATTGTTCAAGGATAAAGGGCTTTAGAGGATAAGCACAACATCACAAAAGCAGGAGTCAATCTTTGAAAATAACTTCAAAAACGATGCGAAATGTGCAAGGTTTAATTGGTGCTTGACTTATAATTTCTCACATGGCAAACGAAACAAAACTCATAACCCAAACAATACAAAGTTTGCAAAGCATTTAAATCATCCAGGTTTGTATAAAGAATAAAAAACAATCATTACCAACCAGCATTTTCAGGAAACACGAGTGACAATCATGCTTGCACGCAAACACGAGGAATTGTGCCAGGTTACTAAGCCGTTGAAGGATTGAGTTTTATTTAAAGAAACAAGAAGGTTTTTTAGAGCTTTCCGCCTTTGGAAAACGAAAATTTCCAGTGTCTATTTGTGCTTGTGAGTATCTTCAACATTTAAAGTAAAACAAATCCTTTTTCATTTCAACTGGAATTGCTTAATTACATTCATTTTGAAGTCTTTCGTCATTCATTTTGAAGTATTTCGTCCACTGCGTTTGTTATGCCCAATGACCACATTATGATGTTTATTTTGAATAAATTATTTAGCTGGAACTTGGCTCGAAATCTTTGACCCACGTATAAGTCGAGGGCGATTTTTGGAGTTTCTTTTGAGGCCATAAAAGGTCGACTTATACACGGGTAAATACAGTACCTATATGGCCCATATATGGCAGACTAGAGTTTTGTATGATGCCCTTTAACTGTAAAGGAAAGAAATTTATCTACCAAAAAGAGTCATAAATTATGTAGATTTAGCCAAGCCTAAAAGCAGAGCTCCTGTGTTATTTATTCCAATCAAAACCTACCACCTGGTCAGAGGTAAATTAAAAAAAAAAGAGCTGACCTTGAGGAGCTCTAACCTTGAGCCCACGATATGCTTATGTGACACTGGTCGGCGGACACTTTGTTTTGACAGGAGCCAATAGGTCTTTTTCAATTAAAACATTAAAACGCAGCTTGAAAGAGAGGTTTAAAGGACGAAGACAAAGGAAAGTGGATGATATGCAAATATTTTCCACATTTATTCCAAGGTTTCTCTTGTTTCTGTCCTCACTGCCTCACTATCAAGCTGAACATTTGACATTTTGAAAATGGCCTATTAACCATAACACAGATGTCCAACATCAAGAGTTCCCACCCAAAAACGTGAGTTGCATCACAGTTTCATTGGCACACATAGTGGGGTGGACATTGCACGGTCATACAGTGACCAAAACCTAATTTTCTCGCACAGGTTACCATATTTTCTTAGCCATGGTGCTCCAGTAGTGCACCATCTGCGAACAGTCTTCAGCTCCGCTATGACCTTGACACACTTGTCAATATTCCAGAATTTTTCCACAGCCCACAAACTTTGAAAATTGACTAAAATTAAAACCTACAGTACACATGACCTGACAGTATGGTTTTATGGTTTCACATGGATTTGTGACAAGGCTACTTTGATAAACAGCTCAATAAATTTCAAAGATGGACTGCCGGAAAACTAGTCAGATCTCTCAGGTAGTGCCACCAGGGTTATTTTTTAACGCTGTGTTAACTTATCTGACACTTGCCTCTTTTATCTTTTGATCAGCACTGCCTAAAGAGTTTGACCTCTTTTGTTTTGCACCAAAAGTCTCTTCAGCCTCGCTCTCGTCCCAATCTGGTGTCTGAAAAACAAAAACTCAGTACTTTGACCAAACATTTTTTAACAGATTTTTCACTGAGCTTCAAAATGCATGCATTAACTGAAAACAAGAACAAGAGACCTGGACAAGCAAGTCACAATAATGTTGATATTCCAGTGACTGTTACTGGTACCTAAGAATTTGCATAATCGAATAACAAATTCTACGGAGGCTCAAAGGGGTTTTAACACTTAGAAGACACTCTTTAGATCAAATCACGCTACAACATTGCATCACATAACAGCAATGTTATAGTACCATATGAAACACGGATTATTTCCAAACAAGATGTGATCATTACTGTGATGTAACAAGTTAACCTTGCAACAGGAAAGCCCAGCAAAAATACCATAACTTTTGGATTTAGTTGCAAATGTCTCAAAAATTAACTTGGTGACTCCCTTTTGTTATTGCTTAAAAGTGATTAGAAGGCCATGATGAAATGTTCGGCAAAGTTTAAAAAAATTCCTTTTAGCAGATTCAGAGCCACCTTACAAAAATCACAAAATTAAGGGACTCTGAATTCACTTGTCAGAATTTCTTTAAACTTTGCAGAAAGTTTCATCTTGGCCTTCTGAATACTCTTCACAAAAAAATAAGCACGCAATGCGTATGTGTGGTAGTGCACTAACACAGCGCTGTATTGTGTCACCTGAGCTACATTTTGTCTTCCAGGAGATTCAATGCGTAATGTGTAGCTCTAATAGTTCACGTTGTCATATAGCAGGATATTGTTTTGGTACGGTATATCATTACAGTACCATGGTAGATGTCTTAGGTAAATAGCCCCTTGAGAAGACATGTGGTTACTAGTAAAATACTAAATCCCAGAAAGATTGAAGGAAATAAAGGAGAATCGATAAACATTGGCTTTGAGGCTGACATGTTGCTCCCTTACAACTTCTTTTTCATCACAAGTTTGAGCATGTACTCTGAGCCTCTGACAGCTTAAGTTAAGCCCTTTCGGTCGGGGTTAGTATTTCTATGGGTGACCTCAAGTTATAGGACTTCCCAGCACTCCAGCACTTGCTTGTTCAACGGTTAACAGGGAAGGCGCAATGGAAACAATAGATGGCCATTGTTTTTTCTGTGACTTGCACGTTATTCGTTGTTAACCGTTGAAATGACTACATTTTCTTCTGTTAATCACGCCAACTGCCTTAAATCATCATTTTGGGTTCATTCTGTTGTGAAATTGCAAACACAATTACAATGTATGGTCTTTATTGTTTAAATTGTGTTTCACGCATTCAATGTAATGCAAGTATGTCTGTGTGACCAACTTGAAAAAGTTCTCTTTCTCTCAAGAACACAACAAATACGATTTACAGTTGGTATGTGGTTTGTTCCTTGATTTCTTAAATACAATCACGTCAATACACCCTGTCATAGATGCATATGCATTTAAACTTCGTATGATGACTCCTTGCAATTCTTGCCGAATACTCAGCTTACTTGGACGGCCTATAGAGTGTTTCTCTCCTATGCTTTGTCTTTCCTCAAAAGGCTTTCTTTTTTTTTAATTCTATAAACTGATGATTTCAAAACGTTGCACTTTTCAGTGATCTTTTGCGTTAAAAATTTCCTTATTGCGTGCTAAGAAGGCAATATTTATTGTTTTTTCTGGCTCTATAACGCCAATAAAAACCACACTGGTCACTTGCTACTTGCTGATTAGCACTGTCCGCCATTGTTAAGTGCCAAAAAACTGGCTTTCATTGCATATGATCCCATAACTGGAAACGACAATAGCTCAAATTAAGCAGCATAGCATGTCATAAAATTTGGTACAAAGGATTCTTTGGGCCAATAAATTTGCCCTAACTTTTTTTCATTTTTGTATTTTTACAATCTTAGACAAAACACATTGGGAAAATGTGACGCTCTAATTGTCTGTGTGATAAAGATTAAATTCTTCCTACTTTCCCCCCTTCCCCCATTCCAATATTGGTTGAAACAACAACCAAAGGCTTGCACAGTATTTTGCATTATATTATCAACATTGGTATGGAGGGAAGGAGGGAAGGACCAATATATTTTGTATTTTGTCAGTGCTTGAGATAGAATCTTTCCCAAGAGTTTTGTCCAAGATTGCAGCTACTCTTGAGTATCAGCAAATATGCTGAAATTGCAGTTTGGAGTTCGCATCATCAGTAAAAACTCTTATAAAGACATTGTGACCAAAAACCTTTGGTCATCTTCGGTTTGAATTTGACGAGAGACTTCCTGGAGGCTTGGCATTCAAAGAAAGACCAGAATATGTACTTGTTGACTGAGTGGGAGGGCCAGACAGGAAAATATTTGGCCCAAGTCATGGCGTACAGACCGAGCGCAGGTCCATGCGCCATGACAGAGGGCCAAATATTTTCCTGTCCGGCCCAACCTAAACTCAGTCAATAAGCATTTTATCATATGGGCTCTTTACACTATTTATTAGCACTCGAAAGATGAAGTTAGGACAAAAAAAAAAAAAAAAACCAAAATCTGCACAGAAAATTTATCTAATATGCTGTTTGCATTTGCTTTTCTGGCTGTAAATTACTTGGATGTTTAAAAGTGATGAAATCCC
Source organism: Montipora capricornis (assembly GCF_036669925.1). Taxonomy (NCBI): domain Eukaryota; kingdom Metazoa; phylum Cnidaria; class Anthozoa; order Scleractinia; family Acroporidae; genus Montipora; species Montipora capricornis. The sequence goes on along the minus strand of NC_090883.1, from coordinate 24,660,275 downwards.
CTCAAATTGCATCGCACGGAGCAGTACAAGTTCCTTAGTAGTGCCGTACGGCTTTTTCCGGCCCTGCTCACGCTAATGCGTATGGCCCTCATACGGGGATTTTCCCAATAATTTTGCAATGAAAGCGCGTGCTGGGCCGTACGGGCCATAATATTATGATAATGTGGGGAATGAACATATAGAAATCCCTGACATTTATATTCAATTGCATAATGTTCCTTGCCTTGTGAAATGATCATGGAACTTGTAGTCACACACTCACCCAAATACATGTACAGTATGAACCGCTGAAAGACGCTGTCGCTTTTTGTCAAATTCAAACCAAAGATGGCCGAAGGTTTTCAGTCGAAACCTCTTTATAAAGTTTTTAGCGAACGTCGTTTGACAGTAAAAAAGGTCAGTGTCCCAGATTTCCTCTGAGTAAAAGTAACTGACACTTTCTGTTGGCTGTCATTACTTATTGAAAAATGCTTGCAATTGGTTTTATTGAAATCTGTGACTGAAAAGAAACTTTCAGAATTGTCTTTAGATTCTTACTTGATTGGAAAAAGATCCTGTGGATAATTTAACCCTTTGATGCCCAAACCGGCCTAAACCAGCCAGACTTAATATTTTACTCTGCCTAATGCCAGATGATTTTACTTATCAATGGGGAAACCCTGGGAGTCAATGGTTTAAACATGACCTTCAACAGTGGTATAGAGTTGCGCTAACCAACTAGCCAATCAAAAACAATAAAATCTGACTAAAACTTTTGTTTTAGCAGCAACACCTTCCATAAACATCAACTCTGAATCTCACATCTCAATCAACTGTTTCACTTTTCTCTGTTAAAATTGTTTTGAGCACAAATTGACAAAGATTAAAAACAAAAACCGACAAATGGATCCACATCCACTGATCACAGCATGGAATGTGACCCCTTTCAAACTGAGAAACAAAACAGTTTATTCTAAGAGGAACCTGACAATCTACAGATTTATGACTTGGCAAATATATGGAAGATTTTCACTTCCACTACTTGTTAACTTACATGTACATGTAAGTCAGTCATTGAAAAAATTAATAAGTTTCTCTACAAACAAGAATGCAAGAGGGAAACTTGCACTGATGTTCTCTTGTGACCACAAAGAGTAACAGAATGAAATTTAATAACCTTAATGAATAAATCCAAGTATTATATAAAATGAACAAATATTGTTTACTACTTTGAGAGTTCAGAAATGCGTGGAATATTCTTTATTTTAAAACAAAGTTGTCTCAGCTGTTTATTTACGGATCAAATTATCTTGGTTCCACCACGCTGTACAATTTGTTCCTTTGCTTTCAAGTTGCAAGCAAATTAACAAGTTTCTCTACAAACAACAATGCAAGAGGAAAACTTGCAATGATGTTCTTTTGTGACCACAAAGAGGTATTGAATGAAATTTAATAACCTTATTGAATAAATCCAAGTATTATATAAAATGAACAAATATTGTTTACTACTTTGAGAGTTCAGAAATGCGTGGAATATTCTTTATTTCAAAAGAAAGTTGTCTCAGCTGTTTTTTTTTTTTACGGATCAAATTACCTTGGTTCCACCATGCTGTACAATTTGTTCCTTTGCTTTCAAGTTGCAAGATATATAGTTCCATCTTTGATGTTCAATATACAGTCAAACCCTTCAAAGTTCCTACAGGCAGAACTGAGCAGGCAATGTCGACAAGTTTCAAATATTTAAGTATCAATCCAAAGTTTGAACCTCTGGACTTTATAACATGGTTCACCTTTGAACATGATTTAGAAGACTTTTCAACCCAAGGCTATCATGTGATTTACACGTACACACAAAGTTAACTTATAAGTATGACATCATGCTAGTAAAGTATCTTAAGAAACATCTGAATATGACCAAATGAAATAAACAACCCAAGCACTAAAAATAGCAAACAAAATGCTACGACAAAGAGGTTGCAAGAATTTCCCCACAAAAGAGGACAGCTACATGTAAAAAAATGTTCTATTAACACAAAGAACATTGCCATTACCAACCTAACAATATTTTCAAACGATAATTAAAGAGCAGTAAAAACCTGCCCCTACTGCTTCTGCAAATGAACTTTTGTTCATCATTTCCAGGTGTAACATTGGTTTCAGGAAAAAGTCTTAAAGTCCTATGCCAGAACCGAGAGAAACCAAATTAAAACGATACAGTACAGAAAGTATACTTTGCTCTTTGTGTAAAATATGTGACAGTTCTCTGATGAAGTTCGGAACCATTTCCTGAACACTAATTGCTAGGGATTTCACCAAAGTTATTAAAAACTCAATTACATTGATAGGACAATCGACCCATCAATCAGAGCATGACTAGCACTTATAAAATTAATCATACTTTGCCTCGAAACCAAAAAATTTCATTTGTCAAACAAGATTGCCGATTTAAAAAATTCCAGCATTTATTAAATAGGTAAGTTTAACCAATGAACCATGATTTTCACGTATCGAACCTTGTCCATTATTGGTAAAGAAAAGTTTTAAGATTATAATATTTTAAATTTAAAAAAACTATGGCGTTAACCAGAAGCATTCTTTAAAAAAAAAACCTTTCCACAAACGGATAGGTTCATGATGTACATGCATCCATCCCTCTGACCTTAATAAACAGTAAAGAATGGTATGACTGTTTAAATCCAAAAATTTCTATGATTCTCCCAAGGAGATTCTAAACCCTTCCTCTCGCTACTACATCCATAATTTCGTTCAAAGTTGAGGCATACACAACACTTTACAGATCAATATGAAAGATTTCTGCTGCACGACAAATTTGGTACCATGCGAACAAGCAAGTCAAGCAAAAGAAAAGATGTACAGTAAAACTGGTTTGAAATGAGAACAACCTTGCTTTTTAAAAAGGTACCATGTCATATTTCTGAAGGGTAACAGGAAATTCCATCTTTGACTCCACACCTTTTACATGCACCTTCACGGGGTAACAGAAATATATGTACAAAAGCAAAGCAGCACTTACATGTACTAAACATAATATTGCATAATGCGTACCATGCAAGTCCCGAGAAGTATTGCAAGCTTTGTGTACCTTGACAAACACGTCCATCATTAAAGTGTACAAATTACACAGCTTCAGACTCAGAGTCTTGTTAAATGGAACTGTCTTGTTATTTCATCTACGTTGCCACTCAAACCGTCCAAAATCTCTTAATAGTGATTTTTTTCCCCTAAACTATCATAACTGGTGGTGATAGATTTTGACAAATTGGTCCTTTGTCCTGGCATTGGACTTGCACTGACTTTGTTAACTAACCTTGCATTGTATTTCCAACGATTTTGAGGACGTTTTTGTGAAGCTGACTATACCATACAGTTTAAAGCAAACTATTTACAGCTAAGATGATCAAATTTCAAAGTTGCTTGGGAATTACGTCGTTGTCATGGTGGTTGATCAATAAGAGAGCCAAAACGCAAATTATTTGTACTCGTTTCTCCGCTCTCCCTTTACAATCACGTTTTTAATGTTTCCGGCCCCAAATTAACTCAATTAGCCTCAACCGGGTAATTTTCAAGAATGGTACCTAACTGACCTGTGTTGCCTTATGGCACATAGTCGGCCCAAAACTTCCAACCTCTTTCGGCCACTGTCCACTCATATAAGGCGAAATGGCGTCCAAGGACGACGTTCTTCTAATCGCGGAAACTGAGCTGCTTTTGGTAACTTTGCTCCGTTCACCTGCATACAAAGAGATATTCCTTTCTTATCGATTGTCAGCTAAGTTCAGCCCAAGTTGTTTTCATACAAAGGACACGGCTTCTAATGTACATGGACGTCTAGGTCAATACGCTGAAAGGAGATGGCCCGTGGATGAAAAGCGAAATTGAACGATCTACTGTAGTGAACTCAAACGGAGGGAATGAAAAAATAAGGGGAATTTCCTCCAAAAAGTTTTATTGGTCAAAAGAAGAAACGATTCAAAGGTTAAATTCTTGTTCAGTTTATAAAATTTGAGCACGTCAGCTAACCTTTCGAGCTCGACGAAGATGGAGAAGAAGGACTGCGACGATGCTCAGGGGATCCACGTGTTTCTGGCGAACTTCTGCGGTGTTTGAGGCCGCTTTCATTGCCATGAACAGGCGAAGACGAAGGACTTGGCCTTCTCAATCCATTTCCACGAGTGGGACTTGGATTTCCAGGCGCGATAAGAGAGAACGGTAAAGTGGCCCGCATCGGTTGAAGCTTTGAACTTGATGCAGGCGACGCATTTCGGCGAGGTCTCTGGGATGGCTGAGAAGCCATTTTGTCCCCAAAAACCTACAAGGACAAGGAAGAGGCAGTGTTTAATTCAATCCTCAATTCTTGGGCGACAAACCGTCGGGAGAGCGGAGAGAATTTACCGACATAATCCCCTCCAACCGTCTGTTCCCACACTTCCAACAAACAACACCAGTTGTGGTGGAGTAAGCATTCTAATCACAGCGATGCAAATTACCTACGCATTGATTGGTCAATTCACACAATTTGACAAGAGCTTGTTTGGGAGAATTTCAAGCGCGATAAAAGCTCACAATAACATTTCAGGGCCATGCTAATTTTGGTTTTCACTTGCCGGAAAATAACTCCTTTTTTTACAACCTTGTCTTGCTCTGATGGCTAAAACAATTGCTCAAAATAGGACTGACGATTTGATTCAGGAAAGACGCCCACTAATTAATACAATTTCAGCCAAAGAGAGTGGACGAATAGGAAAAATACATTAATAAGCGTACAAAACACGTGTTCGATCAAATAGTGCGGTTTTGAATCGCCATCCTCCCATGCATTCTCCATTCATCAATGAAATGCCCCTTAACATCAACAAGCGACCTGTTTAATGATAAGTCTAAACTAACTGGCCACAAACACCACACAATGAAAAAAACCCACGAATGCCTTTGCGCCATAATTTTAGCAAAAAGAAATAATAATTGATCGAAAGCAATCTTTATTCAAATCGATTGGAACAAACGCTTTTAGTAAATTTGCGTCTATTAAAATATGCAAAAGCTCATTAAGTTTATATGATTTCTCTCAAACAGGCCCCACTTAAGAACTCTTAGTGGTGCTAATACAGTTGGTTTGCGCTTAAAATAAGAGAGGATGCTAGATTCAAAGGACTCTTATAATTTGTTTACCCAAGAGGCAAAAAGGAGGGAAGCGCAATTTGAAGCTGTCACGCAAAGCTTTACGCAAGGCTGATTTTTTTCCCGCGGAAAATGTCAACACCAGCTGTCGTATATTTCTACGAATCTGATTGGCTAAACGCAAGCACGAGGTCATTGTGAAAGAATTGGTTGCCATTGACTGTGTTCACAAGATTGGACACTGTTATCTGTCGTTTCAAAGTCATTTACATGTATAAAATCATTCTTCGTCCTCGCAGTTGGTGGCACTTTCCCTCTGGCTTCTTGAACAACAGGAAAACCTACACCAAGATGCTATCACCTGATTTTTTTCCATTATTTCCTTTTCGAATTCTACCCATTCGCATATTTATTTATCCATGAAATAAAAAAAATAGAAGCTTTCTCTTATTTACTTTAGCCACATCTTTAAAAACAAAATCTTAAAAAGTAGTCATTTAAAAGAGAGTATTGTTCATAGGATAATACCCATTTTCGTTTTGTTTATTGCTATGAATTGAGAGACCTTTCCCGCGGTGTTCATGTCATCTATTATTTATAATCTTGATGAAAAATACAGCTAAAAATTATAGCCGTGGTCCAATACTTACTTCTTTAATGATAAATTTTACTACGAAGACAGTTTGGGAGAAAATTCTTCCCTATTCCACACGATCCAAGTTTACTTAAAATTGTTTTCTCTTTTTTTCATGGGCTTTCGTAATATGACGCTTGCAAATCAAATTTTGGATTTTCGTGATCAAGTTGAATTTTCTCCTAGTTCATTTGAGGTTCGTAGTATTTTTCTTCTTTTGACAGAGATGTCCACTCGACCATTCATAACTTGAACCACTTTCAGTGTCTGTCGCAGTAATAATCCATAAAGCAATATGATATGTTAGCTATCTATTGTGCGAATACCAATTTATTTAACCAAACAGATTTTAGGAAAACTTGAGAGCGTCTCCCCGTTTTTCGCGTGTTCCCTTATTGTTTTTGAAAAAAACGAATACAAATCCATTTGGTTTGTGACACATCCTGACAGAAACTGCACCAAATGTCCGAAACGTTTGTGTGAATGCGCTCTTCCCCGACGGATTTATACGTTGTCGAGCTCAATTGCTTGTTGAAAAGGAAGTAGAGTTTCCTCTCCCGGAGACAAATGATATCTTTTTCTCATGAATTATTCTAACTCCAATCTCCACTCAACAGCGAAAAAGTAAACATGGACAAGCAATTTTCACGATATCATCACGAAACTTGAGAGCGAATGATCTAGCAATGCATTCAGCCTACAACTTCAAGGACGAATTGTAAGCTATGGAACAATCGAGAGCCCAATGCTTGCGCCTGGCTTTTAAATTGATTTCTCATACACAGCAGTTATGTTGTTACAATTTCTACTTTCGAAACCTGGTGTTCTTTTCTAGAATGTTTGTTTTTTTACCAGTATTATTTTTAAGAATAAGCTGCTTGTCCTTCCTTACATCCTAAAAATGTGAAATTTACTATGTCGTATATACGGGACAGGCACTTTCGGAAAGCTGTTGTTTTTTCCTGTAAAACTAGTGAACTGGAACGATGGGAATCACTTTTAAAGGTTTTTAGCATTTACTTTGTCGAAGGCAAGACAGGATGGGACTAAGCGATGTTTTATGAGCCGCAAAAAATCTACATTGGTTTTGATCATTGGAGAGCAAAAAGTCAAAGTTCTGTACTAACCCCTTCGTAAGTAAAATAATACAAAAGTAAATCACCAGCTAGAGCTTTCAAGAAATTTAAGGTTTAACACGGTATTTTAATTTTCACCACTTTTTCACCGACGTTATAGTGATACTACCAGCAAATGCATCAATCAAGTACGCCACAAAGTGCCTTTAAAAGAGAATGGACCGTCATAACCGCGGTTATCTTTAGCGACCGAGTGCTGAACTAAAATCTGTAAAACGTTGTGACTTTGATTGACAGTTTTCTGCATAAATCAATAGTGCAGAAAAAAGCAATTATTCAAATCCTCCACTTGTTGAAAATCCTGTATGAAACGACCAATGAAAAATTTATCTTTCTCTCTGTGTATTGTGTGCCTAAACCCGACAACAAAAAGGTTTAAGTTTTCTCCAATGTCACTTTTAAAATACGAAATCCAATCATCCATTTCTCCTCACATGACAATGTACATGTTCCTTTTACGTCTATCGCCAAGATGGTTTTTCAATAGCTTTTACCACAGTTTTCACAGTATATTGAAATTTAAAAGCCTATGATGGGATTTCACACTTAAATGTCATATTCATTATTCTAATCCTCACATAAGATATACTGCTTCGCAACTCGTACATTGCCATTGCAAGCGTTTTCAATTTCCATCCTCCAGCATTGGGAAACTGGAGTTTCGGGAAAATGAATGATAAAACATGTCTCTAAAATATTACATTGACACATACTGTTATTATTATCACAGGCAAGCACGTGGAGTCAACAAAGGAAACACAAAACCCCGGCATGGGCAGAAAAATCTCAAAATAATTTGCATTTAAAGAGCACTCTTCCTTAACTATATAGACACGAAGACACCCAGATCAAACAAGGAGACGACACGCCTGAGGGGTCAATCGGCTTGCTGGATGGATCAGTTGTTTTGTAATTTGTAATGAGGACAGAATTCAAAATGCGCATTGAATTGAAAGGAATGGAAATATACTAAAAGATATCTGGAACAAATGTCACAGTAAATTCGCCACAGGTTGCCCTGTCATACGTGGCATTGATCGATATCAGATGGCACAAGTATTGATAACTAAACATCGGTAGCTTTTATATGATGCTTGAACAGTACCATTGTTTGCACTTCTAGAAGAACTGTCTTCAGTAAAATACATTTTTCCCAAAAATGACTCTAATTTTAGTTTCAGTCTTGCTTCTATTCAAACGGATCCCTCCGGATAAAATTTCCTTTTGGGGTTAAGGAACTTCATACACAATTGAAGAAGGGTGAATTTCAACAACAGCAAATGTGACAAGGGATTCCCAGTACTTTGCACAACCTTCAATTTTATCTACGTTATTGCAATTTCGCTTATCCAACTCAAAATACGCCGGGCTTAAAGACCTCAAACACAAACGGGCGACCAGTTTATGACCCTCTCGTGGTTACAATTATATAACAGTCACAGAACACTCTCTTAGCAATAAAAATTCCTTGAGTGATACATGACAACTTAGAAATGGGCGTGACTCCTTGAGAAAGCACGCGATTCACATCTTTTTTGCAAAGCCATGAAATTTGAATCCCAAGTCATAAAAAGACGTCATGATCTCTTGTCTGTAACCCTATATAGTGCATAACAATAAACGCATTTCTGCTATCTTTCCAAAGCAGTCACACCTTATAAAGTCATTTACAAAGAAATTTTTCGTAATTAGTTCACACTCTTTTTTATAAGAGTTTCTAATTTGGGGGCTGAAGCTGCGCCTCATTTTAAGCCTGAAAACGTTCTTAACAATGTTCTCAAATTTCTGTGGTATACTTAGCTAAGTTGGACTACAAACCCAGCTCACTTCAGTATATCATGCAGCTAAAGAAAACCACATTGTTGATGTATCTGAGTAATTGTCTTCAGTGTTAGATTACAGTTTTACACTGATTTCTTTTACCTTTTATTTATACTACTCACAAAAACAAAAACAAAAACCGAGACAAAAGACAAAAATAAATGTGCACAATAAAGGCGTTCTTAACTGACTCTCGGCCTAGGTATATTCTTAGTATGTTCTTAAAATTCTGGTTTATTTTAGACTGAGCGTTCTTATAAAAAAGCAGGGTTTAGAGTGTATCAGGATCTCATCATTAGCGGCCCGTCCCTATAGAACTGAAGTCCCGTAGACTTTTCGGGTTCGAAAAGCCATTTTTGTACGAAACCATAATCCACTTGTTTTAGTAAGCTGGGCTTTAATCATGTTTTCAAGGAAAACATATTAGGAGCAGGTGTAGCTCAGTTGGATAGTGCGTGGCTTTCGGAGCAAGAAGTCCCTATTTCGATCCTCGGTGACTTCAACGTCTGTTTCGACTTTCCTCTGATCCGTAAAAATGGAGCACTGACAGAGGAAGAGGGGTAAAGAGCACACCGTCGGCTTCCATTGATACCAGCCTCGTAGCTGAAGGATCTGTACCGACGTTAAATAGAGTGACGTCACCTTTACCTTTAAGGCAACAAAAGGAAAAATGACTACGGATTTTGATGAGTGACACAAGATCAAGAGGAAATCGTGATATCGTTAAAAAAAAAATCGGCCCGGAAAGTTGCGGGACTACTGAGAAAAGAACCCCTGGAGCGAAGAACTGTAACGTAAAGTCTCGAACTTGATTTTTTTAGATTTCTGTCCTCTTTTTCATCATTCATGTGTGAATGTGTAACGTAATTTGTTGTATTGTGTGTGTTCATTAACTAATAGGCAGGCAAAACACTCGGCACAAAAGCTGTAAGTTCGTTATTTTTCCAAATCATTAACCCGACAAAGGCAATCAACATTTGCATGCGCGCACTGTGCCGTTCTCACCCGGCCTGAAACGCACTGATTTGTAGTGAGTTATGCGCCGATCAACATCCCTCCTCCCGGGCAAACCCCGTGCATTTGAGTGGGGAATTTGATGATTGAACAGGAAGTGTCAGGTTTCAAATGATTTTTTTTTCGGGCGCCGAAGTTGCTAACAGCTATAAAACACATGTTTGGGCGAGATGGAAGAGCCTAAAGGAAGAGATGTAGCATTTGTGAGCGATTGGCTTACAAAAAAGGTCTTCAAAAGGTCTTTATTAGAGATAGGAGGAGCCGACGACGATGGTTCTTTAGTAGGGTATGACAGACAAATCCGACGACAGGGTAGGGCATTTGAACACCATTTTTGCCCGACACTGGATATATAACCAACCACCAGCCGGGAATATGTGCTCGCAGGGACTTGCAGAGAATTTGACGACCTTTGTTGGTGACTGGTAACATTTCACATGATCCTTCGTGCACTACCAATCGACATAGGCGGCATCTATACTCACCTCATTGTGCAACGAGCCAATAAAGGCAAGTTTGAAAGGTGGAAGTGATGGTCGAACTTATCTGGATAATTTAAGCAATTCAGTCTCTTATAAACACCTGAAAAACTCAGCTGGCTTCAACGGTATTCGAACGCCTGACCTCTGCGATGTTGGGCGCATGTATAGTGTATATTTGAAGGCAAGGAGTTCATTTGCAAAGCAAGTGAGATGAAAGTAAGACAGCAGTTTCCCGCTCCCGCCTCTTTCAAAGATATTTGTCACGCAAGGTGACTCAGCCAAGGCAGCCAATAAAGACAATTAACTTCAGATCCGCAACAAGACTTCCATTATATGGGCAGACTTGTAGACATGGCCAAACATTTCTACACAGGAATGTGATGTACGGATGAAATGAATCATTTCTGAATATTTATCTATTATTATTATTATTATTATTATTATTATATTATTTTTTGCCATTAAATTGTAATAAATAAATAAATAAATAAATAATAACAATAATAATAATAAATAATAATAATAATTATTATTATTATTATTATTATGTGCTGTTTTTGATTTTCAGTTTTCCGCACTAACGAGATTTTAAAAAGTTCCTCTGAATGGACATCTGGATCGAAACGTTTTCTGACGTCACCACAATTAATATGGCAACTTTCGTCAGTTCGAAGCAAAATTCTTTTCATTGAAAAAAAAAATATTATTTCACATGGTTGCCTAACAGACCCCTCGAGTCTTTTTTAGGAGCTCATGTAAAACTCTTAAGAAGACTCCAACGAACCCCGAAACCTACCAAAGAAAACATCGGTCACAGTGAAAATGTATTACCAGTGTTACGTTACTAGGATAAATTAGCATAAAAGAACAAATTGTTCGTGAAATTCGTGTATACTCGACATGACAGATCAGTGTATATCTTTCATTTCTTTCACGCTCATCTATGAATTCTTGGTGACAAAAAATTACCTCAAAACAGTGTCACTTTACCATCGAACAAGTTTGCAAACTTGAGGCGATATACACCAGGGTGAAAAATTATTCGATCATGTTAAATCATATATACACCAAATGTTGTAGTAACAAAAGAGTAAATTCTTTTACCTTGTCGATTTCCCAAGCGTTAACCAAATATTTTGCTCTGTTGTTCACCGATTATCGCCCAAACCCAAGCTGTCACTGGCTGAATCAAACTTGTCAGCTTTTTCGAATATGTCAATGAGTAGGAAAAATTTGTAACGACAATCACAGCAGTCAGGTGGAGTGCGAGCGTCTAATTTAGCGACACTCGACCAGAACCCATTCATAAGTTATACTACGTCATGGGAGATCAAAATGGACCAATCACATGTGAGCCTGGTCATTTTTATGTATATTAATTAAAAGGATTTCTACTTCGGAAAAAGCTCATGAATTTCTTGAAAATGATTGCTAGAGATCAAGATTTTGACATTCTTTTCTGTCAATGCTAAGGAAAACTTGTCGTCCTCAAAACACGACGCAGTCAAGTGAAGAGATTTCCAGCTGTTGACAGTGCAATCAGGATGTCAATCTTAGTTTTCACATCACCTTGAACTTTATAACAGGAAGTAGCAGGGCACAGTTCACAATTTTGCATTTTTTCACGTTTCGCGTCAAAATGAGAAAAAGATTTATGTAAGAAAAAAAATTTTTTTTTCAAAATTTAATGAGAAATTTTAAGTATATGTCAGCCGTTGAGCAAGATTTAATGTAATATCCGGATCTCATCACATCATTTTTATTTCATGTTTGAATGTCAGGTTTTAATATGCTGTGGATATATTGTTGGCTGAACGTAAATGAGGTCTATAGTAAAGTGATCGAGTACTTATTCCTTCATCTCTCTTTCAAGCCGTCCAATAAGATGAATGCAAAAAGGAAATGAAAATGTAAGCTTTAAGGATCTCTTCCTCAATTTTCCAACTTCGATGCGCGGAGTTTTTGCCAATAAAATATAAAAAGGCTGATGATGGCTTTTCTCAAACAAATGGAAGCATTGCATGCGTATGTCAGTGAATAACTTCAAATTTGGCTAAAACTGACGGGGAAAAATTCTCATCATAGGTAGGTAGCCTTTCTATTTGTGCCCAGCAATTCTGATCTAACATGTGAAGAAAACGTTTTCGACCTTTACCTTTCCAGTTGACGAAAATATTGAAATGAAAGACTCGAAGAGTCTTTGAAGAGGGAAAAATGTAAGAGATCTTAATTTGGCAATCCCATGTTGTTCAATGCACGTTTGTGATCATGAGCCGTCTCGAGCAAAGTTTTTCTCTATACGAACTGACCATGGCCGATCATGATAGCGTATTTATTCCGATGCCTAGTCGTGCATACTCGGGAAAAAATTCCGCTTGCGCCAAACGGGAGTCCAACAGATGACCTTCCGATTGCTATAAACAGAGATATTCTACATTTGAGTTTTATAGGGACTCGTGGGAACTCCGCGATTTAAACTGTAGGTGACAATTGTTCGGCTTTACTGCACGGACTGAAAAATAATTTCGAGGCGTCCTGTGTTACGATGTAGACTGGTGTATCTCATACCAGTGTGTAAGTGTTGGGGTGAAGGGATCATCTACTTACTGGCTCCAAGAATCCTCATTGATAATGAATGCCCGCCGATTTCGCAATCGTGCGCTGGTATATGGGCAACTCGCATTTGAGGCGAGTGTTGTGTTCTTCGCGGAGACGACGAGATTCCCCCCCCCCCCCCCCTTCCCAACTTCGAACACGTTATCGTTTTCAGAAAAAGAAAGCGCGACTCGATTTTTCCAAAGCTCTACAAAATTTTACCAGCCTTTACATTTGAGTCTTCTGATGAGGGGGTTGTGGGAGTGGTGCTGAGAGGGAAGAGGAAGGGCTATCTAAGCTTTTTCTCTCCCCCCCCCCGTCCCAAAGGCAAAGCCTGATGCCCAAGCCATCAAAAAACTGCATCCACCTCCCGCCCATCTCCTCACCCTTCCCTAGTAAGGATACATAAGCCTTATGCATAGGCTGACGAAAAGTCGAAGTGCAGTCCAGATAACCTTGAAACTTGGTAAAACAAACTGCCAAGTAACAATTTAAATGTATCGAAAATTGCGGTGGGAAATTCTTAATATTTGTGCGAGACATTGCGCTACGATTTTATAACAGGTTTCAATAAAGTATGTTTTTCATCTCTTTTTAGGCGGAGATAATATGACAATCTTGGAAGCAAAAATCTAACTGCATGAACGCGACCAGGGAGCGAAATTAAAGGAGGCCTAAAAAGATCCTATATGAGACCGGACCCTAACCACGAGAAATGCAATACGTTTGAGTAAAACTCTTGTACGCCGGAAAGGAAAGTTTACATTAGTTTACAAAACGTAACACAGGAAAGATTTCGTTGGTGCCGAAACAAAGATTCATCTGTTCCAGACATCGGCATATCTGAATATTAAAAAAAAATGTTTGGCACTGAACAGATATTTTTCCTCTAAGGGCCGATTTACACAATACGATTTTGTCCCATGCGACAAGCTCACGACAGGCCTACGACATGACTTACGATTGTCGCAGCGTTTTAAAACTTGTTTTAAAATGCTACGACATTTTTTCTGGCGTACACAACAATCGTAAATCATGTCGTGGGCCTGTTGTAAGCCGTTGTCGCATGCGACAAAGTCGTACCGTGTAAATCGGCCCTAAGATAGTAAAACCACAGTGACAACTTAGGAACAGGCCCATTTAGCCTAAATGACGTGAATTATATTACTTTGATGACAAAACTAATCAGTCAAGATCACTGTGGATTACGCTGCAAAGATAAACCATCGCAAGAAAACAGGTGAAAACACCGTAAAGAACCAATCACAATTTGACATGCAACTTGCTCAAAGCGCGGGAAAGACACAATCGATTGGTTTGGGTTTTGCGTGTCATTGGTTAAAAAGGTGGCACCAGCATTTTAAGCCAATCAGTAAATCGGAATAAAATCAATTTCGACATTCAGTCTAGTTGAAAATTTATTTTGCTCTAGTTTATTACAAACTTAATTTTCTAAAACGTGCACCTCCATTTCCGCGAAATTTCGCTGCTTAGAGCACAATTTTCTGCCAAATCACGAAATATTCTGATTTTAATGATAACGTGACCACACCATAGCTACCAATATACCTTTGACGCACATCCACTTTCGTGTTAACTGTTGAAATTCTACTTTCATACAGCAACATATAAATGTAAACAATTATCACGAAAGTAAGACTATTTTCTCATGAAATAGCACTTTACAACTGCCATGTTTGAATGCCAGAATAAATTCGTACAGTTTGATTTCACATTTTGACTTTATTCATTTATTTTGTCTTGACCTATATTTTAAAGTATATTCGATATTTGACCTTGGGTCAGTTTTTGTTAACAAGTGTTAAAACGTTTGGGTGTGATAAGTCTCTCTATGTCTTCAAAACTTAGCAATTAGCTTACTTAGCAATTAATCACTATCTAAAATACCATAATGCTCTTAGTTTGCCTTCCAAAATTTTGCATAAGCATTGTTGTTATTTCCTCTTGGCACTTACAATGGTCCCAAGAGAAACTGGAAACAAGTTTGGAGGGCAAACAAAGAGGCTAAGTAGATCATGTACGCTTCTACATGTTGTATTCCTGTGTAGAGCATGTGATGATACTTATAAAGGAGTATTGAAGGGAGTGGTCAAAGGTGGAGATATTTAATAATTTATGTTTGCAGAAACTCTTTTTACTAAACAGAGACAAAAGATCAAATATCACATGAGCACTGTCACATGGTCTGTAGTGGGAAAAGCAAATTTGGTCTACTAAATAATTGTTTTTCCATGACTTGAAGGGCAAATGGCCACTTTTTCAGGAAAAGCATATGGCAGTTTTACAAACTCAATGGCTTTTTGGGAAGTTTGAGAATCGGTCCCCTGACCTGTATATTTTATCTTTAGTGACCACTCCAGTACCGTAATTCTCCTTACAGTATCATCACATAGAATACTAAAAAGGTACTGTTTATGACAGTGAAGAAAACGATCTCTAGATATGAAGCTTCCTCAGTTACAAACAGATTCTCCTAAATAAAAAATGTATACAGTAAGTCAGTTGAGAAAAAATGTACCTTCACAAGTACCATTAAAGATGCAAACCCGCCTTGGCAATAAGAAGTTTTGCTTACGAACTCAAGCTCAAATTCTAACAGTTATGTTACGTATGCATGTGGTCTAACCCTAACTATGCCCACATACTACCACTACCAGTAATTTTTGCAAGCAAACAAGTAGACCTTCTACTGGTAACTTTTCCATAACTAGAGAAAAATATTTCGGTTTGTTTTTTACTACTGGAATATATCATTTCGGTTTGTCCATCCATGGAACACTAGAGCTCAATCAAAAACTATGTCCCCTCCTTTACCCCATTGACTCCTGGGATTCAGACTTAAGGACAGTGCCTACTAATTCAAAGATATTTTTGCAAGTGTCATTGAAATCCAAAAGGGAATTAGGGGGACCCACGCATTTTTCCAAGATAATTCAAGAATAATATTTGTAAAAAGTTCTAAAATACAAAGCAATGTATAGTGTTTTTTCTCAAATTGAAGCTTGATTATCTCTCAAAAATGCATGGTTACCCCCAATTTTCTTTTTAGACACCAAGACTACTTACTAAGATCTACTTTCTCTGGATAGTTTTAAACCGCGCAAAAATATCCCTGGATTAGTAAGCATCACTGATAGGAAACTCGAGTATCTCGAGATGCACAGAACGTATGCGCAGTAATAATAGTAGGCACCGTCCTTAACAGATTTTAATCTGTCTAACACCAGACGATTTTACTCATAAACTGGGGACATCCTACTGCGCTTGAGGAGTCAGTGGGTAAAAAAGCCTTAATCATTATTTTGCAACTACTTGCAAGATTGTGATGAAACTCATCCAATAAATGTTTCAAAATAAAGAATTCCCTTGTACCTCCACAATGAATGCCAGCTCAATGGAACCAGCAGTCAAACTCTCTCAAACCCTTCTAGAACATTCCTCTCCAGGGTAAAATCATAATGGTATTGTTCAACATTTGGTGGTGATCTCATCATTACAGCACCTGCAGCCTGTTGATTCATTTGTTGCATGAGCTGAAGTGGTTTTGACAGTTCCATGGGTAGGTCTGACACGGTCAGGAAAGTTTCATCTCTTCTTGGAAATACTGTCTCTTTCACTTTTGCTTCAGTTGTTATATGCAAGGTTGATGCTAAAAGGAATTAACTAAAAGTTGAATATGAAACAGCTTTTTCTTGATCGTAAATTTGGGACTAACAGGATGAAATATGAGTTCTCGTACAGTAAAGATTCCTTCTAATATCTTCCAAGAGCTAGGATTCTTCCACGTCTGTGTAAATAGTAATAATTACCGGCATCCTCTTTCTCTCCATCAGACAGACCACCTTACTAGTAACAGCTTCCTGGCACTTGAACATACTAACTTGAAAATTATGCTCACGCTAACGAAAATTAATTTCCCTGCATTTGTCACGTGCCTTTAAGGTAATTTTAACCTTGGTCTCTCAATCAGAACAGTCAACAACTAAACTAAAAAATCTTCTGCCAACTTTTTTAGAAAATTATCCTATCCCTTCAGGTAATTTTGTATATAACTTTACCAAAGTTGAACCTAGTGTTACAACCCGTACTCGTTCTGGAAGAATGATAAAGAAGCCTGAGAGACTGGACCTATGAATAGTTATACTAACCCCACCCTAGTGTGTAGGACTTAGAGTGTCATGTGACTTTCGTTGTTGTTCCCGCTCTTGTTATCGAAGGCTTTTGTACGTCGTAGCATTTCACTCGTATACATCCCCTTGGTAAATCGATGTGTAGCCGAGTCCAGTGGATTAAAGTTGTGTTACGCTTCAGTGTCTCATCGTAAATGCTAACACCTAGTTTGTCAATATCTAAGTCAGAACTAGAATAGGCTATAAAATAGAATACCTTTTAATTAAAAATAACCATGTACTGTCTTAACTTTTGTTTTTTGAATATCCAATCATGGACTTCCTTTTAGAAGCTCCCTCCATTTAGGGAAATGTACACTAAGTCTTGATTTTTTCTTATTCAGGCCGCATTTTTAGGTAACAAGACAAAATCTGGAACCTTTTAAATAATCAGGGCTCGACACTAACGGTAGCCAACTAGCCACAGACT
Organism: Montipora capricornis; assembly: GCF_036669925.1. Classification (NCBI taxonomy): domain Eukaryota; kingdom Metazoa; phylum Cnidaria; class Anthozoa; order Scleractinia; family Acroporidae; genus Montipora; species Montipora capricornis. The sequence continues at coordinate 24,642,855 of NC_090883.1, read as the reverse complement.
AGTGAAATTTCAGTTTTGAGCTTCCACTAGCCACTGGGGCATGTAAATATTGTGAAGCAGTGGATCGAGTTCTGGACAAAACCAAAAATTCAAATTATTTGTTGTGGATTAGGCAAAAGGAGAGAATAGAAACAAACAACAGAAACTGTGAGCGGATTCTCTGGAATTTACTGCCTTAGAAAATGATAAGTTGACAAAAAAAAAAACAACAACAAACGCGGATTACAGTTTCCCCACGCTACGTTACGAAAGATTAATCCCGTGTGAATTCACTGTCTCCATATGCGCGTGACTTCGTCGCAAACAGCCGCAGG
>NC_090883.1:24620041-24637541 GCF_036669925.1 Montipora capricornis | reverse complement strand
GTTGTAGTATGCTTACTAACTCACTGTTCCCATGTCCCCTGATAAGTGTTGTATCATGGTGTAGTGAACATGTGCAAGAGGATTAGGAGGATTAATAACTGAGTATATGGAGTTAATTATATTTCATCCAGTGTAGAGTAGTATCTCTTCTATAACTGGTGACTCCTTTGATTGCGCATTGGTCTTTCGTGCAGTTGACCACAGGTGGACCAACACTCAGGGTCTTAAAAATAACTAGGAAAAAGTGCTACCTTTGTACACGCACATTGTAATTTCATCTGCAAATGGTTAGACTTCAAGTACTCTCGGACAAGGACTATAAACCATAGGCCAATCTCACCATCCTTCCTGTTAATCAACACTGTGAAACATAGTTTGTGAGTTGTTTTCAAAGTGTCCTTAATTAAAAAGCGCAGTTTAGGACAGTGGACTGGGCATGATCCATTTACCAGTTCAGAGTAAAGCAGTTGTTTGGCAGGTCTGTCATCACCCATGCGACAAAGGTGGCCCAACCAGCGAAGACAACTTCTAACTAACTTTATCTCTATATATCAACTGAAAGAAGAAGAAAGAACTGAAGGCCAAAATATTCATTACTCAATATTCATGACAAACATCAGTCAAAACACTGCTACCCTATATCATACGTCATAAGCTGCAAAAATGACTGCTGACTCCTCCATTCTGAGCCGCAATACTGATGCCCAAAATCGGAATGGTGGAAAAACAACACATATGCCAGAATAAAAGTTGAAAACATTATTGTGCACTGTCTAAAATGTAAATAAAAAATGCTAATATTTTTTCCTTCAGTTCCACTTTAAGTCCTCTTTTAGTTTTTACTGCCGACCAAGTTCACTGGAGAGAGTACTTATAATTAACTATTTAAGGTACCACAATACTGCAAAATTTGTGAAAGTAACAGGTCAAATGCACAACAGAATTTAAAAAACCACAACAGTAGGGATACAAGTAGCTTGCTTTATAATGCAAGGTGAAGTTGAATTTAGGATCCTCATTTAAATGTGGTACCCTTACTAGGAACTGAGCCACATCCCCTCCCAATAAACAACTGAGTTCATTCGTAGACATGTTGAATATGCTGATGTAGTCCTGCATTATTACCTGGATGCTGCAATTTGAGGATGTATTCTTACATCAATATTGTTATGTTTTGTTTTCCAGATTAGTTCAACTGGCAGAGAAATTAAGTTGATGACCAGTGACCAGAAGATTGTAAGAGTTAACCTGGCTGATCCTGTAGGTTTGATTTCTGGATGACCATCAACACAAAAATATTATTACTTTACTCAAGATTTTACCTCTTCTGTTATCAGGGACGTTATAGATATGTTTTCATTGGCAAAAACAGAGAAAAATTTTTACCTACATGTGCCAGGGCTCGAAAAAAATATTTGAATCTGGGCAAGTAACTAAAATTTTGCTTTCCTGGGGCATTTCCATCCTTGCCCTGGTTTGTAAATTCATTAATTAACAATTCATGAACCCCATGCTCAATTGTGCTAGAAATATAAAATTGTGCCAGTTGCAGAGGCGCTGTTCATGGTATTAGTGAATTGAATTTAGCCTCAAAAATTCTATTTACACCATAACTGTTGGTATTGATCTCCATGAAACTGGAATGTCTTACCATTCATTGTGCATTTTACAGTCTTGATAAATACCGGTATGTGTAGTAGGGTCGAAGTAGGTATACAGATAGAGAGGGAAATGAAGTAAATGGATTAGTAAGGTGATAACACATGTAGATACCTTGAGTTATTTTAGCAATTTCCTCTCCTGTAACCTGTTTTTGCAGCTTGATGAGCAGCTTCAAGGGGCTGTGGAGGTTATTGGAAAAGTCGAGCGTGACTTTTCTCTGTCAGGTCAAAGAATTGTACCATACAATGTTGATTTTGGTGAGCTATTATGATACTGTATTATGTACTGTAAATAATTATTTACCCAGGAAGCTCCATTCACCCAGAGGTGGTTTTCATGGAGGTCCTTTGTATGGATTGAATTAGAATATAGAGATGTTGGTTTTCATGGAAAGTGAAGAAAAACCTCAGGTACCTGGGGCCACATTGTTGGGAGGCAAGTGCTCTCACCACTGTGCCATCCCTACTTCCCTAAAATAATTGTAAATTATCTCTTGTGTAGGAGAGATTGAAGACTGCACTGTGGTTTATTCATTGAGATGCGTTCATGTAGATGTTTTCCCTTTCAAATGTATCATTATTTGGAGAGTGCAGCGATCATGTGTCAGATCTAGATTAACAGACACAAGTTGTTATTGTTGAAATTACATAGCAGGTACTTTTATTCAGTTTTGCTCTGTTGCAGGTGGACAGGGATGGAGGCGTTTGTAGGGTGGAAATAGTGTGACCCATTCTGGGATAAAAGGAATACCAGGATTAATACCATAATAGAGCTGTTTTCAATTGAGTATCGAAAGTAATTAGCGAATTACTTTGGTTTTGCATTTCTTTACTCAGTGATTGGTTCAAAGTTCCCGCGCCACTTTTTCAACCAATCACAAATGAAACCAAAACCAATCGTGGCTCGCACGTGCACATTTTCCCGCGCTTTGTGTCGGCTACGTGTAATTACTTCGAGTTTTGATTGGTTTACTGGATTGTTTACGTCCTTTTTGATTGGTCAAAGTAATTACTTTGGTTTTGGTTTTACGACACTCAATTGAAAAGCGCTCTACCATTCATTACTATTAGTTATCTTTTTTGTCATAAATTATAGATTGTTTTCCGTTTCTTTTTCAGATTTAAATCTTTATGGTGAAGCTTTGTCTATTATTTCCAACCATCCTGAAGTCTTTGGTTTACGAGTTTCCAATGGATTTGGTTATTAATACCGGAGAAGAAGAATCATATGCTTGTTGATATTGCTTTGCAATAAGCAATAATATTATTCCGAACTTACCACATCTTTACCAAGACTTATTGATTACCAGAGTGTGTTTGAAGGACTGTCCTAATGTCGTGCTTTTTGCAAGATATAGGTGCATCATTTAGAGATGCAATGAAAAGAATTGAAACAGAACAAACTTATTTTCTACTGATGGTCTCAACAGTTAATAGAAAATTAACCATGAGGTTTGAGAATTCCATGGAAAATTCCAAACAGCTTTAATAGTCAACATTCTTTAGATAGTACGAGGGCTATGATACGCTATTCTAGGTGATGTATTCTACAGCAGGGCAAGACAAAATTCCAAGCATCAGGTTGCCCTTTCGGGCAAGCTGTAATTTCATCTTACTAGCCCAAGTCTCTGAGGAGCTACGATCTCGCAAAAGATTTGCATTCTTTCTTTTTCTCTCTTAAACTGCCTGCTAAACACTCATGTCTGCTCGGAAGTTTGGCATCTGAAGAAAGGAACCAATAACGCCACACTTGTGTTCAATTTGATGCTTGCCCGTTGGGAAACCCGCAATAAGAAAGTGCTAGCCCAAAACACCATTCCACTAGCCCCGGCCTATGAGACAGCCTTTTTGACGCACCTTGTACAGTATGGCTCTTGAAATTTAGAAAGTCACTTTTGTTGCCTGATGTATTCCAAAATTTTGTAATTTTAGGGATTTAGAAAATCTGAAAGTACATGTACTAATTGTGTTTTGTTCATGTGTAAACACAGTATTATGCCTGATAAGGCGTGGTTAAGTTTGAGGTCTTGGTAAACGTAAATTTGGGCGTCTCACTCAAATTTTTTGTTTCTGCAAATCTTGAATCGGTGGGCTGTGAAGTAAATTTTCCCAAAAAACTGAAAGTGCTAAAATTGCTTTTCTTTGTTTCCCGCCATAATCTGCGCGTGAAAAATGATTGTCGCATCATGTCATTCACACGTGAAAGGACTGGGTGACAGCCTTCACGCGCAACCTCCTTGGCTTTCAAGTAAGGGGCGGAGTTATTCAGCAGACCGTGAACTGCATGCGAAATTTTCAAGGGGTTTATTTTGACGCCCGACCTCCTGTCATGACAGGTTTTTCAGTTCTAAATTTATTGATGATTGTACTACCCCAAATACAGCATGAGGAATTTTTGGTTTGTTTTGGGAGACTGATTTTATGGCTTTTTCTGCCCAAATTAAGTATGAGATGAGAGTTTTTCTGCTGACACCTCATTTTTCGTTACCGAGACCTTAAATACAGGCAAAAAAAATTGTGTGTTAAGTTGTGGTAGACCTTACAAACTCTTACCTTTCATGGTTGCCATTACCAATACAATTATTAATTATGAATAATCATCTTGTAAATGATGCATTGTTTTATTAAAAATCATTTTTTTGTTCACTTGCCATAAGTTTATTGTGTCCAATTTACTGTTTGATCGATGGGCTTCTGCCAAACTCATCTTATGTTTGACTGTGTGTCTGGGTGGGGAAGTAGCAGGGTAGGGACACAAGACTGAATTGAAAACAGCAATAATTTATTGTGTCAAGATCGAAACACTAATTTTTAAAGATTACTATTTTGTGGTTCAAGTTTCTCCTTAATTCCTGAAACTTGATTTGAATCCGTAGAGAGCACTTGTGCCAAGCTGTATAATCAGGAAAATTAAAAAAAAAGATATGATAGCTTTTACTTTATCCAAGAGTGCACTGCAGTTGGAACAATGCAGCCCAAATAATAGAATAATAATAATAGTGCTCCTAGATTAAATTACTGCATTAAAAACATGTCATTGATCAGGGAAAGTCAAACAAAATTAATTATCCATTTTTCTATCAACAATTTCATCTCGAAAGAGAATTTTTTTTCCCCAAAAGACTTGATTTGTTCCATTCTTACATTGGTTCTCTTATGGAGTGTCTGAGGCTACACAAAATTCACCCTGTATTCCAAGCACTCTGATACTGATAAAAAAGGAAACTTGGAATGAAAATAAAAGGGCAACTATCGGTCAGAGTGACTTGTTTTTCCCGCTGTTTAAAAAGCTGTGCCACCCAAAATCCTGAGGACTGGGTGCACAAGAACATCCTTGACATTCTGGTAACACAGATTAGCCTTCCATCAATACCTGACATTTACACGTGGTTCCTTTTAGGTTATAATGTCAAAAGCTCAAGTCAGTGCTGCATGTAACATGTTGACCATGCATCCATGACCAAAGAAAAATGTTTAATTTATAGACCATGGACATTTTTATTAAAAGAAGTTGAAAGAAGTTACCTTGACCAGCAAAGTAGCTCCTTTACAAACCGATCTCGGTTAGCAAAGAAGTAATTAAAAATTCCGAATTCTCATGATTTTATAAACCACAAAAGCTTACTCCCTACACGAAATTTCCTACTTTATCTCTTCTAACTATAGCCAACCCTGTAAAGTACTTAAACCAATTTCAAGAATTTATGATCACATTCTCTGGAATGTGACATAATTTACACAGGGAGTGATTTAAGATCAAGAAGAAGCACTGATGACCTTGAAGCGTGTAACTTGCAACTCGAGACTATTCCTTAGAAAAAAGCTGGGGATTTTACTAGGTCACCAATTTTATGCCCAAATATGGACAAAAATAAGATCGAAGCTGCACACGCAGGGAAATACACAAGCTATGTTACATCCAAATAAGGATATTTTTTAACTAAAAAAACCCCGGCTCTGAACCAGAGTTAAACGCTTCAAATTCATGAGCTTCTGGATCAAATTAATGTTCCTAATTTTTTTCTACCTAAAGCCTCATCCATGTAAGCAAAGTTAATGTGGTATGGCAATTTTTGTTCTTTAATTAATTAATTAAATTTGTTCAGATTTTAATCGCCAATTTTTGTGGCAAGCATGCGCAACCTTAGTGAAATTTTCTTCCTTATTATATTATTAACTTATGTGCTACAATAGTTTTGCACAATTGCTGGCCCAGACAGATGACAAAATGCCTAGTATACTTATTATGTAAGAATTGCAAAAAACATGTCTGTGTGGATAAGGCTTGATTTTAGACCTTAAAAAATCTTCAATTTGTAAGAATCTCCTATGCTACTCAGAGGAATTGGCTTCACTGATTGGCATTGCCATGGCAATGGAATCTAAATTCATACAATGGCAACCACATCCTGTAACAGGGCATTCTGTGTGTCCTCTGAAAAGAAAAAAAAGGACAACATTAGAGAGAAACTGCTTGTAGGCAGCTAGCCTACAAGCAGGCTCTCTGACTCTTTGCCAGTCTCCCATCTTTTGCACTTGGCTCGCAAAAAGTAAGCCTGCTTGCAAGCTAGTAGGCATGTACCAAAACTCCTTCGATTTCAATAAACTACAGCTAATTAAGCTTTTAATGGATCCTTTTGTATCACAGAAAGTTGTTTCCATTGTCTCTTCAACCAACTATTGCCTCTGCTAAAAGAATTCTATATGGTCATTTAGGCATTGAAGGGGTAAACAAATTATTGAATCCGGTGTCATATAGCAATGTAGAGCGATAATGTATACGCTCCTATGGCTGACAGGCTGACAGGAAAAATAGTTCTGTAGCAGCTTGTTGGCTAAATTGTTTGGCATGTTCCTAAAAAGAGCCTTCCATTCCAAAGGGATAAGAAATAGTGGTAATTGAACCGAGTGGAGTGCAATTTGGTCTGAAATCATACATGCGGTGTGATTTCAAAATTGAACAAGCGCGTAGCGGGAGTTTGATTTGAAATCACATGTGAGAGTTTAAATTTACTCCCAAGGATGTTTTTTTTCAGAGAATCTCAGTTAACCAGTGAATGACTTACTTGAACCACTCAACTATATGATTAGAATGACCACCATGTCGACAAGACTGACACCAGGTGAACCAATTGTTAAATGGATTTACACTGCGTATGTTTTCTGGCTTCTCTGCATTTGGATCTAAAAAAATGACCCAAATAAAAAAGTCTATTTACAGAAAGAGAGTAATCTAACTATAATTGCCAGGAGAGGTAACAGCATGCATTAAGCTCATCAACAACGGATTATGGGTTAGTCCCATATATTAAATAAATGTTGGTGGAGATAGAGCTAGTACTAGTTACTTACAACCAAACCTAATTATACTGAGTCAGGCCATACATGTAGTTTGGTGATTCAGAAAGCCAATGACATTCAACTGCCTGGCCATTATAAGCAAAGCAAATGTGAGGGCTGTATAATGGGGCCCTGTGCAAAAGCACAAGGAAATGTTCCTGAATTCCCCATTAGATACTACCATTTGCGTCCAACCTTGAAGCGTGACAAATTTTGCGCCAAGTTTCACTTTTCAAACGTTAACGCTTTGTCCGGTTATGTATCACTTTTGACCAATGAAACATTGGAGGTTATTAATTTTTGTGAAATTGACAACGTTTTTTGACGATATACCAGCACGTTTTGTTCACATGCTCTCAAAGTTTTCAGGTTTTTTTGTGACCACCCTAATGTTTTGCAATGGAAACAAAAAAAATTCAAAATCAACAAGTTTGAATGAGGTAAATTACCGTCCAAGAGTCGCTTGAGATCAAGATTTTAAATGCTCCTTGAAACATGGAAGAGTGTGTGTGCAAAATGCCCTAGCCGCAGAAATATTTCCTCCTATATCTTTCTAGTTTCACTTCGGTTTCATGTATTTTTTTTCTTGTACCTTGCTGAATCACATATTTCTTCCTGATAAAGTATACCAAGTTCCATATTCTGTGGCTTTGGAAACTCACAGGAGATGGATGTTTATAACTCTTCTAGATTCCTAGGCAAATTCATAAATATCTCTGCTCTCACAGAAAACTTGAAAACTTGAAGAGCACGTGAACAAAACATGCTGGTATGCCAAAGTTTTATTGGTCAAAAGTGATACACGACAGGACAAACCACTAACGTTTGAAAAGTAAAACTTCGTGCAAAATTTGCCACGCTTCAAGGATGGACGCAAATGGTAGTAACATTTCAGTCAGGTGGCCAGGTTTTCCCCTAACATTATTTTCTGTAAATTTAAATGCATAATATCGAAACACTTACAAAATGGAGAGCTCTTTGCTAACTTTGACTTTTGAGGAGCGAACTAATATCATGCTAGCCTTACCTAGGTTTGCCTGCTTTTGTGAGAGAGATGAAGGTGTTCCCATGTGAACAAGACAGAGAGCACACCTTGGAAGAGGCTTGCGACAACCAGGGCATGCCATTATCTGTAAAATGTGACAAGCAACAGCAAGAGTTGTTGTAGCTTAACTATTCAAACTAATAATGAAGATGTTGCTAATATCTTACGGACGGTGCTCACTAATTTAAAGATATACTATTTGCCCTGATTTCTGATTATGCAGGAAATGTAGGTCTTAACAAGACATAGTGCACTGCGAAAAATATCCTTGTATAAGTAAACATCACCGATAGGAAACCCGAGTATCTCAAGATGCACAGAACGCATGCGCAATAACAATAGTAGGCACTGTCCTTTAGAGTCACAAAGTGTACTGCATTGTGTAGTGGATTGACTGCCAGATCCTGGGCCTTGCAATTAATACTTTGAAGTGACTGGCTCATCTCCAGGGTACCATATGCCCATCACCTAAGCAATAGTACAATGTACATGGGCTGAGTTTTAGTTGATCTTGACCTGACACAAGGAATTCTTCACAGGGAATTCCAGTTTTCCTCCCTCATCAGAATGCAATTCCAGTTAATTACATATGGTTATGGTGACGTGCTACGAGTTCACGCAACTTATGTCCAGAAATGCACCTTGTTAGATGCATGCTCAATTTTGACATCTAACACAAAGTGTCCCTTAAAGTCTGCGCCTTTGCTCCCTATTTCCAACAATAAGGTAACGGTAAAGGTTAGCATTATTTTTAGCTTGGGGTAAATGCAGCTGTTTATCGTTACACTCTGTGGTGTTCCATTATTTGTCTATATTCCAAGAAACTAGTAATGTTGAAGATGAGGAGAAGAGCAAAGGGACACTGCGTGCATCAGACATGGTGTCATACATGGGCCTTAGAGAAGCAGCCTTGGGTGCCATTAATAATATTATAATTATGCTTTTGGACTGATCTCGTTGAGTTCCACCCTTCATGATTCAGACCCTAGGGATATTAGCATGGCCAGGTTTTTGAAAGATTAAGTTTAGTGAACAAAAGTTCTCCATTGATTTGATACCTTTGTTCTGTTTGATGGGTTAGAGTACTGAGCAAACCTCTTGGGTCTTGATCCTGAAACACACAACAACAACAACAACTGAATGAAAACCAATATTTTTTGATGGAGCCTCCAGGACACTCTGAATAACTCCAAAGGCTCCTAATAGCAGTTGAACCTGTGTCCTTCAGAAAGTTACTGCTTCTAATTCTTTACCACTGAGCTATTAGAGATTTGCAGGAAATAAGGCTTTAAATGAATAATGTGGAGGGTCATTAGCTCTGAGTTAGTAATTATAAAGCCATAGTTTCAACTACATGAGTATCTGTAATTCTAGCCTGCATCACCGACAGACTAATCCCTGGTATAGTCAGTCTGCACAATGACTCTGAAAAGCTTGTTCAGAGTTTACAGGGATTTCTGCATCCTTTCTGATTGGATAGATTCTTGCATGCTTTGTGATTCGACGTTCACTCACTTGACAAGTCACGCATGACAGAAAAAGTGCTTTGCATTTCAACAGCCATAAAAGTCAAAACTGAAAAGGTGATGTAAATTTTAAACTATTTTTTTTTATTGCAATTTATGTTGTCGCGTTTTAGAAAAAATCATGAAAGGGGATGAGATGGGAACAGTTCGACACACTCACCGAAATTGTGAGTTTGAATCTGCTTTTGAGATGGATCGCAAACAAATAGAAATCGAAGATCTGCCATGGCACGTGCGGATCCAAAAAGTCGTCAAAATGTTGATATGATTTTGACATTTCCTATTGTGCAGCAACCAGTCAGAAGCGACAAACTAATTACCATTACTGGTTGCGGCTTAGTTTTTTTGCGTTAGGTTAATTGGCTTTTTACTTGAACACAATAACATTCATAAATATTTCTAGTGTTCATGGTTTTCGAATTGTCACAGCTAGTGTAACAAATATACTTCTATATACAAGAAATTTTCCTGCTCAGATGGGAGACAATCAGTTGAAAACTGATCTTTTAGGGCAATGAACTCTCTTTCCAACCTTCCATTAAATGATTTGTTGAGTGAGTAAATGTAAAGATTCTAGCCAATATAAGCACAGGGGTACAGAAATACCTGTAAAACTGCAAGATACCAGAACAAGCTTTTGGGAGCAAAAATATATATGAACGTTCAGCCTATAAGCTCCAAAATGAGTCGTTCTTAGTAAAAAGAGCATAATTTTACACTATAAAAGGTGCTTATAAATAAAGGCTGGTCTTTCATTTACCGGATCCCAATTAATAATTAATGTCCATATGAAACAAAAAAAGAAAGCAAACATAACAACCTAATTAGCAAGGCCTAATTGGAATAACAATGATTCTTTTGTCCTCTGCCACTTTAGTCCGGTACATAAAAGTCTACCCTAAATAAAAGTGATATCTATCACACGATGGCCATATTAATTGTATAAAGAAGAGATAAATCTACAAAAAAGTCTGACCTGTCGACAGCACATTGGTGAGTATGGAGTTACCACAAAAATTACATGTAACAAACACTTGCTGAGGGGGCTTTTGGCTAGGATCCTTCAAATTGCGATGAATATCAAACAATGATCTGAAAAATGGAAATAAAGAAATTGGTTCAAACCAGTCTAGATAAGTAACTTTTATTTCTTAAGTGTCTAGTCATTCCAGAGCTGGAGCACTAGAATTGGGGATACTGCAAAGTGAATTTAACAATTTACGCAAATCAAGTCAAATGTTCGTTTTGAGGAGAAGGGGAAACCAGAGTACGGCCAGAGAAAAACCTCTTGGTGCAGAGTTGTAGAGAACGAACAAACTCAACCCACACATAACGCAGAGTCTGGGGATCGCAAACTGGCCACATTAATGGGACAAGGAAAGGTTACGTTTTATACAAATGTTGGCCGTGTAGCACTTATATTTTAAACAGAGTTAACTGAATAGAGTGTAATGTGAAGTGCTAGATTTCAATCCCATATGAACCATGTGAGCGTTAGCCCTACTGATGGAAATGGGCTCACACAAGGACAGAGAAAAACTCTGACCAGGGTGGGAATTGAACCCACGACCTTCGGGTTAGATCTCCGCCGCTCTACCGACTGAGCTACAAGGTCAGACGGGAGCAGGCCGTGGGAACTAAAGATGTTAAAGTCACGGCAATGAACATGTACAAGTACAAGGAAAGGTTACGTTTTATACAAACGTTGGCCGTGTCGCACTTATATTTTAAACAGAGTTAACTGAATAGAGTGTAATGCGAAGTGCTAGATTTCAATCTGGGAGGCATGCAATAAGTGCTCTCACCACCGCATAATATCAATGTGAATTATATATTGAAAACAAGCATTTAAATGTCAGTGCAGTGCATGCATATGCGTAAATGTCATCGCATGGGCCCAAGGGCTATAAGGATTGATTTCACACATATTTTCGTTTTTGCGATGAGGGCAATTTGTTTTGTTGCTTTTCAAAGTCGAAACTCTCATCGCATACTTAATTTGGGCAGAAAAAGTGCCATAAAATCAGTCTCCGAAGACAAACGAAAAATTCCTCACACGGTAGTAGGGGTAGTACAATCATCCATTAGAACTGAAAATTTGGAAGTGATATCTTAAAACAAGTCGGGACAGGAGGTCTGAGAAGTTGTACTTTTGGCATCAAAATAAACCCCTAAAAAGTTGAGCTTGAAGAATTTTGCGTACTGTTCACGGTCTGCTGAATAACTCCGCCCCTTCTTGAAAGACAATTATGCTGAGCTAATCAGCGTTCGGGCACATGCTAAGTAGCAGATCGCACGTGAAGGCTGTCAATTGACACCCAATCCTTTAATGTGTGACTGCAGGCATGATATGTCAATCCTTTTTCGCGCCCAGATTATGGTGGAAACAAAGAAAAGCGACTTTAAAGTGCCCCTGTGACCAAAAAATCACTTCATATTTTTCTTTGGATTTCAAAACTATGTTAACAAAACACTAAGTGACCCACGTTTTAAGCCTTGATTTCAAAAAGACACCTTTTTATTTCAACTGTAATTTTCCTATTTACCGGTAATGGTCCGCCATTACTAACATTATGTTCTTGAGAGAGCTGGATCGAGGAGAAAATGACGTCAAAGGCTCACTAGTTTAAGAATGCAATACGTGTGTACGCGGCAGAATTAATATACAGCACAGGGGTTTTGGGCTTTCAGACTTTTAAACTCACGCTTTGCATATATAATAAGCTGCGTTCACACGCTGAAATTTTAAGCTAGTGAACCTCTGACGTCACTTTTCCCTGGATCCAACCATCTGAGGTCCAATCGGTCGGTTTTGCAATGGTGATAATGAAAACCAAGATGACAAGAGGAATGACAATGACCTGTGAGTGGTAAATATGGTGGTGAACTTAAAATCACTACATCCCTATAAATGTTCACAAAATCATGCAATTAATGTACGTATTGAACATTTTTGCATGACTTTCCAAATTTTATGGTTCAAACTAAAATGGCTGCTTTGGAGCAGAAACCTTAATTAAACAGCATTAGTTTCCTACCTCTGATGCCACAGTCTCCACATGTCCAATAGATTTCTATAACTGAAGTTTCAAGCATTATAAAAATGAGGCTTGAATGAACATCTCTTACTTCAAAACAACACATTAATTTAAGGATAGGACTGTGTTTTAGATTTTTTCCATTTGTATTCATCCACCTATGCCAAGAAACATTAATCTTGTCCTGATAAGGATGATTATTAGCACTATGGAAATGTCTGAGAGTATATATAAGTGGTGGAAATTAAATCCTTTAAAATCATCACTGTTGTAATGAAGGAGATGACAACATTTGAATCCTAGCAGTGTATAGCAGGACCTGAATCTAAGTTAATGGCCTATATAGTTACCGCAAGTCTCCTACAACTCATTGGCAGAGCACCTGATTAACCATGAATGGAAGAAAAACCCTCTTCATTTCATTCACGAGGGTTAACAATATCTAACATCTCCCCATTACAACAGTGAAAATGAGTATTGATCACAGTATCGGTAAGTTCAAGCGTTGACCATGGCCGCAACATAAAAAAATTACTTGAAAATGTGACTTAGTATCGGTACTGACAGTTTGAAGAAAAGAATGAAGAATGAAAGATCCTCACTCAGACTATTGGCAGCTTAAATGTCTCTTTTTGAGCTGAGTTTGGCACAGAAATTTACTGATACTTACATGTAAATGCATGCCACGTAGTATACATGTACATGCAGTAAACAGTATTATTCCTTTTCTTCATTAAAACCAATAATTTTATTTTTATGTCTAGTGCACTGCTAGAGACATCCTAATTTCTTACACTCCTAAACCCGTGTATCGGAAACAGTAGACAATTAAATTACTCACTTTTCTATCCATGCCGAAACTCTTACATCTTTCAAGACTTCACTTGATATATGAGGGACACAATTAACAATGACTAAACTCGCTGTTTGGACATCTGTTGTCTATAAAAAAGCAAAAAATGTTCACCACTTGCTCCCAGATCTGGATGACACTACTATAATTTGTAAACTGAATTCAATCAGGTGTTCTTGACAGGAATGGAAAAAGTTTCCTTCGAAGCGAATGATCATTTAACCAAAACAAATTGATACCAGAAGATTTTTTTTTTACTCTTTCGGTATGAGCTTTATCAACTTGGTTCTGTTGGGACTGTGCCCAAGAAACTTGTCAAAAGTTTTGAGGCTCTGGAATTGCTAAGTGTATTATAGATCTGTTCAAGAAAGTGGGTCTGTTTGGCTCTGAAAGATTACTCAGGGAAGTGCTTGACACTTAACAAGACTGGATACGAAAGGTCAATCAACTTAAGGAATGCCATGCAACTGTCTGGATATCAAATACATTGTTAGCTTCAGGAAGTGACCAGATGCCCACAAAGACTTCCAGATAATGGTGAACTGTTTTATAATAAGAGCATGTGTCGTGAATATAGTCACTTGATATTGTTCAGAAGTTTATAACTTGAAGGCAATCCATTAAGACTAGAAAAGAAATTTAATGCTAAATTAAGATACAAAATTACACCTGCAAAAAGTGTTCTTACCTTATTTACATATTTTTCTAACAAATTTATTCCATCTAATGAGATTCCTATTTAAAAGAAAATATTACTCAGTAATTTAATTGGCAATACAATGCTACCTGTTTGCTATTCCCCCTTTTTAAGAGCATTCATACAGACCTAATTATTGCTTTGATCATGTATAAATCATATTGTTGTGTCTTCATTTGTACCAGAAAAGCAAAGACATTTGCCTGAAAACAATGGCTTTTTTTTCCAGCTTTGGTTCAATCCAGAACCCAAGTAATACGCCGAGTTTGATATATCAATCCAATATTCATGGCTACGAGGCTTTATGGTCAAATAGGTTTTCTTTATCTCGCAAGTCTCAAGGTAGACTAATCTGAACAACCTAATATTCAAATTTAACCATAAGACCTTGTAGCCACATGTGAATATTGATTTATCAAACATATTAGCCCACAATATTATTCCAGAATTGCCTCTGCACCACAACGTTTTGCAGATGACAAAATAAACAAACCATGCAAACTCTGTCGGGACATTTTCCAGAGCCCTTAAATTTTGCTCTCCATTAATTCTCCTGTAACCTTCCGTTGCTTAAACACTCTTGAGATATTTTCCCTAAACTCCTTCAATTTTTGCTTTTGCTTTGTAAGTAACCTTGCTTAAACAGAAGGTGGATGCTTGGGTATAGGAGCCTATATTGTGACAAGCTAATTCCTATCTGGAAAACTAACCTCGCACACATGAGTCTCCAAGAAAGCTCCAACAAGTCACACAAGTTTAATTGATTAAAGATCAGAAGAGTCTGCTAACATCATCAGGGACTAAGCTTAATTTAATTGACATATATTCCTTAAATTAAAGACAACAAAATTACCTGTAAGGAGAATACCATCTAAATCTCCAGCATTACTCAACTTTGACATCAATTTTTCAAGAAACAGGGACAACTTAAACAAGAAGATGAAGCACTGTAACCATAAATGCCAAAACAGCACCCAAACGTAGGCAATACAATGTGAAATAATTCTGAAATAAGGAGGATGCAAACACTGGTGTCTACTGTATCCCTTGCCAGATGCAATGAAAAAACATAAATACCTTGCTGTCAGGAAGATATTTACAGGCAAAAGCAATCCTATCGTCAATTTCCATTCCTTCTTCTGCCTTGATGAAAATATAAAATCAATTGAGTTTCAGCCATACACAGTGTGGTATTAGTGTAGTCTGCATTAAACATGTTTCCTAGAGTCGCTGCTCAACGTACAAACCAAATGATACATGTTCCTTTACTGTACTGTCTTGCAAAGACGTAATAATTATTTGCAAAGGCATGACTATACCAAAATAATATTAACAAATCTGAGAATGTATATAAGCTGAGCAAAAAACATATTATTCAACTTGTCAATAACTAATGATCAGAAGGAAATAAAAGAAATCTCATCAAATTTCCCTTGATTTACATAAAGCATTTTATATATTTTATTCCTTTTGAATGTCATGTAGGCCAAAAACAATGCACTTATGAAATCACTTAAACACTTATGCAATCCTGATCAGTTGAGAATGTGGTTAACAATACTCCTGATAATACTGAAGCACATCAAGAATAGACTAGTCAAACTCTCTGCTTTTTCTGAATTAATGATTATATATACCTACATGCAATATATACAATACAACAAATTCATGCACCCATGTTCTAAACAATAACATAACTCCTTACCCTCACCTTGTACCAATGCCACTGCTTATTAATTTAAGGGAGCAATGAAAATAATACTTTACAATTTTCATTGCTCATTACTTTCATTTGGTTCACTAACTCACCAAGATACTGTCAAAGTTATCTGCTTCTGAGGTCAGAAAAGCAAAGGCTGATCTCAAGTAAGGACTCTCCATCTGCCAAAAAGTGATTAAAAAACTGTAAACGTTTAAGTCAAGATTTTGCTTTTGGAAGGATAATACAATGTATATTATATAACGTACCTAGTTTGATTGACAAAAAGTAAAAAATAATATTATTGATAAAGAACAACCAAAGAAAAAATATTATTGGAAATGTGGCAAAACTTTTAGTTGTTCCCTAGCTTTTTCCTAATTTACTGTTTAACATTTCACTGTTAAGGAGTTTCAGTAATTACACTACTAGAAACTTCTAGAAATTTACTTCACATGTATGAAGAAAGTTTGAGATTGTTCGAAGTCACGCATAATTTGTTAACCATTAGAATGATGCAGATTGGCACAACTCAGCATTGTTAAAAATAGAGTTCTCACAATGTTCAGAAAAAGCTAAGCTCAGAAGCTTCTAGAATCCTTTTCATAACTATAGTACCCCAGTACTACTGCTCATGATTCCGATAGTATGTACATACACTAGTATATAGCTTGAGTTTGAGAATATTCAGTTAGTACTCTAGTACTAGTGCTATTCCGATTGTTAGGGCGATTGTTCATCGGTAGATGTTCGTACGCTTAGTACGTACGTACAAGCTAGTATATAGGTATTATATAGGTTGAGTTTAAGAATATTCAGTTAGTACCCTAGTACTAATGCTATTGCGATTGTTAGGGCGGTTGTTCATCAGGGAATCTTCGTACGCTTAGTCCGTATGTACGCTAGTATATAGGTTGAGTTTGAGAATATTCAGTTAGTGCGCTAGTACTAGTGCTATTCCGATTGTTAGGGCGATTGTTCATCGGTAAATGTTCGTACGCTGAGTACGTACATACACTAGTATTTAGGTTGAGTTTGAGAATATTCAGTTCGTATGCTAGTACTAGTGCTATTCCGATTGTTAGGGTGATTGTTCATTGGTAAATGTTCATACGCTTAGTACGTACGTACGAGCTAGTATATAGGTTGGGTTTGAGAATATTCAGGTAGTACACTAGTACTAATGCTATTCCGATTGTTAGGGTGATTGTTCATCGGTAAATGTTTGTACGCTGAGTACGTACGTACGCTAGTACTAGTGCTATTCCGATTGTTAGGGCGATTGTTCATCGGTCAATGTTTGTACGCTTAGTACGCTAGTATATAGGTTGAGTTTGAGAATATTCAGTTAATATGCTAGTACTAGTGCTATTCCGATTGTTAGGGCGATTGTTCATCGGTAAATGTTCGTCACTTAGTACGTACATACACTAGTATATAGGTTGAGTTTGAGAATATTCAGTTAGTACGCTAGTACTAGTGCTATTCCGATTGTTCATCGGTCAATGTTTGTACGCTTAGTACGCTAGTATATAGGTTGAGTTTGAGAATATTCAGTTAATACGCTAGTACTAGTGCTATTCCGATTGTTAGGGCGATTGTTCATCGGTAAATGTTCGTATGCTTAGTACGTACGCTAGT
>NC_090883.1:24612541-24615041 GCF_036669925.1 Montipora capricornis | reverse complement strand
AATTATGTACATGTATTAATTGCCCCAACAGGGTTTTGGCCATCGAGAAGGCAACCTAGAAGTCCCCACGAAAAAAGGGTAAATGTACAAATTTGTAGATAAGGGCAAGGTGGTATATTGATATTGCTTAAACGGGCACGCAATTAATAAGTGGTATTGGTATTGTTCTAAAAGACAGAGGTGTTTTAGGGAGTCACGAATTAGAAACTCGCAAGGAGAACCAAAGTGCTGTTCGGGTTTATATAGAGATTGAAAAATCAAACATTGAAGCAGATCTGATGTAAATCGAGTTACCCAGCTCAGAAACTGATTTTGTACAGACAAATCAGAAACGGGCGATGATTTTTCAGACGCAAATCGGACACAGGGGCGACTTGTTCAGCATATAATTTAAATGTATCCCAACTGCCTTTCGTACTATTTTAGGCTGGGACAGATGTAGTGAAAACTATTACTAGTTTGATTTGTGCACTACTACCCCACAAGCTATTCATGGCTTGAAATGTGGTGTGAAAATAAAGAAGGTTTATTATCATTATTAAATTCTCCACAAGGTCAAACATACTATTATAATTATTACTATAACTCCTAGAATTGATCTATGCTCCTATGGAAACGTTTTCTTTTATTTTGGCTGATAAACACTGTTGCTGATCTCGTGAATGAAAACCAAGAATACCGGTAGACATCTTGCACTTTATTTAATAAAGTTTCCTTACTCTTCAAGGAATTCCATCAAAGGTACTCCAGCACTCTCGAAATCCCATCCACAGAGAGAAAGAGCCAGCTTTCTACAAAATTAATGCAACAACAATCCCTTGTACTACAATAGGCAACTACTGTAGCAAGCATGGCAATTAAGCTAGTAATTATTCCACAATGGGATGTGAGAACCTTTAATTGTCAAGTTAAAACAGTAGCATTATGTCAAGCATTTGTTACTTTAACCTGAAAGAAAATCCATGCTCCCTATTCAATGTTGACTTTATGGACTGATTCTGTTACACTAAAATCCTAACATTGTCAAGAGGGTGGGGGTGAAGGGGAGAGGGGGGTGGGGAGGGGGTGAAGGGGAGGGGGTGAAGGGGGTGGGGTGGGGTGGGGTGGGGTGGGGAATAAGAGGGGAAGGACTAGAAGAGTAAGAGAGTGTGGTCACTGGTCAGTGGCGTCTCAATACTTTCAATAACGATTGTACATGAAGCTGTGAAAGGTCTGAGACAGTTGAGGCATTTGCAACCAATTGGTCCAGATTGACAGCTGTTTGTTCAGAGGCATTAGGTTACAATATTTTGCAGTTATTCTTGAGTTGGTTATAACGTCCAAACTAAGATAAGCAATTATGGAACATAGATAAACATAGATGAATGTTCACAACCACAGTCAACACTTTTCAAACAAAACTGGAAACGTAGTCCCCAAAGCTTATTTTTTTATTTTTGCCCTACTTTTTGAGACATTTTGGTTTTGCATACTATTAGGTTTAATTGATGCATTTTGTCTTCAGCCATCTTTTTTTAAAGAAATTTGCCCACCAGTAATACGCACTGCATGACTTGTTACCTTTCCTGTTTGTGGGGAAAACACATTCAAAATGGTGACATATTCACAAGGCTTATTTTTGACCCTAATTCCCTCCTAAAACGGCATAATTTTATGATAGATTTTACTGTGCCTAAAGCCAGACAATTTTACTGGCCAATCAGCCACTTTAAGGTGCAATAGCCGAGTTAAAATCTACTGCCGAAAATTAAGATTGAAAAAAAAAACCAGAATGTTTATGCCAGATTGAGAGAAAAAAAATGAACTATCAAAATGCTCACCTCTCATCACTAGAATATGCAGGAGCTACAAGACATTCTTGGTATAAGTCAGACTTGCTTCTTGCACAAAGAGCTGTTCATATAAGATATAGGGATAAGTTATTACTTACATGTACTGGTAAGAATGCAGGAGTCACAAAATTTTAAAGATCCTCCATAAGTAAGTGCATTATTACAATTAATGGAAATGATGGGAGTCAAAGCAACATTGCACATACATGCAAACATTAAGACAATAATAATTGTGCCTTTCATAAAAACATTAAAATTTAATTACATGGTTCTACTTGTACCAATGGTTACATGTATTCCAGCCACCCAGTACTCCTTTGTTTCTAGACTGTATGAAAAAGCTGTACATTGATCATTATTTAACTAAGAATGCTTTCCACTTGACAGAACTGTCCAGCCAGACTAGGCATTTGGAAGGACTATCTCAGTCTATAACGTCTTCAAATTAACACACTTTAACCTGGGGCCGGTTCCTGAAAGGTGTAATAACCCTATTCCAAGGATAAATGTGCCTGGAATAAGGCACATTTATCCCTGGAATAGAGCTATTACACCTTTCAGAAACCGGCCCTGGATGATATTCTCCTCCAGAAGAATGACAGCTAGGGATAATACCATGCAAGTGTTCCTTTAAATATTATTGTTGGATTTGCCTTTGCAAACTGGTG
>NC_090883.1:24602541-24607541 GCF_036669925.1 Montipora capricornis | reverse complement strand
AAGAGATCCATGGCAACAAAAAACTAACCATTCTGCCCCTCCCTTCAATTATCTTTCTGGAATCTGCAAAAAAAGCAGACCTGTGACCAGCTAGGGTACTTTCTCAAGAGAGGAAGAGAGAGGACCCTGGGAATGACATTGAACAGCCATTGTGCAATGAGGCCATCACAAATCATTACCACAAGAGCAATGATAATTTACAACAAAAAAAGCTAACTCACAACTGATATTCTTTCAAATATTGTACAATCTTGTATGTGACCTATTAAATATGAGAAACAATAATAATTAATTATTACAAGTACTATTCGCTGACACAGCTGGATTAAAAAAAATTACCTGATAACAAAAACAAAACTATAAGCTAAACTTAACTGAATGTAAAACACTAACACGAAGATGCACAAGGCCAAGTTAATCTATGAGGTCAAATTTTTTTTGCAGACAAGACATGTTGTAACACAAATCTCCATTTAATGATGATTTTAGAACTCACCTGAAGGAGATATTGTAAGCAAATGATTTTCCTGAGAAGGGTGCCATGAAAAGGACGAAACAGCTGTCCGTGTGGCTATCAAATTACAAAATACAAAATGTACAACTTAATGTTGAGAAACTTGACAGTACACACCCACACACACCTGTCAGACAACTCCCGTCCCATTAATTTTAATTAGTGTCCACTGTCCAGCAAGAATAACAAAACAATTGTTTTGTTATTCTTAAAATTAATGGAAGTGGTTGCCTGACAGGTGTGTGTATGTGTGTAGTGTCAAGTTTTGCAACATTAAGTTAAACATTGTCAAACACACAAACAGATTAGGGGAACTAAATTTATAAGTAATTCAAGATTATCATCACAAACCATTAAGCTTATCAACCCATTGACCCCTGAGAGAGACACGATTTTACTTGTCAACTGGGGGCATTTTAGGGCATTTGAAAGCACCCCAAGTTCAACTTCCTGGCTTGACAACTAATCTGCCTTAATAAGCTTGCTGATGTCAATCATTACATAACTTGGAGTTATACTCCATTCAAAAACTCATTAATAATTCATGAGCCTAACAGCCTATCAAAACACCGATAAAACGTCATGTGTATGAGCTTTATATCCTCATAAAACACTCCTTGTTAGTATTCTTTACATAAAGAATACCAATAAGGCATAGCTTGTTTTTCTTGTATGCTAATAGTTTTACCTCACAATTTGAACCATTGTTTTGAGTCCAGAGGGACACGCTCTTCGTGGTATGCTTTTGAAGCCGTTCCAAGGCTGCTGCCTAAGAAAATTTTAAAGGGGGCCTCAGAGCTAAACGCTTAGAACTTAGGAGCCCAACATATGAAGTGAAAGGTGTTGCTGTGAAAAATTAAGGCGCCCAGAGCTATTCCTTGGGAGCCCCAGGCTACTGAGCTCCTGTTAGGCAACAGCCTTGCCATTCAAAAAACTTGCAGCACGTGTTTCATCGGGTCTAAAACACTTGGCTACGCTTCATGCTTTTAAACCCCGATAAAACACTGCTGCTTGTTTTTAAACATTACATCAAGGGGAGTGGTCATGTAATTTTTAATAATTATTATAATATTACTTGACGTACTAGAGAAGGGAGATCTTACGTTGTACACTCCTTTCTATAAAGGATGGTTCTGTTTCATATCCAACGCCATAAACTGGTGAAGCTAAAAGATATTAATGATAAGAAAACTGAATATTAATAACCTTTTTCGATCAATAATAATTTTTGGAGACTGGCCAAATGAGATAATAGTTCTAACTTAAAGATTGCATTGAGAGCATTACATTAAAATGTGATGACTGCTATGGATGTCTTATATAACTTCTGCATACTAAGTTTAACTTATAGCTTCAAACTTTTTTTTTTCCACAAAAGAAACAATCTGAATAAAACTTAAATCTCAGGGTTGAGTTGCTCAAAGCATCCGTTAAATATCAGGACATCAGATAGGTTAACGAGTGCTTAGTACTTAGTACGCTTCAAACAAAGTGGCCCAAATATTTTTCTTGGATGTTTTTCGGTTTCCCTGCAGTGCCATAAACTATTATAGGTACCGAACTATTTACAAGTAGCAGTTGAACCGGTCTGGGAGCAGATTTTACCACTGAAATTAAATTACATTTTGATGCAACAATTAAGGTCTCTGTAAAGGAAAATGAGGTGTCTGCAGAAAAATGAAATTGTGGCGTCGCTATTTTTTGTATAGGGTCAAACTATATATTATATTAAAGCTAGTAGATTGAATTATTTGAAGAAAGTTTTAGTTTTTTTGATACTTAATATTGGCATTTAATTTTGAGGCCTCAAACTCAGAATGACCAAGTCTGCTGCAGAAGCTCCTGCCCCTTCACTTTATTACGAAAATAACGACACTGTTTTGCATCTTGAATGCACTCCAATATATTAATACAGTGTGATATGTTAGGAATTGAAGTAAATATCACGCAACAAAGTTGAATGTCTCAATCTCATATACTCAATTTGGGCAGAAAAAGTGCCATAAAATCAGTCTCCGAAGACAAACAAACACTTCCTCATGTGTACAGTATTTGGGGGTAGTACAATCATCTATCAGAGCCGAAAATTTGGAAGCGTGATATCTTAAAACCCGTCAGGTAAGGAGGTCCGAACAATTTTGGTGTCAAAATAAACCCCTAGAAAATCGAGCTTGAAGTTTTCCATGCAGTTCACTGTCTGCTGAATAACTCCGCCCTTTTCTTGAAAGCCAATCACCGTTCAGACACATACAAAGTTAGCATATCGTGCATGAAGGCTGCCAATTGACACCCAATCCTTTCATGTGTGATTGACATGATACGTCAATCTTTTTTTGAGCACAGATTATGGTGGGAAAGAAAGAAAAGCGATTCTAGAGGTTTTAAAATTAATTGTTCAGAATTTTTTTCGGGAAAGGTATACTTCACAGCCCACCGATTAAAGATTTGCAAAAACAAAAACTTTATGTGAGACACCCAAATTTGCCTTTACCGAGACCTTAAATCAAGACATCCTGAAACTATTGCACAAAGCAAATTAAGGTCTCTTGAGTTATGGAACAACATAATGGAGAGAATAGAACAGACCACAACACCAAGAGCTCTGTGTCTTATTCTTTGCAATGAGTGTGTGGGTTCTTCAATGTCCTACAAAGGTTACAAACACTCAGTCTGAATTAAGGATTGCAAGATGTGGTCTATGATTTGAAGTCCTAATTCAAGAAGACCAGAATACAGCACTTTCTCCTCTGGTCAGTTATTTTAAGACCTTGGGTCTTGATGTTGCTAGAGTTCAAAGCTACAACCTCCTCCACGCATAGTTCCCAGCTGTTGCCTGCCAGAAGGGAGGTCAGGACCCCAAAGGTCCATCCCGAGAAAGACAAGACAATTTAGCAAAAAGAAAAGCAACTTTACGAAGAACTAATTGGGGGCATTGTACACTGAAATCAACAAATTTAATGCAAATCAAATCAAATGTTGGGTGTTTTACTCCCAGTGATTTCACTCTGGGAAAACCAGAGAACCCGGAGCAAAAAACCTCTTGTTGCAGAGTAAAGAACCAACAAACTCAACCGACATTATAAGGCTGAGTCTGGGAATTCGAACCCGGGTCACATTGGTGGGAGGCAAGTGCTCTCACCACTACCCCATCCCTGCATTTTTCTTGTCAGCTTTGGACTTCCACATGCCTCTTTGGGCTGAAAATAACTGTAGTCTACTCCCTAAACGAAGAAGAGGGACTGCTACACATCTTCTCAGTTGGTTCCATCATGGCCTTGGTGCCAATCTATGCGTATGCCTTTTTTCCTTTTTTTTTTTTTAACGTCAGTAATTCCTTTACCTTCTAGAGCAAGGGTATTCTCCCAGGAAGCCGACGGTGCGCTCATTTTAACCCCCCTCTTTCTATCCATTTTAAGGGTATTTAAAGTTACTTTAAGCTACACTGAAAGGAAAGAAGTTGAAACAAGGAAGTGAGATCCAGGGATCGAATTTGGGACCTCTTGCGTCAAGGCTGCACACTAACCGACTGTGCCATCTTTGCTCCTACAAATGTATGTCATGGAGTGACAGTCTGCTGGGATCCAGCAGGTCCAAGGCCTAGGGGTGAACCTCGCCAGCAAGCCAAAGCTCTGACAACAGCACAATCAAAGTAGAAATACATCCAGTCTTTACCACAACAGAAGATCAGACTGTGAGACATTATGCTCCTTTTAATTGCAGGCCAGGGATTTAAGAACAAAACTGAAGACAAGACTGAATCATCAGTACCTACTGAAGTATGCTGAATGTCATACAGCTGTACAATAGGGCTTTCTTTTCCAATGGTTGCTAGTAAACCTGATCTGCTTGGGCTCCATGAAATGGCTGTAATGGCCGTCACAGGAGGTGGCTGCGTCATAGTCATCAACTAATAATTATTTCTGTTAAGGAATTTACTTCACACTGCTTTTGATAAAATCTTTAAAACCTGAATTAACTCCAGACTAGCCTGCAACCAGTCCATGGACTCCATTTCCTTCACAGTGGCACTAACCTTTTTCATTACCGACCGATATAAACCTCTTGACCCTCAGCATATACATGCCAGAATTTTCACTGCTAGATTTCACTTTGAATGTACCATAAAATAGCAGAGGTCAGTTGTCCCTTGGATATACAAGCTAGTGAAAGATGATGCTATAACTTGACCATTGCAAAATTCTGAGGTAAGGTAAGACATTTTTGAGATAAAAATGGACACTTAAATTACTGGGACACATGGCTAAGCACAGGAAGATAATAAGCAATATATATAACATGATCAGACTCTGGTGAGATCAGAAGGGAGACAAGAAAGTGGCTTTGTGCACTTGGATCGTTTCACAATCAACTATTTACCGTATTTACCCGTGTATAAGTCGATCCCATGTATAAGTCGACCCCCCATTTTTGATGGCAAAAAAAGCAATTTCTTAATTTCTTTGCTAAATGTTCATGGGATATTAAT
>NC_090883.1:24577541-24600041 GCF_036669925.1 Montipora capricornis | reverse complement strand
AATTAATCTTGAATTCTCACAACGGATCTAGGACAGTTAGCCAGATTGCTTTTAATTTCCTCCCTTATAATTCTCTTTTTTGCAGCAAAATAACCTTGGGCTAAAACACCAAAAATTAAAGTGGTTGATACATGTGCAATAGTTCGATCATTATCCCCTTTCCACTTGAAGGAGATGAAATACATGTACCAGTATCATCTGGTGGACCTGCAACATTTGCATTTCAGTGTTTCACCAAAAAGTTGTGTAACAAAAAGATGCTCCGGCCCATAGATCTGCGCTTCATCCTTTAATTTAGAGAGGCCCAATTATGCAAACACTAATTATTGCCAGTGAATTTTTCAATGCCAGTGAATTATTCACTGGCATTATCCAGAGAAAAATCCATTTATCACCCATTAGGGAAAAACAATGATCAAAGGGATAAACTCAAAGCCTTCCATTGCGCAGATTTGACTACAAAAGTTTGAATGCCCAAATTTTGCCTCAAACCAACCAAGCTATAGCCGCATTAAGACAGACTGCTAATAAATGTTGAATGCTTTTAATAATAATAATTGGGTACGGAGTAGCTGGATGGCTTATTAGAATCTAGGTAGGCCCTTTATGAGAACCCTGACAATAATCAGTGGAAGGAATACTTGTCAGTTAAGGGATAACTCAAACATGTACAATGAATCCTATATATACCCACCTCTGATATCAAAGACTCTGAGGAACTTTTGTGCCTGTCCACAAATCAACAGATTGTGGTCATAAGGTGACCATGCCATAGAGAGAGTAGGGTCAGAGGTAGCTGCATTGATAGAAAATTAAAAGATAGAAGATTAAAAAAAACGAAGTGTAAACAATAGTGCCTGTTAAGTGGTTATGTCTATGAAGTTACTGAGGTAGATCTTATCAAGGACTATTAATTTTGATTTCAAAAGGAGAAAATAATGGCCTTTAACTACTGAATTCAATATTTTTATTACACTTCAAGAATCTTGACTTAATGCAGTGCCTTAACCCTTTGACACCCAAACCGGTCTTAACCGGCCAGACTTAATTAGTATTTTATTCTGTCTAACGCCAGACGATTTTACTTGTCAATGGGGAACCCCCAGGAGTCAATGGGTTAAGTCACAGCACCAAGGAACCAAACCCGAAGACCATGAGATAATATAACTGCAGACATCTGCAGTTTAGTTTCCTCAAATTGTCTCTTTGGTTTTTTAGAATCCTTGCAACACATTGCTGCGCCACACAAAATTAAATCCTGAATTATTCAAGGTTTGTGATCTTCCAAAGCACGACCGCACAGCAAATAGTGCTTCCATGTGTACCTGAAAGGTAATACTGGTACATGTATCTGAATGGTAGCTTACAAAGTTCCGCAAGTGGCCTGTTTCCTGTGGCAGACGGATCCATCTGCAAACCTGATCCCACTGTGATGGGAGACTGTTTACCTCCAGGCACTGCTGAATGTCTTGAAAATAATAATCATATAATACTGGCTTTTGTGGCTGCTGGGATTGTTTGAGGTTTGCCTCAATAGAATGCAGGGTCTTCCAAAACCCAGTCAAAACCACTGACAGCAAAACTTAATAAGCACTATTTTAACCCTTTGGCATCCAAACCGGTCTAAACCGGCCAGAGTATTTTACTCTGTCTAACGCCAGACAATTTTACTCGTCAGTGGGGAACCCCTGGAAGTCAATGGGTTAATCACTCACTGAAAATGTCCCCATTAACCGTTTGGTGTCCAAACCGGCCTTAACCGGCCAGACTTAGTATTTTACTCTGTCTAACGCCAGACGATTTTACTAGTCAATGGGGAACCCCTGGGAGTCAATGGGTTAATACCACATGGAAACTTCAGGGAGAAAAACTGTGCAATTGCACTATTGATTACATAATGCCAAACTGGTTAACAATTTTTGTTTAGTTTTAATGCACTTTGTCTCCTTACCTTTTTTCTTGATTTCCACTGTCTCTCACACCTGTTTAAAAAATAATGCCTTTACCTTTTGGTGGATATGCTCAAATGTGCTTCATTCACAACAATGAAAAAAAAAAACCATTTTTAAGGAGGCTTGAAACGGTTTTCAGCTGAGCGTGCACGCGTAAGCCACACATGCAATTCTGAAGCTGCTCAAGTCATGCATGCATAAAATGCTTGTCAACCCCTCATTTTTCCTGATTTTGCAACTTCTCTTGTTTCTCTGCTTCTGGATGGTGATTTTTTTTCATTTTTTGCATGTTAACTTCAAATAATTTTAAATGCTTGTCTTTGAAATTTAACAAAAATTCTGTACCTGAAAACCTGGCCTACAGAATTTGTTGAATTTTAAACATTTTAGAGATTATCTCTAACATTACCTGGTAATACTGTATGGGAAGATTTCACCGTCCTGTATTTTTTTTTTTTTCTCAAAAAAAAAGACAATTATGTTGATTTTAAGGTTCAAAGAAATGCCTTATATCGTTGCTATGGTAACAGTATTTTGGAGGAAAATGTGACGAGAGAAATCTATAATGGGTACTATTAATACCCTGGCCAAATTTTGTCTTGATAATAATGATTACCCTAACTATATCAAAGCCAGAATATGTTCATTTGTGTGAAAAAAGGAAAAACTATTTTGAGATTCCTTAAATCAAACATGGCATACCATTAGTTGAAAACCCAACTCGAAGAAAGCAACCAGATCATTATTTACAGAGTTTATCCCACTGACTCCTAGGAGTCAGACTTAAGACCCATTTATATGGCGAAAAAACTTGTCCTGGGTAGATGGGTCACCCGCCTACCTGAGCCAACTTTTCCTAGCTTACAAAACCCAGCGGACCATTTACATGAGAGGAAAATGTTGGCTCAGCTAGACAGGTGTTTCAAAATGATGTCAGTCTTGTTTTATTGCCGAGTGACTTTGTGTTTAAGGACGTTGGCGCCCATTGCTACTGCGCATCCTTACGGCGCACGCAAATTCACATGCCACGTCATGCATCGAGCGCGCACGCTAAGTACTAATAAAAATGAACAATGATACATGTAGGAGAGATGGCCACTACTATAGCTTTGCTTGGATTTAACGATCTTGGGTGTTCGGTGACCCCTACTTTTCTTTTCAGAAACAGATTTTATTTACAATTATCTCCACATTGTCCAAAAATGAACAAAAAATCAATGTGGGAAGTTTAAAAAATTTCAAGATTTTTGTCCTCAAGACATGGAATCCTGCCATCTTGCGGCTGCAAGGCGCATGAAACTATGGTCGCTAAATGCGCAATTGTTCTTTAAGGAACCTCAAAAGTTAACTAAATTCACTTGATGGGTCCACTTAAACAAAGTTTGGTAGAGAACATGTCACTTCAAAGATGTACAGATTGCTGTGGCCTTATTCGATAAAGAAGCCGGATTTTTTCAGATTTAGGGTGTTCTTCCAGGCAAGTTCTCTCCAAAACGAAGTTGGTGACCCCCCATTTTTTTCACAATTTCTGACATCACTAACTCATCATCTTTCAATGGTAAAATTTGCAGGAAAAAATCAATGTTAGAACATTTTTGCGCCTCATTAAATCTGCAAGAGAAAATGTCTGTCGTAGGGTCGTAAAGTCTATAATTGCAAATTATGTAATAAGCAAAGCTGATGAACATGTGAAGGTCTGGGCCGCTAGCTAATTATAAATTATTCCCCACAGGTCGATGATAATTTACAGTGTATACTGTCAAAATTAACTTGCAAAAGAAGTTCAAAACAGCTAGTTTATTACTTACTCAGTTGGACATTTATGTCCCAAACAAGCAGAGAAACATCATTCCTGGCTTTATCTAATCCTGCTGCAAGCTGAATAAAATTTGAATAATAATAATAATAGTAGCTTCGAGTTTTGTTTTGTTTTTTTTTTCGCTTAGTGTGTAATTCTATATATTATTCCTTGGATGCATGTGTAGTGTAGTTTGGATGTTCTGTGTTTAGCATATATAGATAGGTATAGTAGTTTGGATGCACAGCTTGGATGTATAGAGAAAAATTGAAGTGTAAACAAATGAAAATTTATAATAATAATAAAAATATCACACAAGGAAATGATCTCCCCAGTTACATTACGTTAATCAGTTGTCCTTACCAAATTAGTTTCCACTGGATTCCAAGCAAGGCTATTGCACTGCCTTGAATGTCTGGGAACTTGAAAAATAAAATAATCAGTTATAAAATAATTAGGATAGTACGCACACTCTCATTGGTCGATGGCTGTGTTTAGATGAGAGTATGGAAACATGGCTGTGACATCACAAGAATTTTGATTGGTTATGTTGTCAGACGCGCGTTTTGATTGGCTGGTAGGAAATATGAGCCTGTATCAAGAAAATCTGTTGCAATATAGAAGTAAAAAGCCAGCATTTTCCAGTTCATTTGTTGAATTATCTTTGAGAAATTTTTTTTTATATTTTATAAAAGCAATAGGACTTTTTCCCGTCTTTTTTCATAGCCTCATCTAAACACTCAGGGGAGTTGGAAGAATTTTCAACAGTTATGCAAACCCTTAACTGCATCCCAGGTTTGCATAACTGTCTCAAATTCTCCCAACTCCCCCTCGTGTATAGAGGAGGCTATGGAAACATGAAAAACATCCTCTATTGCTTAAATATAATAAACAACGTACACTGGAAAGTAGCCAAACATGTGACAAAAGAATATGCTGTTATTGGCACAAAAGAATCTTACCAAATTCTCTAGCAATACCAAAATTTGAGGAATTGTTTTCCCTTCCAATACTGAAAAACAATCACAAGAATTTTAGGGAGTTTTAAAACTGCAAGAGCATTTACCATTTGTCAACAAAAAGCAAAAATTCCGGCTGGAAATTCAAATGGTATAGCTCATTCCACTGGAGAGTTTCCCAAAAAGATGGAAATCCTCAGACGTTTTCCTCTTTTCCCGTTCCAACCGAAATGTTTGGGGAAATCCTGTACCATTTGTAAACTCCCACTCAACCCGGTTCAGTTCAGCCTCTTTTCCCATCTTTCGATGCTGCAGATGCAGCTACCATTTTGATTTGTCATTGTTTTCTTTCAAGTCTCTTGTGGCTAGAAGAAAACAATGACAGGTTGACAAATCAAAATGCCGGCTGCATCTGCAGTGTCGAAAGGCGGGAAAAGTGGCTGAAGTGAATCCAATTTTAAAAACTTTTGTATAGCGTTCCAAGGTAAACTTGGGGCATTCACCATTTGCACAGAAAGAAAACAGTAAAGTCCCTAACAAGAATATGTCTGTATAAATGTTATAAGATGTTATCTGTCATTCTTGCTTTAAAATCCCCATTCACATTTTTCACCCTGAAAATATCCTTTTTAAGGGGTTCCACCTTGTTTCACTGTTTATTGATCGCCATCTTGGATTATCAGTTGTGCTTTAATGGCAGGGACCCATCCACACCTCAAACGCCCTAGGACATTCCCAGTTGACAAGTAAAATCGTCTGGTGTTAGACAGAGTAAAATCTGTTAAGTCTCACTTTCAGGGGTCAGTGGGTTATATAATTAATGGATTTAAATAAAAACGTGCATGAAGGAGCCCCTTTTTTACTGCGTGGTGTTTGTGATTGCAATTTAAGAACTTTCAAAGACATCAATACACACTCGTGTAATTTCCCCTTCAATTCTTCAGGAAAGAAATACATGTAAATTTCTCCTTTTAGTGGCAATGATGGTATTCCTACAAGAACCATTAATTCCCAGTGCAGTACATGAAGGTGGACGATGTTAGTAATACCTATGGAACCAGTTCACTCTCACAATCATTATCTATTAGGCATGAGATGGCAGAATAAATACCGGTACTTTACATCGATTTAACCCTCCCCTTTGGGCTATGTTCTGCTCCATTCATTTTTTTCTTCCACTGCAGATTTGATCAAGTGGATACTCAAACACAGTTATGGCATTGCTTTTCTGTTGCATTTATTTGGACGACTTTCATAATCTCAGCCCACCTGGTTCTCTTACACTGTATCTGCCAACAGAATCTGGAAACATGCATCTGTCAGATCCTGGAATAGGGAATATTCCCCTTTATCCAGAGATTAAAGCTTTCATGAGGGTTCCTTCACTTGCCTAACTGTGATTGGTATTGAACTGGACTTCGTGGCGCTTCAGCCTGCCTTCCAAAGGACATTAGTCTGATCAGATAACTGCTCTTCTGGAATCCTGATCTGGCAAACAGCATTGCACCATGAAGGAATTGGAATCTCTGATCAGCAATCTCCATCATGCCTGTAAAGTAATCCCTGCAGGTCGGACTTTCCTGCGCTGCATGATCGATCCATTGTCTGCTTTTCCTCATGATGACCACCCTATTCGACTTAATGGGCAATTTTCAGGTATACCTCACCTAGTGGAGGGAGTTTTTCCACTCCTGGGATGACATAAGTTTTCTCTTCTCCACAATGGGCTTCATTACTCGATTTTCATGTCTCATTAGACGCAGCAGGTGCACATGGGTATGGAGCCATCTTTGGTGATGAGGAGTTCATGGGCTAATGGTCTTATGTTCAACAACCCTTGTCCATTGTTTACAGAGAATTATTTCCAGGAGTGGTGGTCGCTCAACTATGGGGCTCCCAATGGGCTTCAAGGCAGGTGGAGTTCTGTTCTGGCAATGTGGTGGTGGTCTGTGTGCTGCATTTGGGCTCATCAAGGGATCCAAACATGATCGTACTTCTCCATCACTTGTCCCTGGTTACAGCTGGTCAGTCGTTCCCCTTAACTGCATCCACAGATCTGGCCATGACAATTGTGTAGCTAATGCCTTATCCTGTTTTGATTTTGAGTAGTTTGATCCCAAAATCCATTTTTACCTTGCAAATGGCCTGACTCCTTCCACTTGTCAAGTCTACAGCTCTGCTAAACGACAATTCCTAGAATCTTGCAGCCAGGACATGCCCTTTCATTCGAGTCAGCCTCTCCTGCCCACGAGCAAATGTACATTAATGTGCTTTGCACCCACCTGGCTGATTAACTTTACTATTACTAGGAGGCAGTGTGGCCCAGTGGTTAGGGCGCTTGCCTTGAGATCCGGAGATCCCGGGTTCAAGACCCGGTCTGACCACTCGTTGAATTTGATCCTGGTAGTCCCTGGTTCAACTTCCCCGCTGCATTTGTAAATAGCCAACTGGTTTGCCTCTAGCCATTTGGGATTCTTGACAGTTGTTGTTGTTGTTCTGTTCTGTCGTTTCGTTGTGTTTCATTGGCCCTGAAAAGCACCTATGGGGAGCGGTCAATTAAGTTTGTATTGTATTGTATTGTATTGTATTTCTCTGCAGTTCATTCTTTGCCTATTGACTATGGCTTCCCTGACCCTCTTGCGTCCTGTCTTTAAATCCAACGTCTCTTATGGCGAATTAAACAACCTCAGGGTTCAAATGTCTCTCAGTGTCATCTGGTGACAAAAGATGGCAGTTCTTCAAAGGCCATTGGACTTCAGCAATCCTGACAATGTAATGCTTTGGGCAACCAGCTGCCTAGACGTCTTTGGTTTCCCAAGAGCGGGTGAATTTACAGCACACAGCTCTTTTGTGTGTTCATCAAGTGCTTGAAGATGGACCCTTTCCGTAGGGGCTGCTTCATCTTCCTTAGTCATGGTTCCTTCCCTTTCTGTCTGGTGGTTTCCATGACAAATTACCTCAATATCTGGGGACCAGGGCCAGGACCTTGCTTTCTTTCTTTTCCAGGCTGGCACATGCCTTTCAAGGACACAACTCTCTTCATTCTTGCAAACCACTCTACAGTTGGCAGGTATCCCAGGAAAGTTATTCCGGTCATAGCTTCCCAATTACAGCTGCCACTATCGCTGCTCAGAAAGACCTTCCATCATTAGACTGTGGGTCATTGGTTCAGTGAAGTGTATTTACTGTATGTGTGTACTCCTGCAGACACCATCCTTCAAGTTACCGCAAGACTTGAGTAGCAGGTAGGTGTTCTGTTTTATTACTTGAGGCATTGGTGCTATCTTGGGTGCTGTCAGATTCTGGACATTATTTTGTTGGAGCTCTGGCTTCCCAGCCATGAGACCCCTTTTCTCTGGGCCAAGTGCCTTGAGCCCGGAGATCTTCCGGCTTGGCATGGGGGCTTAAGGCCGGGTTGCCAGGATTTGCCAGCCATGGGAGCGGCCCTATCTAGAAGCTGGCTACCAATGAGCAATATTGGTTGCCACAGATACTAGGGACTCCCTCTGTTTAAAGTAATATAAATCTACTGACACAAACTATTATTGCAAGATTTACCATGTAAGCAGGACTCTTCCATTTGCCTGCCCCACAGCTAATAAGTTCTCTGGTTCAGCTCTTGGGTACCAGGCCACGCACTAAAACAATAATAAACAACAAGGAATTTTTATCAGCCACACACAACCATAACATCCCTCTCCAAGCTAAATTCCAGACACATTCGGTACCTTAAATGCTGATGTCTGTTCTCACTCTAGTAAGATGAAGAAGCAATGTAACAGTTGTTTGTTCATTCAGAAGATGAAAGTACTTACCTTCAGATACTGTATCTCCGTCATAACAGACACAAGTGAGGCACATGTTTCGTCAGATAGTTGAATCACTTTGAAAGATAAAAGAGAAAAAACACATCTTGTTCTGTTTTACTTGCTTTGGCTGTCAACGCATTTTAAGAGAGAACATTACACAAATAGTTTACAGAAAAGGCAGAGATAGTATGACTAGCACAGGAGTGAGAAAAGTAAAGCACCCCCAATCTGCGAGTAAAATTGTCTGGCATTAGCCAGACTTAAAATCTGTGAGTCTCACTCTCCAGGTCGGGAAGGGTTAATGGGCTTTCCAAGCCATAATAATTGCACACAAGGACAAGGCTGCTGCCTAAGAAAATTTTCAGGAGCCCTTCGGGCTTCCAACATCAAAAGTTAGTAGCCCTAGTAATTTTTTCAAGAGCCCAGAATTAATTAATTAAAAGTTAGGCACCCGTTTGGGCTACTCATTCACCATGCTCCCAAGTAAGGTGCCCCAGGCGACTGGGTTACTGTCAGGCAGCAGCCTTGAAGGAAGCACCAACTTCCAGTTAACGGAAAGGGTTGGCCCATAGGTGAGAGCGCTTGCCTTCCACCAATGTGTTCCAGGTCTGATTCCAGGACATACAAATATGGAGTTTTGTTTATCTCTTATCAAGGGGTTTTTTAGTACCAGCATAGCGACAGGTCTATTTCTGCTTGCAATATTTAAATTATTTAAAGTACCATAGTACAGTGCCTACTAATTTAAAGGCATTTTTGTGTGGTTTATGAATATTCTCAGACTGGAAAGGCAGATCTGAACAACTGTTATTGAAATCCAAAAAAGAAAAATGGGGGTAACCACACAATATTTGTAAAAATTCTTAAAATACAAAGCAATGTATGGAGTTCTTTTCCAAACTGAAGCTTAATTATCTCTGGGAAATGCATGGTTATGTTGCAGGTCATTTTGTGTCTTAGGTTAATTTGCAACCAAACTAGGTCATTTTGTTTCAACCTAGGTCACGTTGTTTCAACAAGGATCAAGTTGTTTCAACCTACACATGTACAATCCTGGACAAAGTTGTTAAGACAATTTTCTCTCTTTATAAACAATAATATTTATTTATGCCACATAAATCTTCTACTTTCAAATCACCCTCTTCCCCCATACAATGTTGAGGGATAACCCTGTTCATTGCAGTTACGCCCAATTTTCTTTTTGGAAACAAAGGGTACTTGATAAGTTCTTCTTTCTCCGCATAGTATTGCCCAAAAATATCCCTGTATTAGTAAAGCACAACCCATAGGAAACAGAGTAGCTCAAGATGAGCAAAACGTATGTGCAGTTACATGTATGTGCATATTACTTAATATTAGGGTACCTTGGCTCCTTATACCAGCAGCTTTTGGTAGAGTTTCCTATGAAGGAAAAAAATTGTATTATTAATATACAAGTACATGTAGCAAGCCAATCCTTACATCCAAATTCAGTTAGTTTTGGCATGCATCACAATTCTATAGTGTAATGTTAAGAAGCTAAACAAACTGGACCTAAATATGCAATTCCTTAGCCCTTCCTTGCCTAAAATAACCACTTAACAATTTAACTCTTGTGCCACAAGATTTTACTAGTTAACAGGAAATCCCTCAGGGATGTACACATAGATTATACACTTTGTTTTTCTAATGTAGATAGACAAGACAAGAAGGCCCACTACAGTCAAAAGCAACCAAAAGAACCCTTTTTCTTTAGCTTGTTCCGTAACTTACGACAAGGGCGGGCACTAATCCTAGATCCTGTCACATCCACAACTTGTCCCCAGTCATACTGGTACTCATTTTACCCATCACAAATGAATGGAAAGCTGAGTGAACTTTGCAGCCCATGAGCTGGGATTCGAACCCGGAGCGCTTGAATGCAGACTGCAAGTGAAATCCACTACAATAAGCACCAGGGGTTTCAATACGTAAATGGCTGGTTTTGTGAAGCAGGTGGCTGTGGGAAGAAAGGGGGCGTTAAGGTCCCTTTTCCCTAGGAAGGTCTGGGGCATGCTCCCCAAGAAAATTTTGAAATCTGGAGCTTGCAAATGGCATTTCCAGCAATCTGGGCATCAACATCAGTTACAAATATTTACTAACACAACGCTGCACATGGCCAAGTTAGAGGACAATAATTTTGTTTACACTCTCGATCTCATTAAAATATGACAAGCTCCACGCTTTCTAGCCATGTTTCGGGAAAACCGGAACATTTGATGCAGCGAATGTGGTAATGTGTCCTTTACACAAAGACTCTGGATGCTTGAAGTGGATCGGAGTGAAACAGAGAGAATCGTGTACCAGTAATTCAAGCTTCTCGAAAAAGTAGGTGGCAAAAACTTAAGGAGTAGCCGGCAGAATTCACTGGTTGCCGGCTTCTATTGAAACATTAACCTCAGAAGCACACTCCACACAATGTAGTTATTGAGTATACCGAGAGTATTTTCTTTTTAAGCTGGACATATTCATGCGTGCAGACACCCTGAGATCTACAGTGACTATTGGAGTACCAGAACAAATGCGAGTAGGAGTTCATATCATATCATATAGCTTTATTTACCCTCGGATTTTTAGAGTAGCTTGGTGTAGCTAATATCTCCGAGCATTTACCCTCCCAACCATGATACACCACAGAAGACAGACCACAACACCGGGAACTACATGCCCTACTCTTTACGACAAGTGTGCGGGTTCTTTTATGTCCCACAGGATTATGAACATTGAAGGGTTGTGAGACGGGACCTCCAGCTTATCGTCCTTATCTGAGAAGACTAGAGAGTCTAACCATTTGCAGATGTAATTAGAAAGACAGCACTTTCTCCTCAGTTATTTAAAGACCCTGAGTGTTGGTCCAGCCCGAGTTGAACTCATGATCTCCCGCGTAACAGCCCAGTGCTCAACAAACTGAGCACCGAGCCTAAGAATTTACAAAAAAACTCGCAAGGCTATCATATATCGAATCCAAACCAATGTTTGCTAATGTTGGAACTTGCATTTATGTCCAATTGGGGAATTCCGAATGGCGTAGTGGTAACCACACCTCCTAAATGTAGGTAACCTGCAGGGCATATTTCTTGTCATTTACAATTACTGCTTGTACGTGGGCCGAGTTTCAGTCAGTATCATTTCCACCCAAAAGATTTAGATTTAAGAACTCTGTACTGCACTGGATTGCAGTGCATGTACTATTTACAATTGTTACGTCAGAACGAGTAAAGCATACAGACACATGCAGGAAGTGCATCCTTCGAAGCAATTCTTCGTCAAAAGCAAATCAAACAGCCTTATTCATGTTAATATTTTAACCGTATGCTCGCCATCTCATGCTCACCTGTGTTTTGGAGACCTGGTACAAGCAAATCTCATTTCCGAAAGAGATGAACCTATCATGGAGGCAAGGAGACCATAAAACCTGCCACTTTGCTGAGCTCATTTTCAACGGATCGTCAAACAACGGAGATTCTTCGTCTTACAGGGAGTTCGGGCAAGCTTTCCATTCCCATTAGAAACAGAAAATTACTATTTCGAGTAATAATTTTATAAAAGTTCAAAGTACGAGGAAGAACACAAAAAGTGAAAGTGTGAGCGATATATTTGAACAGCGGTGTGTATATATCATGTGATCTCATGGAGAAGTTTGATTGGATAATATAAAAAATTGAACTTTCACCGCGAAATTTATTGCTCTATCTCTACAAACATAAAAAGCTGTGAAAATGGGATCGGCTGAGTCAGAACTTAATAAATTGACTCTTAATTTGAAAAAGGTGCAAGAGAAGTTTTTACAATGGACTGGGGATTCCCTGAAGAAATCGCTCTTGGAGGGCAAGCAAAACCACGAAAAAAACTTACTGGACAGAAAAGGTGTGCAGCTGCGTGTGTTTATACTTTAGATTTCGTTGATTGGAAATGAAATGATCGTGAACATAAATTTGAGTTGATCTTCAGTCAAACTGAAATTCCTTTGGCTTTTTAGAGCGAATACAAGAGCTGGAGCAGTCTATTAGCAGAAAACAAATTCAAAGCGAACAGAATTTAGAAGGTAAGATGTTGCAAATTAAAATAAGACGTTTTTAACCAAGCTCTAGGAACACCAACAACAATAGAGAAATGTACGACTTCTGGTGGACGAACAAAAGAAGCTAATGAGAGATCTTTTGTTTTTGTCCACCAATATGGCGGCAATAACGTCACGTGAAAACCTCCTATTATGGCCATTAATTAAGGCCCTGTTTACAAGCAGGTAGGGTAACCCTAGTTGCCTTGTAAACACGTCGATGAAAAAAAGAAGAAATGTGTGAGCACTAGGGTTACCCTATCTGCTTGTAAACAGGGCCTTAGGGAGATCTAACGTTGCGATGTTCAGTTTATTTTGCTCCTTTAAGCCGAGTTGCTATCCACTAAGTTTGAACAAGGAAACTAAACTATATGAACAAAGCTGATTGTAAGAATGATAATGCAGAGTAAAACGATATTTGCCAATAAAAACAGCAACTCCTTCGCCGACTACCTCCCTTGCAATCAAGTTATCTTGAAAACAAAGACCCCAAAGACTCAAAAACAAAGGACGTAACCTAAAACACTCAATTTGGCTAACCCTAGCCTAAATAGGCCTAATGTTGGTTTTTAGGCATAGGGTTAGCCAAATTGAGGGTTTTTGGTTACTTTCTTTGTTTCGAGTCTTAGGGTCTTCTCCCCCTTGGGAGGCTGTTTCTGTTCAATTCCCAACCTCTAGTCATATCCCTGGGGTATGCCTTATGGAACAATGAAGCTTTGATTTGACCATTGCATTATCTTTCAACTTGGGGGCAAAGATTTACAACTCACGTCTGCAATTGAATACCGCTAATCATCGGCCAAGGTGTTATTCCATAGAGCTGCGCCTCTATACATATATGTAATCAAGAACTGTACAAATTTTGAGTTGATACGAGGTAAAGAAACTGAGTTAGGTGTCCTAGACAGATATGTCGATGTTCTTCTACAGATTATTATACTGTCACGTAACGGCAAAGGTAGATTTTCCCAATGAGCCTTGTGCATCAGTTTTAATAATGCAGTCTTGTATTTGTAACATAGTGGATGCCAGTTTGCAATTTTTAAGGCCTCTGCATGCGGGTGTCTGTTTATAAATTGAAAACTACCTCTGCAGCTTTACTGTGTAGCTTTTCTATTGAATTAAACAGTTCCTGGTTACCACAGCAACCCCCAAAAGCTAAGCCATAGGTGACAGTCGGTAGGATTACAGTAAGACAAAATGCTTCTCAAACATTCTTAGGTCAGAATTTGCACCTCTTTAACATGGCTAACTTTATGGCAAAGTGCTTCTTTAGATCCATCAAGTGCGTTGTCCGGTTAAGCTTATAATTGCCCACCACAGTGCCAAGAAATCAGGATTTGCTGACTTGATTAACAAGAAAATCGCCTATCCTCACTGGTAAAATAGGCTTGATGTTCAAAGTGTTAAAGCACCATGTAAAACGTTTGTATGAACTTATCTAATTGTAATGTGCTTTTGATTATTCTCATAGAAAAAGCACAATATAAGTAATAAATATTATTCTTGTTATTAGTCAGAAGTCCCTTGTTCAGCTGAGCTACTGCTTCAATGATCCACATTCTCTCTGATACATGTACAGTAAATACCGGTAGTTGAATCATCGGCATAAAAAGTTCTCTTGATTTTACTGATGATGGAAGATTGTTAGTAAAAAGCATGAATATAGTTGGTCCTAGAACAGAGCCTTGTGGGATACCATAGTTAACTGGAAGAAGTTCTGATTTGGTTCTGTAATGACTGTAAATTGGCGTCTGACAGTCTGCACCTATTGTTGCTTGCATAATTTTCATAATACCATAATCACATAACAACACTGGAGTCGTCTATAATGACTGAGGCCCCACTAACGCTTGACACCACTATGACCTCCTGGCTAGCATCAAACTGGGGTCTGCCTTAAATGATTGGTCGATCTTAAATAGATTAGATCGCACACCAGATAAACTGTGCTGTCAGAGACGTAAACTTCGTTGTAAATATGCTTTGATTTTGCCGGATTGGGTTGGCAAAAAACACCATTGTTAACAGTACTAGTGGGACCTCAGCCATTAGCAAAATAATAAGCTGTGGGTCACTGATAGCGTCTCTTCATCACCCTTTTATAGCTTTGCGACAAAGGGCAGAGGAAGTTGCAAATCTTGAGAAAGAGCTTCGTGAGTTACAGATCACAGGCCAGTGTTTGGCAGAAAGAAGGAATGAAACACAAAAACAGCTTGAAGAAACCCATTGTTGTGTACAAAAACAACAGAAAGGTATTACGGTATAAACCCCACAACATGTCATTTTCAAAGTCCACAATGTGTTCAGGCCAACATGTTGGTGGAATCAAATTCCATAACCGTAAAAAGTAAATGTGGATGCACTTGTGGCATTGGGAAGGCTTAATGAAGCACCTCACCATTTGTTTTACTTTTAATCTTCACAATCCTCCTCTCCTTTGAAACTTGTTACCTCCCAACAGGGGATGGGGTGGGGAGGGGGGGGGGGGGGGTCAGGAATACAGGTGGCATAATAAAGTACTATGTCTTGTACCTATCCCTCGTGATATACCCTTCCTACTGCTCTGTGCCTTGTATAGGAGTCCTTATATTTGGTCAGGTACATGCATGCACAGTGTGTGCTATTTGGAGCAGAATGCAGTAATGGAATTTAAGGGAGATTGTTCATATTATAATATTAAAAGAACTGAAAACTGGAAGACTGAAAACTGAATAACTGGAAGACTGTTACAGTTACATTATTGTTCTCTCATGGGGAGATGTTTAAACTCATATGCTTGGTGTTTTGTTATCTCTTGCCAACATGTATCATTGATACGATAGTTAAATGGATGATGCATTTTTAGAAATTTTAGCAAAGGAACAGAGTACCTCTAACAAAATGCAACAGTTCAATAAAGGGACAGAGCACTTCAAAGAAAGGCTGGGATTAGCCTTCAAAAAAGTTGATGGTAATTATTGAAGCCTTCTTTTCTTGTTTTACAGTTTTTAAGTTTGAAGTTCTTAACTTTTTCAATATAGGAGTTTTCCAAGAAGTTGTTAACTACAGTGTACATTGTATATAACCCTGGACCGACTTTTCAACACCAAATTACCACTGATCAAAGTTAAACACATATAACATAAAAATGATAATTATGCTGTTAATGTTTACATGTACAATGGTAGCTTTCTGGTTCTAACAATTCATTGCAAGTTTAAGTCAGTTATTAAAAATTAAATTGTCTTTGATTTTTGCATGAAGTACATATTATTAAATGTCAGATACAACAGTACCTTAAAAGTGTAATTGTCATGACTTAATGTACACAAGACAGTATGAAAGGTCTTTTGGTGACAAAAATGCTCTCTATCTAACATGCACCGCCTTTTATACTCCCCAGATGAAAACTTACAGTTTGTCTTCAAGTACATAGACCCAGAGGATGAAGAAAAGCCGTTCGTGTTTACCGTGGCCATTACAGCTCAAAATAAGTATTCAGGTAATAATTATTTTGGAGTGTTCCCCCCTTTTTTTTGAGTGAGACAATTTATAGTATTAAACGCAAGTTTACAAAAAAAATAAATGCTCGAAGTTTTTCCAGTGAAAGCGTTTGTATCTGAAATAAATGAATTTCAGAAACAATGATTGTTTTGGTTTTCAAATTTCCCAGGTGCTGTCATCTTGAACAATAATAATATTGTGGCATGTTCTGCTTGTCCTGATTTGTTTTCTCACATTAAGAGCTTTTGTTTTGAAAACATGAAAACAAGTGGGTCTAAAATTCATTTTTTTTCTTCAGTACAAACACTTTTTCGAAGAAAACGGTCTAGCAAATTTGATTGAAAAATATATAACTTTGTTTGAAGTTTAAAATAATTATTACCATATTCATCAGTCAGAGTAGAGAAGGTCGATCCCTAAATAATATTTTTCCTTGACTTTAATTAAAGTTCTTGGGGAAATCTGTGAAAATGGACATAAAGTTTCTGCAGCCTATAGAACGTTCAACTTTTTGACAACCAACCCCTGCTTGACTCCACAATGGAAGGATTGTGCATTCAGTAAGTAATAAAAGAATTCACCCTTGTATCTCTCATGATATTGCACTCAGCTTAAACGGTTTGTTGGTAGGATGTACATGTATTGCAATACGTGATACACTAGAAACACTTTGTTCCTTTTCAGTGACAAAATGCATACCAGAGGTTGAAGGAATGGAGGACATGATACATCAGCTCAATGCTACAAACAACTTTTCTAAGTTTGTTAGATCCATGAGGAAAGGGTTCAAAGAAACTACGAAAGCACCCACCAAGAGCAAAGCCTTTTAGTTCAGCAGTGGCAGAGAGCATAGCAATTTCATTTTTTACCCGCTTAATAGGATATAGGATTTCCTTTTTTATCATGTAACATTAGATAGAATGAAGCCTGTACAGTTTCTCTTTGTTTCAGTTCTTTTGGAATTCATAACCATTTAATATAATGCAACTGGTTTGAATGTAACTTGGAAGTGTTTGATGTTTTCCCAACGAAACTTCTTCCCAACAGTTATCCATTCAAATGCAGTAATGCCTGGGACTTTTATAACAAGACCAGTCCACTTTGATGCTGGCAGCAGAAAACATGCCTGATCAGTTTAAGCCCCCAAAAGTAACAGCTGCTGTTACTAATCATTTTCAAATGAATTTTATGCAGCGATAGCCTGTGTACAGCCGCCCACTCTCCGCAAAAAAAAAATGGGCGGCTGTACACGGGCTAATGCTGCGAGGGTCAAATTGATGGTTGGCTGGTTCAATAGAGCTTTGAACTTCGCCTCTCCTCACTTCAAGGGACATCCATACATATGTTCCATTCCATTGAACCTCCCCCCCCCACCCCTCCCTCCAAAAAAAAGCAAGTCACAAATTTTCATGCCTCAAAACCATCTTGGCTTGAAGACACAAACAGATAAATGGTCTGCAAATTGTTCCCAAGGGCTTCTGGGACTTTCAAGAAAACATGCTCCCACGTCTTCAGTTAGTGGGGTTTTTGACTCTGGACATGGCTTTTATCTGGATCAAGGAAATTCAAACTGCTTTCAAATCAAAGCTTGCTACCTACCTGAAAGGATAGATCTATCGATACACATACCTGTGCATCTGTTCGAATAATTTTGAAAAAAATAATTATTAGCCTGCTGAGATTTTTGCTGCAGCTGGTCTTCAAACCAGTAACAACATTAAAACTGAGTGGGGAGGAGAGAGGGGTTGAAGTGAAGGCATGACAAGTTAACCAAAGCTTGGCCTTACATGTACGTCTAGTAGTGAGCTGACATTGAAATAAACACAAATCATGTGGTTAATAGTGCGTCACATTTGATTTCAATCACCTTTGGCCAGAGATTGAATCTCGTAAAG
Source organism: Montipora capricornis (assembly GCF_036669925.1). NCBI lineage: Eukaryota > Metazoa > Cnidaria > Anthozoa > Scleractinia > Acroporidae > Montipora > Montipora capricornis. The sequence continues at coordinate 24,582,064 of NC_090883.1, read as the reverse complement.
AAGGGCAAATTTCATCAGAAATTGAGGAAGTGGCAAAATAGTACTGGAAGCAATTGTCCAGTCAAAAGACCCTGGCCATTACAGTAAACAAACCACTCTAGTCACAGATGACAACAGACTTGAAAGAGCAAAATTCCTGTGCAAAAAAACAGGTAACACTCTCACACCACGGGGATGCAGAGCATACCGAAAACCAAAGTTTAGACAGATAGACAGTGCCCACAACATCTACTAGTGCCATAACTAACAAGGTTTTCTTGGAGGCAGTGTGGGCCAGTCAGGGATCTTCTCAGATTCAAGACCTATTCTGACCACTTGTTGAACTTGATCCTGGTAGTCCCTGGTTTAACCTCTCAACTGCACTTGTACTGTAAAATGACGATGATGAACTTTATTTAAGCATCAAGTGTACCGGTATTTAGTGCCAAGGTACTAATTGGGGTCACTGTGCAGAAATCAAAACAAATCAAAGGTTGGTGTCTGGGAATCGAGCCAGCCACTGGAGGGCAAAATGCTCTCTCCACTGCAGTACCATCCTTATCTGGGTGCATCCATGGCATTCTCCCATGGAGTATATACCTACATGTATCCCTGCAACTGGTTTGCCTCCAGCTAGTTGAGATTCTTAACACTGTTGTTGTTGTTCCGTCCTGTCATTCCGTTATAATTGTTCCATTGGCCCTGAAAAGCCCCTATGGGGAGTGGTCATTTACCTACGGTGCGCAGTAAAAACAACAACAGACACAAATTGAATGTAAACGAGGGTGCAGGAAATGTATTGGTCCATATCATATTCATGAATCTATACATGGTGTAGCCCGCGCGTATGGAACACAGGATGAAGGGCCTCAGCATCAAGCCGATGGGGTGCCTCATGCCTGTATAATTGCAAGGCAGGTATAGCTGCTGGCACAATGTCCTAGACCAAAGTAACATAATTATGCCCCCTCCCTGACAGGGCTGGAGGGGTGCGGCAGGCAGCAATTTAATTATGAGGACTGTTTGCCATGGGTCATTAACCTCACCAAATCCAACATTCTGCTGTGTTTAAGGCATTGACAAGGAATGCTCCGACTGCAACCTTTGTGAACTGTATTGTTCCTAACATGTTACAGTATAATAGATCCGTCCACGGTTTTTGGCCGCCATCTTGGCTGGGGGGCAAACACGGCTAAATTTACAGTAAATGTATGGGATTTTGAACCGCTGTAGCGCCGCTAAAAAGAGACAATTCCAACTTTTGCCACTACTTTAATTAGTTTTATTCATATCATTCATTCAACAGAATGTATAAGGGCATTAGGAAGGTATGACGTCCTTAAATTCAAATAATAAATCTTCTCATGTTGCTTCTAATTTCAAGGCAATTTGCTATGATGATTTTAGAAGAGTTTGTATGAAATCTTAAAAATTCGTTTATGGTCGTTGTAGCCTGAATCTGTTCTTTATATTTATATTTCATGAAAATAATCTCGGTATAAATGTCTTTTAAAAGACAATGTCACTGTGGAAATCCGTCTCTTTTTAGCGGCGCTACTGTAACAGCGGTTCAAAGTCAGCCAAAATCCCATACATTTACTGTAAATTTAGCTGTGTTTGCCCCCCAGCCAAGATGGCGCCAAAAACCGTGGAAGGCTCTATTTCATACACAGTACAGAAATGTGGCCCCCAGAGCATAAAGCTGAAACATATCAGGGTCTTGAAAAAGTTTTCAACAGGAAGCCAATTGTTCAATGTGAAAACGATTGTGCAAATCAAGAATAGTCTAAATTATGTGGTACCCTTATTTGTAATTTACACAAAAATGTTAATCTTGCCACATGCCGTATTTATCAAAATGTTTGTTCATTATTGTTACAGACAAATTTTAACATGGTGAGTGAAGTAATTGAACAAAATGTTTGCAATGTTTCAACATTTTATTTTCTGTTTTCAAAAGCAGGTTCTCATGGTCCAGACTGTGGTTTGATATTTAGTGATAAGAATAATGCTAAAAAACTCCACAGTTGGGATCCATTATAACCAGGAAAAAATGTACAGCTTCATAAAAATCTGTTATATCCCTCTCTGATGGGATCAATAATAATGAATACTAACTATATATCTTTCTTCAAATGCAAATTAAGACTTCTGAAACCAACTAAACAATGTTTTGCCCCTTTGTAAGCTGGTTAACTTAAATTCTCTTCTAATCAGAAGAAGTCATAAAAAAGGTAGAGTCTTTAGAGTTGCCTTAAAAACATCAAATGTCCATAAAAAAACTGCCTGTAGGCATTTTGTCTCTAAAGAAATCTCATAATAATTTAAAATTTGTTAAAAAATGTAACACTGGCACTGAAGCATAATTTTGTTAACCACATTGTACATGTATAAAGTCTGTCTTGTGCAAGTAAAGTTGCATCTATCCTTGGAGGACAAACTGTTGCAAGATCTAGATGAATGAATGTCTCATTAATTATTAACTCCAAAGACAGCTCTAATTCTGGTTCACACTTGTCAGAGAAGCATCAGGGATTCAAAATGGAGCACTGCAAGGGCATTACTACAGTGTATAGGGCAGGGCAATCTGGTGCTTATTGCTTCAGTTGCTTTGACTAAGAGAACAAGGAAACAGCCAAAAGCTAGCATTTTCATGTACGGTTAAATCTCATAATGATCCTAAAACTTCCTTCTTCTGAAATACTGAAAGCAAAAGAAAAGGAAAAGGTTTTTCTGCTCTTTCCAGGGAGGCTTTATGCTTTTTGCACAAGTGAGAACCAAACTTGGAAATTAAGCTCTATTAATTTAATACATGCCAGGAAGAAGATCCCAACAAACAGGCAAAACCGTTTGATATTAAATTTACCCTCAGGCAATTTTGTTAGGGTATACAGTAATTACTAACATTAAAAAAACGACAAAGGTGAAAATGGATTGCCATCAAGGGTTTTGTTCTCAACAGAAACTTTGAGGAAAGTTACTTAGATAATTGTGTGACACTTGCATCTTCCTTGTGCTAGATCGGCATGTTGCTCTCAGCTATCCCACAATTTTCCATGTAAATTGGAATCAAGAATGATCTACCCTTTGGGATCTTTCTCCTCCCATGTAAAGAGTCCCTTGCAATGCAACAGTACCAAGTGATTCATTGACGTCTTTCAGTTTACAGCAAGGCTGGCAAGCAACAATTTTTATGTCGTTAGCAAGACGTACACCCATCCAACAGTTTTTGCGAAGGGTCATTGAATTTCCTCCACATAGCTAGCTGGAAATACTCCTGTTTTATTATGCAGTTCTCCCTGCCACCAGTCACCATCCAACTTTGCTGTTAATGTAATAACATCCCCCGGTAAAAGATCAAGCTCGTCACTTTGGGCTGCCTTGTATTCATAGAGTGCACGGCACTGGCCAAGCACTGAAAATGTGTGAAAAAATATTTTTACTAGTATATGAATGAAAGAAATGTAAATTACATAATGAAGTGTGGGATATAGACGAATAAGAGAAGCGGTCCTTGTACTTAGCTGGACAATAATTTTAAGCATTTGCTTTTTTTTTGACACTTAAAAAAAATCAAGTGGATTCAATGGAATTGAACCATGATGACCTCTGTGATACCAACTGAGCTATGACTCAGTTGACAGCAGCTCAATTTATTGGGCTTATGTGTTCCCCCGAAGGACTCAATGAATGAACACATGAGCTCAACAAATTGACCTGCTCTCAACTGAGTGGCTTAATTTGTGGCTTTAAGTTGGTAGAGCATTGCACTGGGATTGCAGAGATCATAAGGGTTTGAGTCCCATTAAGTTAAGCCACCTGAATTTTTCAGGTGTCAAAAGAAGTCATTTGCAAGTGCAAGGATGACCACTCCTTCATTTTTACTAAATGTACTTGACAATTCTATTTAAAACAAAATGTGATAAGGATGATGGTTTCCTTCCATTTCCTGATCATGAGACTACATGACATTGTACAATGACAACATGAACAAACATTCCATTTACGAATTAAACAAAGTTTTGAAAAACAACGAACTTGGCCAGCAAGAGAGCTTGTAAAAAGAAAAGCCGTTTCAAATTGTTTAATGTTATCATGACCTTAATTTTCGTAAGTTTTGAGAGTGCCATCTTCACGACCAATTTGTTCTCATTTCAATCCAGTTGCAGTTTACTACTTGTTTTAGTAGAATTCTGTGCCCTATACTAATTACACTGAAATTTTCCCACTAAAGGAAGCACAGGAAAGGGTGTTAGAGGTTACATGGGTCTCTTGAGGACAACTGGCTGGATTGTCTTAGGTGGTCCAAGTTTAACTCCACCACCCTTCAACAATAGCCGACTGGTTCCCTCCAGCAAGCTGAGATTTTGAACCATTATAAGGTTAAAGGGGACAAGTTTTTGAGTGGATCTAAATGTTGAGTATTGTTTGATTTGATTACAAAAGCGAAAAGTCTTTACAAATAAAATCCTGCCAGGAAATCAATATTAAGGAGTGTGTAAAACAAAATTAATTCTCTGTTCTCTCCTCACCTGGTGGGTCTG
>NC_090883.1:24542541-24572541 GCF_036669925.1 Montipora capricornis | reverse complement strand
AGTGGTTACTTCGTGGTCACATGACATCTAACAAATTAACAATAAAACTCTTTCCCGCCAAAGGTCTCTTAGCGGGCAACAGTGCAAAATTTATGACATCAGAGGGTAACAGTGCGCTGTTACCCGCGAATGTTGACCGACGACCGCCGTTGTGTTGCCGTTGCACGTTTTTCTTTTTGTGCTATATAACAAATCACTTAATGACTGGTCCCACAGGAAACAGTTAATTTTGTTTCCCTCAAATCTCAATGTCCTCAGCTGCGCCTCGTGGAAATTTCCCGAGGGACCAGTCATTAAGTGTTTATTATTTTTCTTTTCAGATGTTAAGCCTCATTGGCCTTTGAAGAAGCCAAAAAACACTCTGATAGTCATTAGTTAAAGAATTTAAAGAGCAAAGCTTATTAAGAAATTACATGCTCAAGCTGTGTGGCTACATCTTGTTGTCCTTCTTCACTACAATAATCAGGAGTTTCAGAGTATGCTTCAAAAAGGGATTCTACACCTGAAAATAAAAATGTCAATTTAAAGCATTTTTATCACACCAGCAGCAAAAACTGCCATTAGATCAAACAATCATCAGCCTGCCATTGACAAAATTCCTCTCTATCCCTCAATAGTAACAGTCAAACACACATTTCAATCAACATCATCTTTTGGCAAATTATATAGCAATAATAATTTATGTTAATTTTTTGACTGCCTCAAAAAAACATGGAATTAAAAGTACTGTGATGAAACATCACACTCAAAAAAACACAATTATTATTAATGCAACTGACAGACTAAATTCTAGCTACTTATTACGTTAACATCAATCTAGCATTTTCTTTGAACAATCCCAGTACTGAAAAATCCAATGTTTTTTTAACAAAGGTTCTTTGAATGGGTATACTAGTGAATATAAAATCATTGATTAACAAATTTGGCTTAAAGATCCATGTGCTGCATTTGGAAGGTTCATTAACTTTATTGACAAAGCTTTGTGGCATACCAGCCTTTGTTTTCTTTTGTTTCTCCAGGGTATCTGACAGCATCTTTATCTTTGTCTCTAACCCATTTCTTCTTCTGTCATGGTTCATGGGTATTTCCAAGTCTTCTTCCTGTGTATCACAGTGAAAGATACCATGTGAGTATAAAATTATTTAAGAAAAAAAGATAAGCATGAGAAGTTTAACCAACACCACCAAGTGACCAATTAATTTAGACAAGTGTAGGCTGTAGCTGGCACTCAAACCAGTGTAGTCAAGTCATTAGTCAATCTTGAAGTCAATTTTTATTTAACTCATGCAGAATATTATGTACATAAAGTTTTGACAATTTTACAATATTGTTTTAAAAAAAACTAGACCCTCCGTGAGGGTACACTGGGTTACCTGTGGTACGTGCACCGTTCCAGACAATTTTTTCAATTGGGGGGTCATTAAGACCATTTAAGGGGTCACCCAGAAGTCATACCAGCAGAGGCCCTTTGGCTCACAGGTTCTCACACGTTCGTATGACGAAAACAATCTGTCCTTGCGTAATATGTAGCTCTAACAGTGCATGATATTGTTTTGGTATTGTCTATCATTGTATTGCCATGGTAGAAGCTTTGGGTAAATAGCCTGAGAAGACATGTGGTTACTAGCAAAGTACTGAACCCAGAAAGATTGAAGAAAATAAATGGGAAGTGAGAAACATTGGCTTCTGGGCTGACATGTTGATAAACTTCTTTTCACCACAAGTTTAAATTAAGCGTGCCCTCTGAGCATCTGACAGCTTTGTAATACTACAGTTTACTAAAGTTAAGCCCTCTCCGGTGGGATTAGTGTCTGGATGGGTGACCAAAAACATATACCCCTTTGTAAAACAGAAGCATTGGACCGAAAATACTATCAACGCTAACAAATGCGAACTTAGCAAGGTACAGATTTTGTTAGCTTGCTTTATGCAAAAACAAATATTGATGCAAAAGTAAATAAATATTGATACACAGTTTTTAGAAAGAGCAGAAGGAATTTTTCTGGACGGTCGCTTGAGAATAACATATTTACGACATGAAAACAACATTAATTTTGAACCGTGAATATAGAATATAAACAGTTACCATTTTATTTTGCCGTGACAGTTGTGGGCCACCATACAGTTACGATCAGCGACAAACATTTTGGGAGATTTTTGCTACGTTCAATTTTGTTATTGTACGTTTTGGCTGCACAAATAAATCGCAAAATCGAAAGTGACATCGCCGGAATTCAGCGGGCGCCGTGATTACTTGTCTAGTAAGTTACCGCGGCATGTTTACTTGCCAAACAGTGAAGCATCTGTGTCAAAAGATGGCAAGATACCGGGTTTAATAGTAAGTTGCTTTTTCTGTGAAGTGTTATAAAGTTTGACAATAAATGAGCGCATTCAATACAAAGATCACAATCGCCCACCATTGTTTCTGCAAAGTCAAAAATTTACTCTCCAAGACGAGGTTATTTATCACCATGTAATTCATCATTTTGGAAATAGCAGCTACTTTATTATTCACCAGCGTCACAATTTTTTGCTGATTTTGGGGCTCATTTTGTTGAAACTCAAGCATGCTTCCAACAGACCTGTTTATTTTCATGAAACCTTTCCTGCTTACTGAGTTATACTAAAAAGATCCTCCCGTATCACGTTTCAACCTTAAGCTCAAAAATTCAATACACAACATGATATTATAATTCACAAAGGCAGAAAATATCACAGAATCCTTTTCCAGCGAAACATTTTATTGAAACAAACAACATAAGATGCACTAAAACGCCATTCACGTTGCAATGACTTTCCATTGCTGGTTAATGAGAATAACAAACTCATGAGGCAGAATGTATATTTGTATTTAATTAAGTTAGCACAACACAAAAACGCTAAGCACATTTTGACACGAAAATGCTTTACTATTGCCATAAAAACTATCCAGTTAAAGGGGATAGGTCACGCAATTTTAGGCAATTTCAGCACTGATTGAATGGTTGCAGAATAAACTAAAAGATTAAAATAACTGTTTAAAACTAGATAAGAACTCGAACAAAGCACAGGGAAGACAAGAAGGGACATGGATGGACAAAACTGGAGAGGATTGAAATGGATTGATTTCGGTAAATTTGAAAAACGTCGGGCCACCTGATTTCAAATTTATATCAGTTTATATCAAAATGTCATTTACACAGCTGGAAAATCATTCTCAGTAGTTATGTTTCCATGAAGAACCTTTTCCTTGAATAATGAAGCACAAAATAGACGACAAGCTTTCTTTCAAATGATTCTTGGCTGTCACATTTCCATTTGTTTTTTTACCTGAAGACTGTGCAGAGTTGATCACAGATCCACTTAAGGTGTTCGATTCTTTCTCTGTCTTTGTTGAACGCATAAGTTACCAGAGATTTTCCATTTGGTTTCAGTGTTCTACATAACAGCACACTTGGCAAATATTATTTTAGAAATGCAGCACACTTTGATCTGATTTCTGCTCGACGGGCGACAGATTGTTGTCGAAGTCCATTACTCGTCGCTTTTGAGATTCCAGGTGTTGGTTTTCACCACCTGCCTAGTTTATCCAACTGACTTTCCATTATTGAGCTCCATAAGGGTATATTTTGTTTAAGGATCCACTAAAACGCCATTCGCATTACATGACTTTCGACGTCATTGCAGGCTAAGTTAATGATTCTACTGTGTCCACCAGAGAAATCTAGTAGTTCCACTACCCTCTTGATCCTAAGAAAATACGCTCAGAAGGCTCTTTGCACAAAGACACCACTTACCAGGGGAGTGACAGGCAAGACTTTTACCGACACGGAAAAAAAAACTAAAAAAAGAAAACGGAAATCTACCCATTTTCCGACTGGGATTGCCATATTGCCAACCCAGTAATAATGAATGCAATACATAATTGTAGAATGTGATGATGATGATGATGATGATGATGATGATGAAATCCTCAAAGTAGTTGAAGAAAGGGAAACTAATGAAGGAGACACAGGGGTTGCTTACAGCAGCACAGGATCAAGCATTACTTACCAACAGTGTGAAACACACAATTGACCAGCAAGAAGACTAGTGCCTTCCGCATGTAGGATGCAGGAGACGATAAGACATAGTGGTGGAATGCAAGATGCTCGCACAGAAGCGTTAAAAGAACTGGAAACACAATAAGGTGTTTCAGGTGATCCACTGGTGGCCTTGCCATAAACTTGGCTTTACGAGCAAGGATTTGTGGTGGTAACCACATATCAAAATTGGCTCTTGAATCCCATCAGTTGGGACTTCAACATCCAAGCAGACCAACTAATCAAGGTTAACAGGCCCAACATTGTAGTACAGTACATGTACATGAACAAGGTGACCAGAAAATGCTACATCATAGATGTTGCCTTCCTACTGGACAACAGGATCAGCAGCAAGGAGACGGAGAAGATTGAGAAGCATCAGGACCTTAAAGTGCCCATAACCCCAAATAGTTTTTTTTGCTAAAATCAATCTTTGCACCTGTTCGAAGCACATTGCGGGCATTTTTTCCTTTTTCTAACAAATCCTGCCATTTTATAGGCTTCGAAAGTTGCGGAAATCCAAGCATCTTTTGTTAGCGACCGAGTCAGAAGGGGAGTGGGTCTATTCCTGATTTGACGTCACAAACTGATTTACATTGCATTAACTCTTTGTAAAAATGCATGCAAAGTAGATTGTGATGTCAATCAGGAATAGACCCACTCCCCTTCTGACTCGGTCGTGAAAAAAAGATGCTTGGATTTTCGCAACTTTCAAAGCCTATAAAATGGCAGGATTTGTTAGAAAAAGGAAAAAATGGCCGCAATGCATTTTAAACAGGTGCAAAGATTCATTTTAGCGAAAAAAATATTTTGGAGTTATGGGCACTTTAAAGGACTTTAACCCAATGACTCCTGGTGGTTCCCCATTGACGAGTAAAATCATCTGGCGTTGGAGAAAGTAAAATACTCTGGTATGGCCAGTTTAGGGGCGAAAGGGTTAATTAAAGAGGATTTGGAAGTGAAAAAGATCAAACCAATCATGATTCGGGTTCCAGGATTACTCCCCAGAGGACTGCAAAAATGGCTTGGACCGCTTGATATGGGTGGTGGTGTTGGGTTTATACAAAAGGTATGCTTGCTGGGGATGCCAAGGACTTCATGAAAAGTGCTGGATACCTAATGAGTAACAAGACTATAGAGACATGTTAAAATATCTACAGTACGCAGTTTAGCAGATAGTTGTTTTCTGCACATCCCTAAAAGAATTCGTATAAATTATTGTCCTTAGGATGATTCCCTAGCATTGCACTGCGCATCCTGTTCTACGCATAACACAGCATAGGCCATGTTTTAGTTTCTTTTATCAAGGTTTGCATTTGTGCAGTCATTCCTTTTTGTCTTATGTCCGCTTTGTTAATCTCCCAATGCAGAGAGTTTGGCCCGTCTTTTACTACTTAGCTTTGCCCTCTTCGAGTGGCCATCATTTAGATGGCTAAGCTAGATGACGACCCCTCGAACAGTTGTAACTTTAATCGAGAAAGATCTATTCCTTCGATACATTTTGAATACTGAAGAAACGGCAATTCTGAGGCACACTGGAATTGCCGTTCAACACGACATGCTCACCTTCGTCATTTTGATAAAGTATACCAAACTCGATACATGGAAACTCACGGGTTTATAACTCTTCAAGACTCCGAGGCAGATTCATAAACTTTTTTAATATTTCTGCTCTCACGAAAAACCTGAAAACTTAGAGAGAACGTGAACAAAACATGCTGGTATGCCGCCAAAAACGTGGTCAATTTCACGACATAACCCCCAACGTTTCATTGGTCAAAAGTGACACATAACCGGACAAACCGTTAACGCTTGAAAAGTAAAAAATTGTCACGCTTCAAGGATGGATGCAAATGGTAGTTAGTAGAGTTTTTCAGAAGTTTCAGGGGTTGGAGTTTGGTCCGATCCCAGTCTGCTTCGCCTCATGATGTGAACCTTGCAAGTTGACACTTGACTTGATGGAGCTTCAACTCTGCTCCACGTCCACTTCCACAGTTTCAAAATATGTTTCCGGCTGGAATAAATGGCGTTCGTGGGTTATGCCCAAAACTGGCATCCCAGTTGTTCTGGCGCATCTGCTCCACGTGGCTCTAGCTGTTTCTAACTGAGCTTTGCATATCAGCCATGGAGAAGGAAACAGGCATTTTTGTGCTGTGTGTATTCGATCGGATTGGCTCATAGTTCTCCTTTGCGGTCACATGTCTATCTACATTTCTAAGCATAAAAATGATCAATATCGAGAGTGTCACATGATCTTGTTAGCTATATCAGGCAAATCTACATGTCCAGTATTGATTACTGCGAGGTTGCTTATGTGCCTCGGAGGGTCCAGTCCCAACAGCCCTCTCATTAAACGTATAGTTAAGTCAAAGTCTAGGGAATATTTTCATGCCTCACTAGGCATTTTGTCATTTCGGATTTGGGAGGAGTTTAAGAGTCATATCAAGCCAACAACCCTGGTTGTCGGCTCTTACAATAGATGGAAGCTTGATGGATAGGCATGCTGCTTGGTGATGTGCCTCGAGTAAACATAGATTGTCAAGTATTCCGACGGAGATTTGTTAGGCATTTCCTAATCTCTTGGTTTGTAATTCCTGTCAGAGGAATTGAAGGTGGCCTTGGTCCCGACCCAGATTTCCTAAGATTTTCCTTTAGGGGTTTTTTGGTTAGGTTTTTTCTGGCCTCCCTGGTGCCTTCAGGAATTATTTCCAGTTTTTCATATTTTAGTCTTCTGCAGATTTAATCATTTTTTCATATGTTGTTTATAGAGTCAAGTTAATAAAGATCGATAGGCCGTTGTCGTTCGACCGAATCATATACAATATTCTCCAGAAATTGGTGTTTTAGTCTGTTTGCGTTTGTGTGTTAATTCTTTGGCTAGTGCAGAAGACAGTACCTTGCAAAAGTAAGTTGACAATCTCTTTCGAGTATCGATTCTCGACTCGATCATTTAATGAGCTGGTCGCTTGACTGATTCCTCGACAGACTAATAGCACAAACGCAACTGGGAATACGAATAACAGAAAAGCCTGCCACGTTTCTCAGAGAATGTTGTTCGGGAGTAATGCAGAAAACCGAGCGAGTTTAGCCCACTTTTGAATCCAGTTGCTGAAATTGGGAAAAAATCACAACGAACGACACTATTCACGGTGCAATTGCGGAGGAGAAAATTATTCTTTGGCCGTATGATCGAAGCATACTCAACAATCACGCAGACTGTAAACAGTTTTCGACACTATCGGACCGGCGTGGAATTTCAAGTTTATTCCGTAGGCTTCTAATCGAGAGCGCGATCCACCCAACAATTTAGATGTAACCTACAATGTAGGTTGTTAATGAAAATTACTTCCACACTATTTCGAGAGAGGAAAGTCTTTTGAAACTACAATCATGTATTCTGTTTGAATTGCGGAGGAGATAATTATTCTTTGTCCGTATGATCGAAGCATATACTTGACAATCACACGGACTGTAAACATTCTATGACACTACACACCGCGACCGCAGTGGCATTTCAAGTCTACTCCGTACACCTTACTGGATACATGTAATCAGTAATGCTGCAGTAGCAGACGTTTCTGGAAACAAATGTCCTCTGTATACGTACAACCCCAAGAGGAGACCATCTGGGCGTGGCTCAACCTTTTTGTGACCCCTAAAGGAGACCAATCTGGCCGTGGCTTAAGCAAATTGTTGACCCCTAAAAACAAGTTAAAAAGAAAATTTGACTTCTATTTCTCTTTGCGTAATTCTGTGTTTCTTCGCGGAACCCTAAACGAGACCTTGGCGGCTTAAAAGTATTGGCGCTTTGCCCGGAACACCCTAAGCGAGACAAAAATCCAAAATTTACAACCCCAAGCGATACGACGAGCATCCCAGGCTGTTTCATATGGGAGTCCCCCCCTCAAGACTCCGAGTTTCATTGTGCGGCCTTGTTTGCTTATTCCCTTCCAAGAAAAATCAACAGTCATTGGGATCAGGTTAATTAGTGAAATGTTATTTACAAAAACATGTTGCCCTTATACGAACTCCCGACGTGAGGTATCAAATGTTGGATGGAACAGCTTTTGCCACACTTACTTCGTCCTGCGATGTTCAAAGAAACCTGATACTGGTAAACAAGTCTAGCACCAAGATTCCACCATCAATAAGACTTTCGTTCAGATCATTGCATTTAAGGAGGCTCGAAATAGTTTCTCTTGTTTTCAAACAAAATTAATAAATATATTCTAGCCTTAGATACAATTAGGGTTATCATATCAAGACGAAATTTGGCCAGGTTATTAAGTACTCATGATCATAGATTTCTCACATCACATTTTCCTTCAAAATAACGTTACCATGGCAACGATATGAGGCCTTTTATTGAGCCTTAAAATCAAGATATAGTCTTTTTTCAAAAAAACGGGACAGTGAAATCTTCCCATTCAGCATTACCAGATAATGCTAGAAACAATCTCTAAAATATTTAAAATTCAACAAAATCTGTAGGTCAGTTTTTCAGAAAAATCAGTTTTTATGAAATGTCTCTAATTTATTTTTTCACCTACAGAATTTTTTAAATTTGAAACACAAACGCTTTAAATTAAGCTAAGCTAGCATGCAAAAAAAAAAAAAAAAAAAATCACCGTCCGGAAGCAGAGATATAAACGAGTAAAGTTGCAAAATCAGGAAAAATGAGGGGGTTACAAGATCAGCATTTACGCATGCGTCACCCGCTCATTCGAGTGCACGCGCGAGTGGAGCTACAGGCCAACACAAACAGATTTAAGTGACGATCAAACCATTTGTGTACAATTTTCGTAGTTGTCGTAAATAGATGTTTATCTCCCATATATATAGGAATTAGAAGAAAGGTGAGCGAAATTAGCGGTATTTCTTTATTTCTGGTGACACATTTTGAATCATGAGCTGACGAAAGCAGTTTACATTGGAAATTTACATTTTATTCACGATGAAATCCATTGCGCAGTAAAGCTCACTGTCTTGCTTTCATATTAATTTTTAATCCACGACATAAGCTTGAAGTTTTGAAGAGAGGACACAGTTCCTGCTGTTATTTAATCGTGAAGTAACGCTTTCGCAAAAGTTGAATCGAGTATGACAATGTTTCGCATCAGTGATTTTGCGAGAATTGAGTGTCGAGGATCGCGTTTGATTTTGAGTGAATTAAGTCTCGATCCTCGACTCAATTCTCGCAAGGATCGAGTTGAGACTGTCAAATTACTTTTGCATGGTACTGTAGGTCTGAGGGCACCCACGGCCTTAAGTAAGTGGCTGGATGTATATTGAAAGACCTCCAGCTCCGCTGAGTTTTTAATAATGATAAGAATAATAATGATAAGAATGATGATGATGATGATGATGATGATAATGATAATGATGATGATGATGATGATGATGATGATGATAACAATAAACAAATCAATTTTGGTTTTGACTTTCTCGGAGGCTACCATGAACAGCTAAGGAAAGGACTAAACTCAACAACGAACACTGACAAAGAGCTCTAATAATATAACGTGTATAGTATGAACAATGTACAACAATATGACTGGGCAAAATACAACTCACATAACAGTCATAAAGAATCTGCTCCGAAGGGCCTCTTGGTTCTCCTCTTGTGTTAGCTTCTGTGACCACATCTTCCATTGGATTAATCTTCCATACTTCATTCCTCACGTTCTCATAATTCTGTTAAAATTTTGCAAAGTTTCCTGTCTCACAACTTTAGCCAGAAGAATAAAGCCCCTTTAAGGCTTTAACCTAATTCACACTTTAATCTGAATTCATGCCAAGCAGCAACCAGGTGTAGCAGTAACCCATTTGCTGCAAAACTGCATGAATATACTGATAAATCTCTAAAACATCTCAACTGGAAACTGGGAAACTATGTGACTTCACTGTTACAATATACAGTGAACTCAAGAATTATCCAAACAATTTGTGCCTACCTGTTGAAGCTGGGGTACCACAGCTGCCAACATGTTACAGTACAAAGAACATGTCTCACGCAAATGTGCAAGTCTCTCCATTTCTAACTTTTCGCAAGTCTGAAAAGTCAATTGAAAAGAGATCAATAATTATTAATAAAAGTTATGTCATTGGCCAAGTTTTGTGCCTCAAGTACCTGTAAATAGATTCACTTACACAGAGTTTACTCTCTAGCTCATTCCACACAATTTTACTTATCAAAGGGGCATCCTTGAGGGATAAAGGCTACGTTCCCGAAGGGAAGAACAGGTGCAAAGTAAAAGGACACTATAATACTCTGCACAATATAGTGCATTGGAGGTGACTTTGATAATTTGCAGTCATAACCAATAAATTGAAGAGTTAACAATGATCACTTGAGATATACAAATGTAAGGTGAGAAAGGTAAGAAAATTCTTTCATTTTTAACCTCCGATATTGTGTTTCTCACTTTCTGATTGGATAACTCAATCTTGGTTATCAGCTCATATACATGACTTTGTACCATATGACCTAATATGAAACTGATTGTGTCAAGTACATGTTGCCAAGCTGAAAAATTCAATTTAATTTCAAAGTACCCAAGTGTTCAGAATTTAATGAAAAATTAATAACATTGTGCATCCACACAAAAATTCCCCTTTGACCCTTTCCCTACCAAGAACAACACTTAATATATAATATCAGAAACCCACAAGGGTTGAAATGTGTAACGGCCCCTTGTGTGCTGGGAAACAAGCTTCTGAATGTTCAATTTGCTAAGTACCATATTTGGAACAACAAGAGCAAGGGGTTTCCAAATATGGTACTTAGCACTGCAACATTCAACCAATCAGTTCGCACTGAATATTCGGAAGCTGTGAACACGCGTTACACGTTTCAACCCTTATGGGTTTCTGATAATATTAATATATATATATTCAAATGAATGTAGCTAGCCAACAAACAACTGTATCAAGCAAAGTCGACAGGCAGGGGCAAGCTAGGCCAAGGGTCCATAACAATCACAAACACACTTCCATGGGTGGCAATTCCTGTCGGCCATCCATGAACAACTAGGCAGACAATCATATTAACTGTGGAATATAGGTCTCAACTGTCTTTAGTTTGTTTGGCTGGTTGGTTTTTTAATGTTCTTTTTAGGTAGCAACCACTGTTTTTGCCCGCCATTTAAACTGGTTCTAAATTATTAAGACAAAATAGCAAAGACTGCTTGAAACAAATACCAGGAAGTTTGTTAAGGATCATTCCCAGGACGTGAACAAAATTAGTGTTAAATTGGGAACTACCATCATGACAATAACTACCAGTCCAGCTTTGTGGTTGAAAATGGTTCATCCCAATAGAACATGACCTTCATTTGTAGAGGAAGACATGTAAAGGGAAAAGCATAAAAATGACAACCAACCCAGGAAATATTTTCTCCCATGTTTAACATACAGTGAGTTCTACGACAAGGTGCGCTACAGATGAGAATTTAACAGACCAAAATCCAGATTCCCAGCAGGGTTCATGCAGTTTAACTAAAGAAAATAAATTCTACCTTGCAAAATTTTAACATTGTAGCATCCCATTCAAGCCTTGCATTCTCAGTCTTTTCATACAGCTCACGATATTCTTTATCTGTAAAGAAGCAGTAAATATCGGCCCAGATCATTAATAATTATTAGTATAAATACACAGGTGATTATACAAAATCGCGCGCTCTCATTGGCTCGCTATCTCGGGTTATTGATAATCACCTTGACGGACAAAATGGCTACCAGTAGTCGTTTTGCCACTGTAAGTGAAGATGATTTCGTGTTGCAATTTTTTTTTCTCTTTTTTGAAATAATCACCTGTGTTTTTATACTAAAACAATTATTCGCCGAAGGCGAATTGATTATCGGTGAATACTCACTGATAATCACTTCGCCTTCGGAGAATAATTGTTAATTATTAAAAGGGCTATGTCACAAGTTTTTTTAGTAATTTCAAGACACACAAACATTCCCAAAATAGAATTTACCATCCCAATAACCACAGAAAAAACATCAGCCAAACATGTTAAAAATTTATGCTAACTCCCCTAAACAAAGGTCCTTTTCCCAGAATTACTATCTTGTTTGCAATGCAACAATAACTTAAACAGCAGAGGAATTCTATATAATTATTTTACCATTTTATAGTTCAAATCCAAAACACCCTAATGAAAAGAAACATTAGGAAACGGTTCGCACTGACACAATCAAAAGTGGAGGTTTTCAAAAACGGAAGTCCATGAAAGCATACGTTTTCGAAAACGCTTTTGAAAATGGAGAGTTTTGAAAAAGGATGTCTATCGTTCTAGTGTGGACAGCAAAAACGGGGGTTTTGAATTTCGAATATGCGTGACATCATAATCTCATGCATGCCTTACACTTTCCGCGTGCCAAGACGTAAAAAAAGCCTGGTAACAAAAATGCATTTTCAAATCTCTGTTTTCAGTCTCCAGTGGACTGCCGAATACGATGTGAAAATGTTAGTGTGGATGCAGATCTTTCTATCCATTTTCCTGGAGCTGGAGGTTTTCGAAAACCCATTAGTGTGGACAGGCCCTCAGAAATAATGTGAAAGAAAAGAAATTTTTGTTTATGAAGAATCACGTTAACAAAATTTGAAAAAATGTGCCACTGTCACGAATGCTGCATATTAATCATTTAAATTTGTAAACAAAGCGAACATAAAGCTTAATGGGTGACATTTTGGCCGTTTTTGAGCACCTTTAGTTAAAACTTAAGGCGATATCATTTTTTTCAGTTTATGGTAGCCTCTGTTTGTTGAAAAGTATAAGGTCTGGAAGGGCCAGAATTTTTGGCGACCAAAATACTTGAGCTGGCAACCAAATCTGAAAACTTAGGGGCCAGCTGGCCCCAGGGTTTTTTCCTGAAAGCCGAGCACTGTACCGGTAAGTGGAGAAGGAGCAGGGGAGAAAAAAAAAAGAAAAAGACTAATTAAAAATCTTTTGCAAATGATACAGGATAATGAAGTTCAACTACATGTACTATGAATACTCTATTTGATGATCACATGTCAACTTAGCACTTTCCAAGATAATATATTATTTCTCATATATCAACACTACAAATTATTATGGCAGATCGACAGAGATTGATAAACACTGACGACCTTCTACTTAACCTGCTTTTAAGGCACTGTCAGCCAATTTCTTGCTCTTGGCATCCAGCTAGAATTAACAAAATACAACCATCTTTATTAAACTACAAGCTTCCCTAAAAATACTGCATACATGTATGTGTAAAAGCAACAAAAATAAAAAAATGCTAATGCTCAAATTATAAATCATTATTATCAACATGCTGCTATGCACCGCTCAAGTTATACACAAGTACAGCACAACTCAATTCAAAGTAAGACAGTGAACATTCTGGACGACAAGTTTTATAACCCTTTTCGCAAAGTGTTAGGTAGTAGTTCAATACTAAATGTTAATGAAGGCTGTGTAGATAGAAAGTTGATACAACAGACAGAAAAGAGAAAAAGTTGAATTGTAAGCAAAGTGGCATTGAAAAGGTCACAAGCCACAAACATACTTTTGCAATATCTTTTTCAGATAGAGCTTTGGTTCCTCTGCCACTTTTTGCCTCTTCAAGCTGTTCAAATGCAGCCTCTGCTTCTTTACACTTTCCATAAGAGCTTCGCTTTGCCTAGAGCAAATTAAGCACATTATTCAGCGCAATACAACAATACATATTATCAAAAATTTGATTAGAAATAGAAAGGACAACTAAATCTTTAGTTTAGCTACATGTAGGTTCATCTGTTTGAAGAGTTACACTTATCACTAATGGATGAGCCTGGATCCGGAGAAGACAGTGTGAGAAGGTGCCTTGGGTAAAGGCGGATTCTTGCATTAAGCATTATAGGTGTCCACGGAAACCTGAGAGAGTCCACAGTCATCTGTGTCACACAAACGATCCACCACTCCACTAAACTCCCTTAAATTAAGCCATGAGTAATTTAGGTACAAAACTGGCTCAAGCTCAGAATTCACAACCTCTCAAAAGGAAATGAAATAAAATGAAGTGTGAAAGACCTTGTTTACATCCACCTCCATACCACAGGGCATCTTGAATACTTAACCCTTTGATGCCTGAACTGGCCAAAACTGGCTAGACTTAGTATTTTACTCTGTCTAATGTCAGATGATTTTACTTGTCAATGGGGAACCCCCAGGAGTCAATGGTTTATACGTAGCTCCCGGCTTATTTATTCTTATAAGTTAATCTGGCTTGACCCTGCGATTCAATCGAAAACCAGTAACCAGTACCTGATCAGAGGTCAACTTCCAAAAAACAGCTGATATCGATGAGCTCTAAACTTGAGCCCACGATATGCTCAGGTGATACTGGTCAGCAGATACCTTGTTTTGACAGGTATCAATTGGCCATGACATGGATGTCCAATAAGATGTACGCTGTAAAATAGCTGAAGTATGGCTGCCATGTTGGGCATTATTCATTATTATTATTATTATTATTATTATTATTATTATATTATTATTATTATTATTATTATCATCATTATTAGAACATTATTAATTATTGGGTAACTTTGTCGTCATTGTAGTGCGCACGCCCACAAGCAATACCGCAAGCCATGATTACCATGAGAAAGGCAACTCATGGGTTCCTATGAGTATGGTGCTCCACTTGGCAGGCTCTTTACTTTCATTAACTAAAGGTACTATTATAAAATTATTAACTAGTAGAAAGGGCTGCAAAAAACTTTGAGTACACATGTTAAGTAAACATGTGTACTGCAATGAAGTGGGAGACAGATAGAGAGCAGGCTTTCTTTTCGCAGTGTCCCACCGTGAAGAGAGAGCCTGCTCACTTGCACGCTACTATTGTTATTTTAAAGTGATGTACAGCTGTATAATTTATGTACCTTAAGAGCATCGTTCATTTTGTCTGAGAAATTCTTGTAAGCCTTGTCTACAACAGCTTCAACCTTGAAATAAAAAGAGAGTGTAAAAATGCAAGCAGTTCAGCTCAGGTACAACCTGCTGTCCAAAGGGGATTCCCCTGGCTTGATAAAAGGAAACTTACGCATGCACGTTTTTGAGAAGCCGGTGGCAACCGCAAGTGAGCTGTTTTCCCTTTTAACTTGTCTTCACACAAGCACATTTATATTGACAAGTATCTTTTCTCCATATTTAGAGATGACTAGTATAAAAATCTGGGAGACACCACTGTCCTAGCATGCAAAAATTAATGTTCTCTTCGGTTGTCATCCAAGAGAAAAATGAAAAATGATGAAGAATGGTATTTTCTATTCTGGAATATCTTCTTTCGTTTCTGATACATGTATATTCAAGTTTTTGTTTTAGAATTGATGACGTCACAAACTGAACACATGCCAGTAATAAATCCCAAAATTTTCACGGCCACACTCTCGTTTCCAGTCACTCTCTGTAATTAACTAAATATCTCGGATTTTGAACAGATAAGTACAGGCAGATGGTAAGACTTAAAATCATGATGCTTTACATCTCTGTATAAGCTTACCGAGAGTGAGTCTTATTACGACAATACACGATATAATCAATCCTGCGTTAAATAGTCCAAGCAGCAAAAAATGGTTGTGGCGATAGCATAGAGGGTATACATTTTGTGCATTACTGAAGATGTATACTACCTCTGCAAAGTTAGAACAACACCCATCCCAATATTTTTGAAGATACTGTATTCTCAATTTTGTGATTTATTGCAGTCATGTACAGTTTATGACATCATCAATTTTTGAACAAAAACTTGAATATCTCTGGAATGAGAAAAGATATTCCAAACACCATTCTTCATCATTTTGAAAGGTCTTTAAAGTAAGCAAAAGATACAATGTATTTTTACTTCATAGGCACTTTCAGTCCACTGCAAGATTTTCGTAACATTATTAGTTTCAGTCTTGGAAAAACAAATTATTGTGTTGACTGAAAATTGAATTTGATCCTCAATGCTGTCCAGCTTTAGTAAATAAACAAGTGTGGTACATACTGCTTTTCTTGTCTTTGATTGCGTCTCTACAAAAGCTTTCACTTGTTTCGACACTTCATCATGAAGTTGAGCACCAAAGCTTCTGAATGATTTAAGTGGAAAACAACAATCAATCTTTATTTTTGTGTATAGGCGTTCTTAGACTAGTGCCTTATGATGCTAATCAGGAACACATTCAGGCCAAACCAAAACACTGAGAATTCTGTCCACTGCTATTATCCAAATAGCATGTGAGATCTTTAACATCCCACACAGTTTATCATGAACCAGTCAGTATAAAATTCAGACTACAAACTGTAGATTGGATTTAAAATGCAGACTAGGTACAAAATGCAGACTGCAGACTGGATTCAAAATGCAGACTGTGGGCTAAGGTGTCACATCGTTTGATACGCAATATATTTTCGAGTTCAACTGATGTTATATGGATTGAGAGTGAGACATGGTGTCTGAGGGAAAATGAGACAGCAATTTTGAGAAGGACTGAAAGAGCAATGGTGATAGCAATGTGTGGTGCAAAACTGATGGAGAAAAAGAGGACAGAGGACCTGATGGAGATGTTGGGATTGAAGGAAACAGCGGTTCAGATGGCAAAAGCAAATGGAGTGAGATGGTACGGGCATGTGTTGAAGAGGGATAGACGATGGACATGTTCTGAGAAAAGCGTTAGAGTTTGAAGTGAAGGGCAAGAGGAAGGAAGGACGACCAAAGAAGACGTGGAAGACACAAGAGGAGAAGGAGAGCAAGAACATTGGTTTGGAGAAAAAGGATGCCATGAATTGAGCAAGATGGAGAGTGGGAGTTAGAAAGATTGCTGAAAAAGTGGGGTAAATCCAGCCACCCCCGTTTACAGGGATAAACCCGGATCAACATTGGATTGATGATGATGAAGTGTCACGCAATATCAGTCTCATCTTATCTGCCGGGAAAATTTCCTACTACGTAGGTCTATTTCCTTGTCCAAATAACCTCATTCTCATTCAACACTCATTTGTATATGCTGCACTCACCCCAGTCTTTCTCATTGAATGAAAAAAGTCAAAAACTTGAAATGTTGTAGGAGACAAATTCATAAATCACCTCTCTAATTTATAGGTCTGTGGGGTAAATCGTTATTTGGTGAAGCCTTTCACGCAACTTTATAGAGAGCTTTTTATGGATCAGCCACCATCTACCACCTTTGTACACCTTTTGGTGCCTGCAGCAATCAACAAGAACGTCTGCAGTTCACTTTGCGATGAAATAGCGTACTGTTCGCTCATGAGATACACATGAATGACCACATCTCCTAATGTACTTGAAACGCTCAAACTGCTGAGATTCGTAGAGATAAACCTTTTTTTTTTCAACCAAATAGCTTTCTAGTGTCATGCGTGGGTGACAATTCCGAAACAAAAGATGTTATGGAACTAGAAAATTGGAAAAAGATTTATTTCTAGGTCATCTTCAACCTGATATAGATAATTCTAAAAAAAATGTGATTTTGATCTCAGAATTTAATGGCATCACTGTGAAAGCCATGTGTTGAGTGCCGGTGTTTACACCTCAGTCTGCAGTCTGTATTCTGTACCCAAGGATGTAGATAAGAATAAATTCATCCGGTTGGAGGTTCTATTGAAACAGCAAGAGTTAAATACCATGGAAACCCATGGGGTTTTGATACCTCTTAACGAAAAGGTTAGCGCTTCCAGCAACCAGCCCTTGAACTTTAGTGTAAGCATGCGCCATACAGATTGTAGTAGGCCATTTCCAAGTTCATCTTTGCCTCCTCTTCAAAGTGAGTTTAAGCGCGAAGTTTTTCCTATGAAAATTAGTTTACATTCATAATTATGTAAAGTAGAACTAATTACCATCAAAAAATCTTTGCCCTTAGACTCGCGTTGAAGAGGAGGAGACATGAACTCGGAAATAGTTTATTACAAAGGAAGCACTTTCTCCTCAGTTATTAAAAGACCCCAAGTGTTGGTCCAACCAGGCAGCCTGGTGCTCAACCAACTGTCAACCAACTCGTCGGCAATTAACAGAACCAGAAGCTCACATGACCTTGAAGCACCTGTTCTCATTGCTTTTTAAATACATGCCTGGTGAAATAGGGCTAAATACATGTACTACAACCACCATGATGATAACTTTAGCTTTGCCCTCTAAATTGAACTAACATCATTACTATTATAACAGATGTACATAAGACTTAAAAATAATAATGTTCTAGAGAATGAGGTGCCGGATTGCGGCAAATTTTTTAACTCATTGACTCCCAGGGGTTCCCGATTGACGAGTAAAATCGTCTGGCGTTAGACAGAGTAAAATACTAAATTTGGCTAGTTTAGGCCGGTTTGGACGTCAAAGGGTTAATGAGGACATAAATAAATAATTATGAGTTCTTTTGTTTATAATGAGGTGCAAGGTGGTTTTCTGCAATCCCCCACCTTGGCACTACTTCACCTGCCTATACAAATACAGTACCTGTGTATTTCAGCTTCATTTTCCATTTCATGAATGGTACTTTCCCAAGATGACTTAAGAGTCCTGGTGGACAAACAAAATTACTATATGAGAATTATGAGAACTGTGATACTAGTGTCAGTGGTGAATGAAAATGTGCCTCCAAAACAAAATTTTAGGCAAATATAAACAATAGCTTATATTTGCCTAAAATATAAACAATAGCGGGACGCACGGTGGCCTCATGGTTAGTGCGGTCAACTCCGGGTCGAGTGGTCCGGGTTCGGGGCCTGGCCGGGGACATTGTGTTGTGTTCTTGGGAAAGACACTTAACTCTCACAGTGCCTCTCTCCACCCAGGTGCATGAATGGGTACCAGCGAATTTAATGCCAGGGGTAATGCTGCAATGGACTGGCATCCCATGCAGGGGGGAGTAGAGATTCTCCTAGTCGCTTCATGCTACAGAAACCGGAGATAAGCGCCGGCCTGATGGGCCACCTGGCTCGTAAGCAGACTTTACCTTTTTTTACCAGCATACCTTTCGTGGAATACAACATTACAATAACTGAAACTACCTAAATAACATAAACCTACCCAAGAACATCCTTTGATGTTTTTTGAGCCTTTTGAGCCAACTTGTTTAAATTGTCAGCATATGACTGTTCTATTTTGGACCTAGTATAAACAAAACAAAATTGTTTATAACTCGGGGCCCTGCATCCGATTGTAATAATACTTGTGCTGCAATAAAATCCTTCAATCTGCACTTGTGTTCCACTTCCAAGTTGAACAATTTTACATGTCATGGCTGAGTAGTAACTGGTCACACCATCAAGCATCAGTACAATATATATGCTCAAATGCAAGAATAATTTCAATAAAATTGGAAGCTGATGGCTGGAGGTTGTAAAGTGCTGGTTGCAGGTTAGAATTGCAGTTAACATTTTCACCTAACAGAAACAACGCCAACCTTTACAAAAATGCTAACCTTACACTTTTAACAATTACATCTAAAGCATAATGCATATACCTTATATTAGCATTAGTAAAGGTCTAAGTTGTTTAAGCTATGGTGAAATAAGACCATTGGAAAAACCCTGATCAAACCGGATCAGACCAGACCAGACCAGATTGGATCGGATCGACAAAACTCAGACTGGATCAGTAACAAAATTAGACACCTGAAATTCCTGGTTACCAGTTAAGGCAGGTGTCCTTCGCGGAAAAGTTCGTATGCACGCTATTTTCAATAAAATCATAACAAATTATACATCAGAAGAAAGCTTGATAATTCTAGTTTACAATAGAAAATATAGTTTACCGGGAACCGAGTTTTCCGTTTAGTAAGTGTCAGGAGCCGGTAAGACATGAAACCACCAAGGCTTCTTCTGTTGAATTTATCAGGTATCGGATGCTGCAGCACGAGCAAAATGACTGCACAGCATTATTCACAAGCCATCAATCAACAAAATGGTGTCAGGCTTTTTGGATATTCTGGTTGGCTGTCTTGATATCCCCATATAAGGTTGGAGTAGCTAAAAATATGAGAGACGTTTTGTGTAAATGGACGCCACGGAAAAAATAATAAATAAATATTGGAATTTCCCAACACGATTTTGTTGATTGATGCCTTGTGAATAACACTGGGCAGTCATTTTGCTCATGCTGCAGCATCCGATAACCGATAAATTCAATAGAAGAACCCTTGGTGGTTTCATGTCTTACTAGCTCGTGACACTTACTAAAAGGAAAACTCACTTAAACTATATTTTTATCGTAAACTACATTTATTAAAGCTTTCTTCTGATGTATAGTTTGTTAGGATTTTATTGAAACACCAGCACACGTACGAACTTTTTGCCCAACGGCATCCGCGACTTCACGTGGGAAGTAACCTTGACTGGTGACTAAGGGATTTCATGTGTCTACTTTTGGCAGGAATTTTGTTATTGATCTGGTCCAAATTTTGTCTATCCAATCCGATCCGGTCCGATTCAGTTCGTTCCGGTCTGGCTTTTGCCAACGGCTTTGTTTATTGGCCCAAATTTTGCATAGGCATTGTTTTTGTTTTCTCTTGGGACCATTGTAAGTCCCAAGAGAAACTGGAAACAATGCTTATGCAAAAATTTGGGGGGCCAAGCAAAGAGTATTATGGTATTTTTCGAAGTGGCCTATAGATCAGCCCTCTTTTCTCAGTCTCAGTATCTTAAATGGTTTGCAAATTCACCTGTCAGACCATTGTATTCTTAGAATAAGTAGGTAATAATTTATTATAAATATACCGGGTAATTATAATAGGACTCTATGTCATAAAATTGAGGGAATACTATTGAACTGGACTTTATGCTGCAGGCTTAGCTTGGGGGCTACGGGTCTTATTGTTAATTACTACCCTGTGGAAATGTTGGGTCATTCGCATTCTTTTGTTGTTGCTGTCAATTAAGTTGTCTTAAATTTCAGCTGGTTGCCCAATGTTTGCAACTTCACAAAATTGATATCATTAAAGAGGTTAATGGATAATGGTCATTGTATGCACTGCCAGGTAAACAAAAATTTTGCCAAGATTCACTTACAAATCAAAACAATTTTCTGTTGTTAACTCACCTTTCGTTAAAGATACTAGACACCTCTCTGCAAAATTCATTGCCTTGACGACATAACTTGCGCAGTTCTTCGTAGCCCTTTTGTTCCTGTTTAAAATTATATAAACAAATTAATACTCCTAAAGAAATTAATTTAAGCTCACCTTTGTTTTTGCTTTTCATGCATATCTGCAGAGTACGTACTGAATAACAGAAGCAAGTCTTAAATAAACACACTTCAGCTTTGTAAAATATGGCCACCGTAATTATTTTATTACCCAGAATGAATCCTCAAACTTGGTCATAGCTAAAACGTCTTAACTTATCTTTTTTTGTAAATGAAACAAATGCATTTCCTGGACAGTTTCAAAGCCGTTTAAATGTCGCATCATCCATTTTCATCAGCTTGTCGTCATCCATCCCAGAGGGCAATGCAGCAACCTTTGCCTTTCAGGGGTCCTGTTGGGAGTGGTTGGAATTTTTTTTCTCAGGGGCCGCCCCGTGGAGTACGTTTGAAAGTGAGGAAGAATGTGAGGAGGGCTACATTGTAGGTCTTGGTATCGGTCAGTATAAAATGCAGACTGAGGCCTAAATTGTCGCATTGTTTAAAAATCGTTCAGAAAATATGCGTTCCACTTACCGTAGTGACCGCAATCGCTTTCCCCCCAAAATCTGTTCTGTTTCATTTTTTTAGCTCGATATGTCAGGGGCACCCAACGTCAATTTTCGGAAAATATCTGTTCGGAAGACGATTTGAGATCTAGAATTTTCGGAACATTTGTTGTAGAATTCCTTGCTTGCCTGCCTTTCCTAGGATTTTCGATGATCTAAAACATGGTGTAATTGCCCATTTTTAACGGATTTTCATCCAAAAAAGGTCACCTAGAATTTTCGGGAGCCTTTTTTCTGGCTGAAATTCTCGAAAAGGTAAGTTTGATCCCTATAATTTTCGGATCACTAGACTTTCAGCTGGGGAATCCGAACAGATGAAAAATTTTTAGGGGATAAAAATATGCCTACGTCTACCGTTTAAATACTAAAATACGTTTAACAATGCTATGTTTAAGTGGTTTTGAACTATATTCTCGTTGGGTGCCCCTGATATGTCGGTCATCTTTTCCCTTCCTCCTATTTTCCACAGTGGCCTCTCTCGTTTCAAACTTTCATTCATGCAAACTAGATGTTTATGATGACACACTGACTTTAACAGTGACTCGCGAGGTGTTTTGATGTAACGCACAGATCTGAGAATTGTATCATGTGACAATCGGCAATCGTCAGAAGGCTTTAATCCCGGGCTTTAATTCGAATTCCCTTTACGGTAAAGCACATTTCCAAATGTTTATGCTTCAAATTAAGGAACAAATACACATTTTCAATGGAAACAATAATAAATAGACCTATTACGAAATTTTCGCGGCAGAGAAAACGAGACCGACATTGTTGCGTGACCCTATTATTGAAAATATATCGCGTATCAGACGATGCGACAATTTACGCCTCAGTCTGCATTTTATACCCACAATCTTGGGACAAAACTCGTTGGGAGATTTGTGACGCTCTAATTTGTCTGTGTGATAAAGAGTAAATTCTTCCTACTTTCCCCACTCCCCCCATTCCAATGTTGTTTTAAAAAGCGACTAAAGGCTTGCACAGTATTTTGCATGTAAGTGCGCTTAGTTGACCGCTCCCTACAAGGGCTTTTCAGGATCAACCGGCTGAACGGGATCGGACCGAATGCATTTGATGGCGCCCACGGCTGCCGCCATACGATCCATGTGTGATCTCAGAGCACCGCAAACCCAGCCAGATGTAATTGACTGGGAGTCGATTTTGAGGAGAGAGGAAAACCGGAGTACCCGGAGAAAAGCCCGCGGAGTCAGGTGGAGATCGACTGAAACTCAGCCCACATACGACCCGAGGCCAGAGTTGAACCTGAGTCACAGAGGTGGGAGGCACGATTGATGACCACCAAAGCACCCTGACTCCCCTGCATCACATCATCAACATTGGTATGGGGGGGAAGGGGGAGGACCGATATATTTTGTGAGTGCGTGCCAAATGATGCTTAAGCTAGAATTTTTCCTAAGAGTTTTGTCCAAGATTGCAGTCTGCGGTATGCATTTTATACTCACCGCTTTTGGTATATGTACGAGTAGTGTAAATTACCAAGTCTTTGATCAAGCCAAAAATCAACACTGTAAGAAAAAGTGTGGGGGCACACTTTTTCTTACCCCCCCCCCCCCCCCCGGCATTTGTTTCTCCAATGCTTTCTGTATGGTATAGTTTGTCAATAATGGGAATACAATTTTCTTTCTTCAAAAAAAATTAACAGGATGTAACAGCAAATTGTCGCGTGAACAGACAAAAGTTGGGGTGGGGATGTAGCTCCAGTGCATTTGCCATTTACCCTTGCAGGTAAGAAACGTGACATAATGTAACTTTACTTTGTTGAAAATTTGGAGGGAATGTGTTATTAGAAAGATCAACTCTACAACACTGTTTCACATAATGGCAATGTTATGGTACCATATGAAACACCAAGAATTGCTTAACAAGATGCACACATTAATGTGACATAATAAATTACCATGGCAACAAAAGAACCAAGGGCTTATATCTCTGCAAAGTTGAAAAAAAAAATTCTCTGGTGCAGATTCAGAGCCAGCTTAAGTTTTTTCAATTGTGAAGGTGGTTATGAATCTGCCACAGATAATTTTTTTAAACTTTGCAGAAAGTTTAATCCTAGCATGCTAATCACTCTCCAGCAATAAAAAAAATGGGGGTCAACAAGTTCGTTTTTGAGATATATGTGTTTAAAGACGGAATATAGCTAGGCTGTTTTTAGATGGCTCTTTTGTTGCCATGGTAACCCGTTACATCACATTTACGAGTGCATTTCGTTAAGCATCAAGTGGTCTTTTCAAATGGCATCATAACACTACTTTTAAGTGAAAAAATTTGGTATATCCAGTCCTTCCAAATAGTAGTTTGTTGAAAGTTTTAAAACAAGTCTGAGCCTCCTTAAATCTGCAACATGTTCATTTTTAAAGATCCAGTGCCTATTAAGATGGGGAAACATCCCGACAAATTTTGACACGCACCCGTGAGCATCTGGGAAGGGACAGGACTTCTCCCATTTTCCAACATTTGCAACAATGAGTCTGAGGAATGTCGAAGACTCTGTCATGAGAGTTGCTTTTCCATTTTAGATACAGCACCTAATCGTTTCCAATAATTGGAATAATGGAATTGTTGCTAAAAGAGGCTGCTCATATCCACTGGGAAAATCCCAGGCAGCTAAGACATGCAGAGCCAACTCTATCTTTTTAGAGGCCTTCGCAGCTTCAGCAAATAATTGATCAAGGGCACCCAACGAGCAAATCAAGCCAAGAGCCATAAGAGACAAATGAAGACTCCTTTATACATATATATAGACTGCCTAAGAGATGTTTTTATCACCTAGAAGAATTTGATCTATTTGGATATGTTAGCTGAAAAATGAAGTGTCCGAAAACTTTAGGAAATGAAATTTTCATTTCAGCAAGTTACCTTCTGATAACTTCCCAGCGAACCATTTTCTTATCCGAAACTGCTAGGTGACCTTTTTTAAGTGCCAAAAATTGCAAAAATATCTTTTCCGAAAACCTAAGGGACTACTCTTCCGTGGTTGCGAATCTTTAAGGTGATGTTTCACAAAAGAAATCTATAACTGTTTGGCAACGTAGAACCAAAATTTTTGAACATTTTGACTCTTCCAAACACATATTTCACCGAAGATTATCGCTGGGTGCCCCTGAATTGATCTGCTGATAATAGAAGCTGCTTACAAATATAGCAAACAATAGCAGGTTAAACAAGCTGCTACATTTTAATGAACATTTTATCCATTTTCAATGCAAAAAAAATAGTCAGTAACTTAATCACTACATAACATTGAATAATTTAGCATTGACGATTAGGAAGGGGGGGCTCCCATATAAAAAGGACGGGGCTGCTAGGGCATTCAGCCTCAAAAGGTCCACGGCGGGAGCTTTAGCGGTACCTTTTAGGGTGTTGAGCCGAAAAATTATGACTGGAGACATTTGACAATTAACTTATTTTTAATTTGTCTAATTAAACCCATAATTTGGTACCTCTTGGGGTTGAAAAGAAACTCATGCCACGCCCAGAAGACAGCATTTTCATACCTCTTAGGGGTTCTTTTCCAAATTTCTGATGAGCACCCCCATCCTTTTTATATGGGAGCCCTTCCCCCCCCCCCTTCCCTTCCCCTGGGCCTTAGCACAGGTCATGACCCTCAGTTTAGCCATGACCATGAACATAATCACTGTTCAATGACTGAATATTACTTAAATGTAAATTATACACATTTTTGCCTTTTGGCCTGTTAACATAGAAGAGATCAGCAGACTGATGCTTGTTTATGAGGTACCTCTGTAAGCTAGTTTGTCAAGTTTTTGGAATTTGTAGTCAAGATCTCCAGCAAGTCTAGATAAGCATGAAATTCCTACAACTCCTTTCGGTTCTGTAAAGCACACCTTCCTGATTATAGACAACAAATTTTGTATTGATGTGATACAGTCGGAGAATCAAGGGATTATTGTTATTGAAATACTCTTTACCACATAGAAATTTATGTTCTTTGGCTTCAAAATTCTTTAAAATTGTTAGTAGTACTTGCCATACTGGACCCAGTCTTTCTTCCTTCACTCCCTCTAAGGTAAGGAGATGAGGAGAAAGACCCTGGGAATGGGGTTGTTGATCAGTCACAATACCTGTTAAAGGATGGGCCAAAGTCTTTGTACATGCCTCTAAGTAGATGTACTATATATTCATGGTTACATGGTCAAATACAAAAATCTATGCGCAGAATGAAACTGCTAGATAGTAGCTTATCCACCGGATTACGGTATCAGGCTCTTGAACAACTAGGGCCAGATAGATGACTATCCACCCTATTAAATCGATAACCTTATTAAATCACTCACATTATCTTCTGGCAATGATTTATCCAGTGGACAGCATTATCCCCCATGTTAACCCCCCCCCCCCCCCCCGAGCTCGCAAGTCTTCTCAAGTTTCCAAAGACTGAGATGCTTGCTGGAGAATGCAACAAAGGCACAAGTGTCCTGTGTTCCTTGTGCGGTAGGCGCCGAAAAATTCTACAAGGGTGTTCCCCTGGAATATTGTGAAATTTGAACATCTCAAATCCCTGGAAATGCCCCGTTGAGTCTGCCATTCTGGTTTTTTCATGCTGCTTGCTAAGAGAGCCCACGATATTCATGGTCAGCCTGAGTTACCATATCAGCCTATACTTCATATATTAACGGGTGAATGTGCTGAAGAAACAAGAAAATTGGTCGCACACTAACAGATTGAACATTGGCCAAAGTTCAGTGCCAGTGAGGGAACAAATTCAGAATTCATGAGCACTACTGAAAGCTTTAAAGGTAGAGTTACCTACCAAAAGAGTGCCAATGTGTAAAAAATGCTCGTGTTGGTTGTGAGAGGCTGCGTGAGATTGCATTGAAATGTGTGAGACTCACGCCCCCCCTTGATGCATAAGACTTAAGAGCTCTGCCACTCCCCCCCCAACCCCCCCACAACACACACAAAAATGTTACTGGTAAATTAGAAACCATGTGAGACCTTAACGAGTTCTTTTGCTGTAAATACTATACCAAGTACCCCACAAATTATGCCAAAAATTGACACCAAAATCCTGACAACAATGTTATACCACTTGAGTTCTTTCCATTTGAGCACCATGTGGAAAACACAAGGAAACACAAAACAAAGACATGTTCCCGTGAAGCTACCCACAAGACCCATGACCAAACCAAAATGTGGAACAATAATAGCCAGAAGAAGGCCGAAGGAAAGCACAAGTGGGCGTGACACAATGATCCAAAACCAATGATATTTCTTGTCCTTCTGAACATGAGGAAAATAGGGCAACATTTTCTGGTCAAATGTCTCCAAAACAATGTAGCTTACAATAGGGAATGCTGTAAACACATTGGTCACAACCAAACATTGGCAAGTATGTAGAATACTGGGCTTGTCTTGAGATTGAGCGTAACGGCTTGATTCGTGCGCATGCCAAATCGCAGAACTGGAAGGAGACCAAACGCAACCTTGACTACGACAGCTATTAGAAATGCAACATTCATCATCATGGGATACTGTTCAGGGGTTTCATACTTCCCTCGACACCAGGAAACACAGCATGCGCAGTGTAACTGAATACAATCACACCAAAGCCAATAGGAAAGTTATTGATGTCGAAAGGTGGAATTTTGTCAAATGACATATCTTTGTACTGAGTTATAGAGTAGATGATTATTGTAAGAATAGACGACATCAAACCAAACACTGAGATCATACTTATCCAGGCGATCACTGACACCCGACGGATGAAAAATCCTGGCAGGGCAATACAGGCACTGATTGCTGACCATGTGTAGATATCAAATGGAGCAAACTTGTGAAGAATGTCACTAAATATAGTTCCCAGTAGAACGAGGTAAGTAACTACACCTCCAAACATCTCACAGCACTGCACCAGGCTCACAATCTGGTTCCCCCACCGGGGCCATACGGCTTCCCCGACTTCCGGATAATTGACTCGGACGCGTTTTTTCTGACCAGTACGCTTGGATGTTTCATATAAACACTCGATCAACAACTTTCCAGTGTAACAGCACAAAAACGCTACCAGGGCGTTTGCAGCAACAGCTGCCCAACCCCCCATACGCACAGCATACGGTACTCCTAAAATACCGGTTCCCTGAATGAGGTTTGTCACGTTCCAACCTGCAAGAAACGCAGAAGCGCGACGATCATCGGAAGGCTTCTCCAACAAAGAAACAGTCATTGTAGCTGACTTCAGCTTTTGAATGCTGTGAGAAAACCCTGGCGAAGGACTTGCTCCTAGGATTCCTGAAGAAGAACGTCTTTGTTGTCGTCCTAAAAGATGGGCCTTTTCGTCGAGCGTTACGACAGTCGGTTGATCTTTTGCAGCCCCTGGCTGGTGGTTATCCAGGGCAATATCTTCGCTCGCCCAGCTCTCCATATTTCTTTAATACTTAAACAGCTTTAGGCAACTCGCACGAAAACAATGCTTTTTGAAAAAGCCGTTCGATCTGCGAAGATTTCAACTGGGCTCTTCTGTATGTGCATGTACGTGGCATTTGGCATGCGAAGTATTTGAACAAGCACTCACTTGAGCTTTGGGAAAAGAAAATCACCAATAATATCGCAGTATGTGGTCGGGCGGGATGGTGTTGTGTTACACTCTTGGCACATGGCGCATTGTACAGTTGCACAATTTGCACAGTAAACATCGCCCTGACAGGGCGCACCGTGAAGCAAATCTTTTAATGGTGTGATTCAAATTATTACATAACTCTTATTTCCTTGAGATTATTCCTTGAAAATTATTCTCTGCTTTTAACACCTGATAGTTTGTGTCCTTGTGTCATATTTCATGATATTTTGATCTTTGTCATGCTTCAACAAACTATAAACAAAATATTTTCGAGTTATTTGAACAAGTTGAAAGAGCTCAAAACATTCCTTTTATCTTTCAACCCAAAATATCCTCTCTCTTTTTTTTTGACGTATCGCCGAATGCTTTAATTTTTTTTCACAGTTTTTAATGCTCGGACCTGTTTGTTTATGTTTGTACTTGAGTTATTTCTTGCAGATTTTTTTTTTCAACGGCACCTGCTATTACATGAATCGTGAGTAAGTACACCAAAATAAGTACAATATTGGCAATGTTTGCCGTTAGACAGGATATACATCCTCCGACTCCAACTGTCACGCCTTCCTTTTACGATTTGGTCACGCAAGTTACTTCCTTGCATCGTATTTCCCGGTCTTACTGAACGACCTGATTCCACATCCAAGCATATGCGGTCCGGGCTTCAGTGTTCCATGTATTTTCACCCGAACAAGGAAACAGTCAATATATTTATCAAAGTGCCAAACATCGTAAAAATATGTCCAAAAGTTGAAGGTTTTATTTTTAGAATCAATCTGCATATGTTGAATTCGGAGTCTCCGGTTTTACCTTATGGCTAGTTTGACGAGGAGAAAGGCAGCAAAGATTTTGCGGTGTTGCGACTTATTCTGATTGTTCGTTGTTCCATGTTTCAAACAGGCAAGTATTTTTACAGGTCACACGTCACAGGTAGGGTATGCAGGGGCAGGCCATTGTCTTAAAATGTAAACTTGGGCTGAAATAATAGTTTTTAGAGCTACCTTTAGCATTAATAAAGGTAACTTTTTAAGGATTAAACCACTGCAAAAACCGTGTACGATCAAGACTTGCTCTACGTTGGATCAAAATAGATCGTGACCACACCAAAAAAACTTTAAAAATGGAAAATATACTGCAAAGGTTGGTCAAGACAACGTGAACATAGGGGTTGTTACAATATTTCGGCTGGCCACAAACAGCCATAAGGCTCCTGAAAACGAAGAAAAATTTGTTGAGGAAGCAAAATGCTTCAAAAAAAAAGGAAAAAATTGGTTTGAAAGCGCGCAAAACTACGGTGAGGAATATCAGAGAAAGACTCCATATAGTTTAATTTCTTGGAATAGTATCATTATTATAGTGTTATTCAACAATAAATGCCCTTTCAGCGTGGGTTTTGCTAAAAGCAGGTCCGCAGCCCAGCGGCCCGCCACGGCCCACCACGGCCCAGCGGCCCGGCGGCCCGAGGCCCACAGCCCGCGGCCCACGGCCCGCGACGGCCCGGCGGCCCGGCGGCCCGGCGGCCCGGTAGCCCAGTCCTCATTTTCCACAGTTTTTTCTGTCCAGCGGTAAATCCACGTGCATGCACAGATCTGCATCGTGTTTGGGCGTGCAAAATGGACGACGGTGAGTTTGA
>NC_090883.1:24535802-24538041 GCF_036669925.1 Montipora capricornis | reverse complement strand
ATGCCAGGGGTAATGCTGCAATGGACTGGCATCCCATGCAGGGGGGAGTAGAAATACTCCTATAGTCGCTTTATGCCACAGAAACCAGGATAAGTTCTGGCCTAATGGGCCACCTGGCTCGTAAGCAGACTTTACCTTTTTTTACCAGCATACCTTTCGTGGAATACAACATTACAATAACTGAAACTACCTAAATAACATAAACCTACCCAAGAACATCCTTTGATGTTTTTTGAGCCTTTTGAGCCAACTTGTTTAAATTGTCAGCATATGACTGTTCTATTTTGGACCTAGTATAAACAAAACAAAATTGTCTTTAACTCGGGGCCTTGTGTCCGATTGTAATAATACTTGTGCTGCAATAAAATCCTTCAATCTGCACAGTTTGTCGTCTACTTCCAAATTGAACAATTTTACATGTCATGGATGAGTAGTAACTGGTCACACCATCAAGCATCAGTACAATGTATATGCTCAAATGCAAGAATAATTTCAATAAAATTGGAAGCTAATGGCTTAAGGTTGTAAAGTGCAGCTTGCAGGTTAGAATTGCAGTTAACTTTTTCACCTAACAGAAACAACGCCAACCTTTACAAAAATGCTAATCTTACACTTTTAACAATTACATCTAAAGCATAGTGCATATACCTGATATTAGCATTAGTAAAGGTTTAAGTCGTTTCAGCTATGGTGAAATAAGAACGTTGCAAAACCCTGATCAAACCGGATCAGACCAGACCAGACTGGATTGGATCAGATCGACAAAACTCGGACTGGATCAGTAACAAAATTAGACACCTGAAATTCCTGGGTTACCAGTTAAGGAAGGTGTCCTTCGGGGAAAAGTTCGTATGCACGCTAGTTTCAATAAAATCCTAACAAATTACCGTATACATCAGAAGAAAGCTTAATAATTCTAGTTTACAATAGAAAATATAGTTTAACCGAGTTTTCAGTTTAGTAAGTGTCAGGAGCCGGTAAGACGTGAAACCACCAAGGCTTCTTCTGTAGAATTTATCAGGTATCGGATGCTGCGTTATTCACAAGCCATCAATCAACAAAATGGTGTCAGGCTTTTTGGATATTCTGGTTGGCTGTCTTGATATCCCCATATAAGGTTGGAGTAGCTAAAAATATGCGAGACATTTTGTGTAAATGGACGCCACGGAAAAATTATTTTAAATATTGGAATTTCCCGACAAAATTTTGTTGATTGATGCCTTGTGAATAACACTGTGTAGTCATTTTGCTCATGCTGCAGCATCCGATACCCAATAAATTCAATAGAAGAACCCTCAGTGGTTTCATGTCTTACTAGCTCCTGACACTTACTAAAAGGAAAACTCGCTTAAACTATATTTTTATCGTAAACTACATTTATTAAGCTTTCTTCTGATGTATAGTTTGTTAGGATCTTATTGAAACACCAGCACACGTACGAACTTTTTTCCCAACGACATCCGCAAAGGTGGGAAGTAACCTTGACTGGTGACTAAGGGATTTCATGTGTCTACTTTTGGCAGGAATTTTGTTATTGATCTGGTCCAAGTTTTGTCTATCCGATCCGATCCAATCCAGTCCGATTCAGTCCGTTCCGGTCTGGCTTTTGCCAACGGCTGTGAAATAATGACCTGCAAACCCTAACCAGCAACCTGAAGTTTACACCCTCCAGTTGACGGCTGGTTTGAATAGAGTAACCAACTGTTGTCATTGTCAAATGAACAAATCGAAAGTGGTTCAGTGTTGTCTGTACTCTTATCAACAATGATACCGGTATTTGTCATCACAGTGGTCAAAATGTTGTGGACTCACCCTTGCCTATTGTATTTTCCGGTTTGGTTTACATGAGAGGTAGGGTCACCCTTGGGATAGGGTCACCCTATCTGCTTGGTAGGGTAACCCTAGGAAGGCCAACTTTTTGCCATGTTGACACTTGAGGTAGGGTCACCATTCTAGAAGGGTCAACGTTTGTGGGATAGGATTATTTTCAGATTGCTGCGAAAGTCTGTAATGGCTTAGTGCGCATGTAAGACCCGCGGAATATTTTCACTGTTCTGTGCTGCCCAAATCGTTTGGAAAGAGTTGGGAAAAGTCGGAGGACAACAATGATGACATTCCACCAAAAGACCTACATGATGATGATGAACCAATTGTCGACGAGAGCATGAAGGAAGGCCGCTCAACTCCAAAAGATGTGGAAGAGGGCTTGCCACATGATAAATCAAAAATCCTAAGAAGC
>NC_090883.1:24525802-24530802 GCF_036669925.1 Montipora capricornis | reverse complement strand
TTACCATGGCAACAAAAGAACCAAGGGCTTATATCTCTGCAAAGTTGAAAAAAAAAATTCTCTGGTGCAGATTCAGAGCCAGCTTAAGTTTTTTCAATTGTGAAGGTGGCTATGAATCTGCTACAGAGAATTTTTTAAACTGTGCAGAAAGTTTAATCCTAGCATGCTAATCACTCTCCAGCAATAAAAAAAATGGGGGTCAACGAGTTCGTTTTTGAGACATGTGTTTAAAGCCGAAATATAGGCTGTTTTTAGATGGCTCTTTTGTTGCCATGGCAACCCGTTACGTCACATTTACGAGTGCATTTCGTTAAGCATCAAGTGGTCTTTTCAAATGGCATCATAACATTACTTTTAAGTGAAAAAATTTGGTATATCCAGTCCTTCTAAAACAGGTCTGAGCCTCCTTAAATCCACAACATGTTCAGTGTGAAAGATCCAGTGCCTATTAAGATGGGGAAACATCCCGACAAATTTTGACACGCACCCGTGAGCATCTGGGAAGGGACACAGGACTTCTCCCATTTTCCAACATTTGCAACAATGAGTCTGAGGAATGTCGAAGACTCTGTCATGAGAGTTGCTTTTCCATTTTAGATACAGCACCTAATCGTTTCCAATAATTGGAATAATGGAATTGTTGCTAAAAGAGGCTGCTCATATCCGCTGGGAAAATCCCAGGCAGCTAAGACATGCAGAGCCAACTCTATCTTTTTAGAGGCCTTCGCGGCTTCAGCAAATAATTGATCAAGGGCACCCAACGAGCAAATCAAGCCAAGAGCCATAAGAGACAAATGAAGACTCCTTTATACATATATATAGACTGCCTAAGAGATGTTTTTATCACCAAGAAGAATTTGATCTATTCGGATACCAAAAATTTTAGGGAATGAAATTTTCATTTCAGCAAGTTACCTTCTGATAACTTCCCAGCAAACCATTTTCTCCTCCAAAACTGCTAGGTGACCTTTTTTAAGTGGCAAAAATTGCAAAAATATCTTTTCCGAAAACGTAAGGGACTACTCTTCCGTCTTTGCGAATCTTTAAGGTGATGTTTTACAAAAGAAATCTATAACTGTTTGGCAATGTAGAACCAAAATTTTTTGAACATTTTGACTCTTCCGAACACATATTTCACGGAAGATTATTGCTGGGTGCCCCTGAATTGATCTGCTGATAATAGAAGCTGCTTACAAATATAGCAAACAATAGCAGGTTAAAAGAGCTGCTACATTAATGAACATTTTATCCATTTTCAATGCAAAAAAAATAGTAGGTAACTTAATCACTACATAACATTGAAAAATTTAGCATTGACGACTAGGAAGGGGGGGGGCCCTCCCATATAAAAAGGACGGGGCTGCTAGGGCATTCAGCCTCAAAAGGTCCACGGCGGGAGCTTTAGCGGTACCTTTTAGGGTGTTGAGCCAAAAAATTATGACTGGAGACATTTGACAATTAACTTATTTTTAATTTTGTCTAATTAAAACCCATAATTTGGTACCTCTTGGGGTTGAAAAGAAACTCATGCCACGCCCAGAAGACAGCATTTTCATACCTCTTAGGGGTTCTTTTCCAAATTTCTGATGAGCACCCCCATCCTTTTTATATGGGAGCCCTCCCCCCCCCCCCCCCCTTCCTCTAGGCCTTAGTACAGGTCATGACCCTCAGTTTAGCCATGACCATGAACATTATCCCTGTTCAATGACTGAGTATTACTTACATGTAAATTATACACAATTTTGCCTTTTGGCCTGTTAACATAGAAGAGATCAGCAGATTGATGCTTGTTTATGAGGTACCTCTGTAAGCTAGTTTGTCAAGTTTTTAGAATTTGTAGTCAAGATCTCCAGCAAGTCTAGATATGCATGGAATTCCTACAACTCCTTTCAGTTCTGTAAAGCCCACCTTCCTGATTATAAACAACAAATTTTGTATTGATGTGCTACAGTCGGAGAATCAAGGGATTATTGTTATTGAAATACTCTTTACCACATAGAAATTTATGTTCTTTGGCTTCAAAATTCTTTAAAATTGTTAGTAGTACTTGCCATACTGGACCCAGTCTTTCTTCCTTCACTCCCTCTAAGGTAAGGAGATGAGGAGAAAGACCCTGGGAATGGGGTTGTTGATCAGTCACAATACCTGTTAAAGGATGGGCCAAAGTCTTTGTACATGCCTCTAAGTAGATGTGTTATATATTCATGGTTACATGGTCAAATACAAAAATCTATGCGCAGAATGAAACTGTTAGATAGTAGCTTATCCTCCGGATTACGGTATCAGGCTCTTGAACAACTAGGGCCAGATAGATGACTATCCACCCTATCAAATCGATAACCTTATTAAATCACTCACATTATCTTCTGGCAATGATTTATCCAGTGGACAGCATTATCCACCATGTGAACCCCCCCCCCCCCCCCCCCGAGCTCGCAAGTCTTCTCAAGTTTCCAAAGACTGAGATGCTTGCTGGAGAATGCAACAAAGGCACAAGTGTCCTGTGTTCCTTGTGCGGTAGGCGCCAAAAAATTCTACAAGGGTGTTCCCCTGGAATATTGTGAAATTTGAACATCTCAAATCCCTGGAAATGCCCCGTTGAGTCTGCCATTCTGGTTTTTTCATGCTGCTTGCTAAGAGAGCCCATGATATTCATGGTCAGCCTGAGTTACCATATCAGCCTATACTTCATATATTAACGGGTGAATGTGCTGAAGAAACAAGAAAATTGGTCGCACACTAACAGATTGAACATTGGCCAAAGTTCAGTGCCAGTGAGGGAACAAATTCAGAATTCATGAGCACTACTGAAAGCTTTAAAGGTAGAGTTACCTACCAAAAGAGTGCCAATGTGTAAAAAATGCTCGTGTTGGTTGTGAGAGGCTGCGTGAGATTGCATTGAAATGTGTGAGACTCACGCCCCCCCTTGATGCATAAGACTTAAGAGCTCTGCCACCCCCCCCCCCCCCAACCCCCCCACAACACACACAAAAATGTTACTGGTAAATTAGAAACCATGTGAGACCTTAACGAGTTCTTTTGCTGTAAATACTATACCAAGTACCCCACAAATTATGCCAAAAATTGACACCAAAACCCTGACAATAATGTTATACCACTTGAGTTCTTTCCATTTGAGCACCATGTGGAAAACACAAGGAAACACAAAACAAAGACATGTTCCTGTGAAGCTACCCACAAGACCCATGACCAAACCAAAATGTGGAACAATAATAGCCAGAAGAAGGCCGAAGGAAAGCACAAGTGGGCGTGACACAATGATCCAAAACCAATGATATTTCTTGTCCTTCTGAACATGAGGAAAATAGGGCAACATTTTCTGGTCAAATGTCTCCAAAACAATGTAGCTTACAATAGGGAATGCTGTAAACACATTGGTCACAACCAAAACATTGGCAAGTATGTAGAATACTGGGCTTGTCTTGAGATTGAGCGTAACGGCTTGATTCGTGCGCATGCCAAATCGCAGAACTGGAAGGAGACCAAACGCAACCTTGACTACGACAGCTATTAGAAATGCAACATTCATCATCATGGGATACTGTTCAGGGTGTTTCATACTTCCCTCGACACCAGGAAACACAGCATGCGCAGTGTAACTGAATACAATCACACCAAAGCCAATAGGAAAGTTATTGATGTCGAAAGGTGGAATTTTGTCAAATGACATATCTTTGTACTGAGTTATAGAGTAGATGATTATTGTAAGAATAGACGACATCAAACCAAACACTGAGATCATACTTATCCAGGCAATCACTGACACCCGACGGATGAAAAATCCTGGCAGGGCAATACAGGCACTGATTGCTGACCATGTGTAGATATCAAATGGAGCAAACTTGTGAAGAATGTCACTAAATATAGTTCCCAGTAGAACGAGGTAAGTAACTACACCTCCAAACATCTCACAGCACTGCACCAGGCTCACAATCTGGTTCCCCCACCGGGGCCATACGGCTTCCCCGACTTCCGGGTAATTGACTCGGACGCGTTTTTTCTGACCAGTACGCTTGGATGTTTCATATAAACACTCGATCAACAACTTTCCAGTGTAACAGCACAAAAACGCTACCAGGGCGTTTGCAGCAACAGCTGCCCAACCCCCCATACGCACAGCATACGGTACTCCTAAAATACCGGTTCCCTGAATGAGGTTTGTCACGTTCCAACCTGCAAGAAACGCGGAAGCGCGACGATCATCGGAAGGCTTCTCCAACAAAGAAACAGTCATTGTAGCTGACTTCAACTTTTGAATGCTGTGAGAGAACCCTGGCGAAAGACTTGCTCCTAGGATTCCTGAAGAAGAACGTCTTTGTTGTCGTCCTAAAAGATGGGTCTTTTCGTCGAGCGTTACGACAGTTGGTTGATCTTTTGCAGCCCCTGGCTGGTGGTTATCCAGGGCAATATCTTCGCTCGCCCAGCTCTCCATATTTCTTTAATACTTAAACAGCTTTAGGCAACTCGCACGAAAACAATGCTTTTTGAAAAAGCCGTTCGATCTGCGAAGATTTCAACTGGGCTCTTCTGTATGTGCATGTACGTGGCAGGGTATGCGAAATATTTGAACAAGCACTCACTTGAGCCTTGGGAAAAGAAAACCACCAATAATATCGCAGTATGTGGTCGGGCGGGATGGTGTTGTGTTACACTCTTGGCACATGGCGCAAATTACAGTTGCACAATTTGCACAGTAAACATCGCCCTGACAGGGCGCATCGTGAAGAAAATCTTTCAATGGTGTGATTCAAATTATTATATAACTCTTATTTCCTTGAGATTATTCCTTGAAAATTATTCTCTGCTTTTAACACCTGATAGTTTGTGTCCTTGTGTCATATTTCATGATATTTTGATCTTTGTCATGCTTCAACAAACTATCAACAAAATATTTTCGAGTAATTTGAACAAGTTGAAAGAGCTCAAAACATTCCTTTATCTTTCAACCCAAAATATCCTCTCTCTTTGACGTATCGCCG
>NC_090883.1:24515802-24520802 GCF_036669925.1 Montipora capricornis | reverse complement strand
ACAGCTTATGGTGGCCAAAAGATTGAATGCATGGGTACCTGTCAGCTATTTATCCACCACAAAGATGGGATAAAGGAAGCAACCTTCACAGTAAAATGTACAAGGAACCGCCATGAGGAACTCGGGTTTGTCACCATCAACTGCAGCATGGAGAGCACCCCACCGCTAACCAAGGAAACCCTTCTTAGCAGCTACCCGGACCGCTTCGGAGGACTAGGAACATTTAAGGACATGAAACCTTACCATATTACGCTTGACCCGGCAGCAGAACCGGTTATACACCCACCGCGGTCAGTCCCAGTGCACCTTAAGGACCTTTACCGAAAGGAACTAGACGACATGCTGAAGCTCGGTGTCATCAAACCTGTTGACAGGCCCATCGACTGGGTCAACAGTATCGTGTTGAGTGAAAAGAAAACCGACAAAGGAGAAGTCGCCAAGATCAGAGTCTGCTTAGACCCCCGAGACCTGAATAAATGGGTCAAAAGGGAACATTACCGTCAAAAGACGGTTGATGATGTTGTGACCGAGCTCAATGGCGCCAAGTTTTTCACCATTGTCGACGCAAGGAAGGGGTACTGGCACGTACCACTCGATGAAGAGAGCTCCTACCCCACTACCTTCAGCACGCCATTCGGCCGATATCGCTTTAAACGTCTCCCATTTGCCCTTGTTGTTTCACAAGACGTGTTTCAAAAACAGCTCGACACAGCATTCAAAGGTCTCGATGGCGTCACCGGTATCGCTGACGACCTATTTGTATATGGATCATCTGAAGTTGAGCACGACAGAAACCTGTCCAAACTCATGGAAAGAGCAAAGCAGAAGGGCGTGGTATTCAACAAAGACAAAGTGCAGTTCAAGCGTAATAAAGTCAGCTTCTTTGGACACACCTGGACGCCACAGGGAGTCAAACCTGACAACAAGAAAGTATCAGCAATCATAGACATGAAACCGCCTGAGGATTTCAAGAGCCTACAGAGTTTTCGTGGCTTAGTCAACTATCTGACGAGATATTCCGGACGCCTGGCTACGCTATCAGCACCACTGAGGGACCTGACCAAGAAAGACACAGTGTACTCCTGGGGATCTGAGCACGACCGAGCCTTCACCGAGGTCAAGTAGGAAGTCTCATCACTCGACCTACTTAGGTACTTCGACCCGTATGCAGAAACTGTCATTCAAACTGACGCCTCGCTGAAAGGATTAGGCGCTGTACTACTGCAAGA
This sequence comes from Montipora capricornis, assembly GCF_036669925.1. Taxonomy (NCBI): domain Eukaryota; kingdom Metazoa; phylum Cnidaria; class Anthozoa; order Scleractinia; family Acroporidae; genus Montipora; species Montipora capricornis. Next base: position 24,519,573 of record NC_090883.1, on the reverse strand, counting down.
CGGAAAGCCTGTATGTTATGCCTCTAAAGCCCTCACCGAGACCGAACAGCGATACAGTAACATTGAACGTGAGGTACTCGGCGTCATCTGGGAACTTGAAAGGTTCCATTACTTCATCTACGGCAAGTCCTGCACTATCCACACAGATCAGAAGCCGCTGTAGGCGATCTTCAAGAAGAAACTAAGTAACTGCCCTCCAAGATTACAGAGGTTTGTACTACGAGCTCTGAAGTACGACGTTACCGAGAAGTACGTTAAGGGAGCCGAGGTACCCATTGCCGATGTCCTCTCCAGAGTGTCGCCACAGCCAGCCCCACCCGAAGGAGAATTCCCACAGTTAGACATCCACCAGATCACAAGGAATCTCCCAGCATCACCGATAAAGCTTCAACAGATTCGCAACGAGACAGCCAACGACCCAACGTTAAGCAAACTCCGAGAAGTGATACACGAAGGGTGGCCTGCAATCAGAGAGAAATGCCCCGAAGCACTCCACAACTACTGGAACTTTCGCGAGGAACTCACCATTGAGGATGGCCTGAGGATCATCCTGAAGCAAGAACGTATAGTCATGCCTACCACGCTCAGGCGTGACACTCTCAACACCATCCACCACGGATATCTCGGACAAGAGAAGTGCCTTCTACGTGCCAGATCAGCAGTATTTTGGCCAGGCATCACCAAAGCTGTCACCAACCTAGTCCAAAACTGTGCTACCTGCCAAGCACATCAAAGAAAACAACAGAAGCAGCAAATCCTACAGCCTGAACCACCCCGCTACCCATGGCAGATACTTAGCTCAGATCTGTTTGAGTTCAAAGGAAACCAATACCTCCTGATATCTGACAAGTACAGCAAGTTTCCAATCGTTAGGAAGCTCACCGGCATTACCTGAAAAGCATCTTCGCTGAGCATGGGATACCGGAACGGCTCACCACAGACAACGGCCCTCAGTATACATCACAGGAGTTCCACGACTTCATGCAGGCCTATGGAGTAGAACATAATACCAGCTCACCGATGTATCCCCAGTCTAATGGCTCCGCAGAACGTATGCTTCAGACGGTAGAGAATATCCTCAAGAAATGTGACGAGGAAGGTGAAGATCCTTATCTTGGACTACTATCCTACCGTACGACACCCGTCAGCAGCAAATTGAAATCTCCAGCAGAACTGCTAAACAACCGCAAAGTCAGGACCACACTAACAATGTCCAAGCGCGTAAGTGTCAGCGACACCACCAGTAAGACAAAGGAAGAGCTGTACCAGCGACAAAAGCTACAAGCATTCTACTACAACAAGACTGCTGGACCAACGCTACAACCGTTACAACCAGGTCAGCCAATCAACATCTATGACAACCACACTCAGAGATGGGAACGAGGCATAGTTGTCAGACCGGCAAAGGAACCAAAATCCTTCATCGTTCAGAACGACCGAACAGAAGCTGTCTACCGTCGCACTCGATCACAGTTGAAACCCAGACCCGAGGTACGGGACGACAGCCCCAAATAAACACCGCCAACTGCTCCTGAGACAGCAGCAGTACCGCAAGATAGCTCAGCTACCTCACCTCAGGACGGTCAAGCCTTCACAACAAGATCTGGACGCATTTCAAAATCCCCAAACAGACTAGACATTTAAATGCTTGGATACTTGAACTATGTTGAACACTACCGTATAGTCATGAACACTATCATTAGTTATGCATATCAGTTTTCATACGATCTTTTCAAATCGTTTGTTTAAAAGAAGGGGGATGTAACAGTATCTGACGTCATATGTTGTTATGTAACTCAACGATTTCTCATGTCACGCGCTTTGATTACGTAACGTGTAATTTAACACGTGTAATTTTGCTCGGGATTTTGTTTGCATTCCTAGTAACGGCTGAATAAACCTTTTGGAGTTATACTTCCAGTCAATTTTACACAGATAACTGCCCACTGGTAGATATCAAGGGGAGGCTTTTTCTGAAGAGTGTCGCTGAACACCGTGGCTAGCAGCACAATGTACATGATCACGCCCCCATACATTTCACACACTTGAACAATGCTGACGATTTTGTTCCCCCATCCGGGCCAAGCGGCTTCTCCGACGTCGGGGAAATTTACGCACGCGCGCTTTAACTGGCCCGTACGTTTGGATTCCACGTAGAGACATTCCACCAGAAGCTTGCCGGTGTAGCAGCAAATAGCAGCTACTATCACGATGATGGCTACAGAGGCCCAACCGCCCATCATCACAGCGTAAGGCACTCCGAGGATACCGGTTCCCTGGATAAGATTCGTGACGTTCCAGCCAGCGAGCCAAGCTGAAGCGCGCCTATCATCCGATGGTCGTTCCAAGGCTGAAACAGTCAGAGATGCACCACCGAGTTTTCGCACGCTCTCCGCGAAGCTTGCTTTCTTCAAGGCCGATGCAACGTCATCACCTGGAGCAAACAGCAGAGGTGATTCCTCACCCAAGGACCCGAAAGCCGGTTTGTGTAAGGAGATCGCTTCGCCGTCGTGTCCAGATGACTTGTTGAAGGAGAGGCCCAACCGCCCAACCACTATTTCGAAGATAACCTAACTAACATTAAAAAGACTTGGGAAGGTAAAAACAATTTCTTAGGTCGCAAACGTAAAGATATCAAACATATAATCTCGCTTAAACGTCCTGGAAATGATCAAATTTCATATAATCCTTCAGAACTCCCTGACATTATTTTTCTTCAATTGGTCATAGCCTAGCTTCCAAAATGCCAAACTCGAAGAAGAAATTTCTTGATTATCTTCTAAAATCACGTAATGCTGATTCTTTCTTTTTCAATCCAGTAAAACAAACTGAAATAGAGTCTGAAATTATGAACATTCCATTAAACAAGGCTCATGGATTATACTCTTTTCCCACTCGCATCTTGCAATCAGCAAGACATATTCTTAGCCATCCCCTGTCCGCACTAATTAACATGTCGGTTGAACAAGGAATATACCCCTCAAAATTAAAACTTGCTAAAGTCATCCCAATTTACAAAAGTAATGATGAATCTGACCCATCTAACTATAGACCCATATCACTGCTTTCAGTCTTCAATCGGATCTTCGAAAAAATGATGTATAATCGGTTGAAAGCTTTTCTTGAAAAGTTCGGTATTCTCCATGAGTCGCAGTATGGTTTTCGTGAAAAGCGGTCTACGGAACATGCTATTTTGGAAATCATTAATCAAATTCAAACTAATATGGATAGAAAGTTGTACACCTGCGGAATATTTATTGATTTACAAAAGGCTTTTGACACAGTCGACCACACAATACTTTTAAAGAAACTCGACCATTATGGTGTACGAGGAATTGTGAATGACTGGTTTACCTCCTATCTAGGGGTGGCGAATGGTTCTTCAAAAACTCTGGGTCTCGCAAAATTTTAGTCGAATTTCACGGGTCCCGCAGTCTCGTTTTTTGGGCGGTTATGTACGTCTCGCAGTCTCGTTTTTTATACGAGAGAAAAAGTTCATCCTAACTTCTCCTAAATTGTCTGAATTCCACAAAAAGCTAGAAAAATTACCGCAACATCATTTTGGAGCCAAAAAAACAGTTATTTTGTTGTAGCATATCATAACGTAGTGTTATAGTCGAATTTCCAGTTCCAGCAAATACACAAGCTTACACAGAAGCTGGCCAAAAGGCTAAAAGGGGAATGAAGAAACCCACACAACCCACGATAGCTCATGATGAAAGCCACGAAGTCGGAGAACTTATCGGTTGTCCCCTGTGGAACTGTAAAAGC
>NC_090883.1:24508302-24510802 GCF_036669925.1 Montipora capricornis | reverse complement strand
TCACTTCAATGTTATCTCAGATCACTGCAAAGTATGTGCCAATTGGTCTAAATGAATGGGCAATCATCTGTTCCTTGGCTGTTCTTCCAAGTGTCTTCATTCAAAGACTCTCTCGTATTGCATGGATGAGCATGGTGGCTGTATTTTCACTCATGTCAGCACTCATGGTCATGATATCGTATTGCATTGTTCTTAGTGATGAGTGGACATGGGATAATATTCCCTCGTTCAACATTAGTACATTTCCTGTTGGATTTGGTATAGTTGCATTTAGTTACTGTGCCCATGCTGTTTTTCCAGGCGTTGAAGGGAGCATGAGAGAACCCAAACACTTCAATAACATGATGCATGTTTCATTTTTTATCTCTGCAGTTGTTAAAACGCTGTTCGGCATCTTTTCTGTGCTCACATTTGGACACCTCACTAAACAAGTCTTTACTCTCAACTTGGAAGGAAATGTCGTATTTAACACAGCAGCAACAGTCTTGGTGGCAATTAATGTGTTTTTCTCCTTTCCTGTCCCTCTATTTGTCGTGGTGGAAACATTTGACAACATTATTGGCCCTCACTTTCCTCATTTAGCACCAGGAACAAAATATCATTGGTACTGGCTGCTGTTGACAAGAACATTACTGGTGACCTTGGCATTATTCATTGCTCTTGTTGTGCCACATTTCGGCCTGCTAATGGGATTTGTGGGCAGTTTTACTGGAACATGTTTGTCATTTGGATTTCCTTGTATAGCTCATCTCATGCTGCGTTGGAATTCTCTCCGCTGGTATCATATCACTGGGGAAATTGTCCTTATTGTTTTTGGAGTTTTTGCTGGAGGGCTCAGCTTTGTTTATTCTGGAAAAGCTCTTCTGGATTCCTTTCACACATTCAAGTAACAGCACTACTATGATTTTAGTCATGCTATCCCAAAAAAGACTACACTATACAGAAAGTTTTATAGAATAAGTTCAAGATTAAAAGTAAAAATTACGAAATTTAAGAAAAGTGCCATCCTAATTTTCACAGAAATGTGTTCATCAAGTGCATTGATATAGCAAATTGACTTCCATAGAGAAAGTTGAAAGCTGACATTTTGAGTATTAGCCCTTGAAGCGTTGGCCCTTTACTCTGACGAAGGGCCAGTGCTAAACGTCAGCTTTCAAATTTCAATGTACGATATTAACTCATTTGATAAACCCATTTCTGTGTTTTACTTCCCCACCATTGCAACACCACAGTTTCTTTAGAAACTTGAAACCTTGTCCTCCCAATTTCCAGTTTTATTTGGTAAAAGCCACTATTTTTGTTAGTAGGGCCTGTCTTGTCTTTCGGGTTGTGTAGCTTCAGTTACAATTTCACTTTTTTAAGTGTGAAAGTGACTCAACCCTTCCAGCCCTGAATCAGCCCCCATTGACAAGTAAAATCATCTGGCTTTAGACAGAGTAAAATCTATAAGTATCATTCTTATGAGTTAAAGGGTTAAATATTCAGTCCATTACCAGATACATATTAAAGTGCTTGGTTCCATAACAGAGATACTTCGAAGTCACAAAAATCAGGTTTTTTGTCTCTTATCTGTTTGAATATATATAACACATACTTACTACTTGACTGGCAGGTTTTTGTGCTTTGACAGTAATATTATTATAGAACTGATTATTTTGGGAACAATAATATTATTAATAGAGGGGTTCATGACTGATGTGCTCAGAAACCTGAGCAGATCATGATTTATGTTTTCAGAAACCTGAATGTGAATTGAGCAGAAAATGCTTTTATTTACTGAGCAGTTTAAAATTGCAGTGTTGGGATAAGGCTGTGGAAGTCCAAAACTATTGTTTTTTTGTGCACATACATATCAATAAAATGATAACAACAATCATGTCTTTTTCTCCTTATTTCAGCTCTCTGAGAATTTTGAAGTCAGTAATAAACAAATGATTTGTCAAACTTAAGGGTTGCTTTTTAGTGTTTCGTAAACATATTTTCACAATCTGTACAAAGGGTATGATTTTTTTTATCAAGCACTTGAAGAGTAGGCAGCACTTTAAAAAACAGGGCTGTTTTACCTTTTCACCCCTGAACATAAAATAATGAAAACAAACTGGGTATTAAAAGATATTTAACAACGACTTCAGTTTCAGCTCGGTAAGCGAGCCAGCCCGCCCTCTCATATGAACACATCAAAGTTTTTACAAGGGATTTAGAGGTAAGGCGAGATCTCGGAAACCGGGCCAGCCCGCGCTCATATGAAGAAGGCCCTAGAGATCTCCTGCGAGATCCGGCAGGTTAATCCACAAGGGTTAACTGATAGCCAATCACATGTCCTCATTTTTACCAATGTTGACAGCTGAGCGAATTCCCACGCAATGATTCGCATCGTTCGCGATTTACCATCAAACAAAAATGGCGGAGGATGTTGAGGAAAACGCGTATATACATTTTGTGGACGAACGTGACTTCAAGGAAGTGAGCGTAGTAGGAAAACGTAAATCGAAGAAGAATC
>NC_090883.1:24485802-24503302 GCF_036669925.1 Montipora capricornis | reverse complement strand
GATTACTTCTCTTACCTTCATAATCTCTTGCAGGAAATTAAAAAACATACGTACTTTGAAGAGTCCTTTTATTGATAAAGTAATCTTTGAATTTCCAAAGAGCCACTACAATTACGTTGCCAAAGTGTGTAAGAAGTGTTCTGGAGTTGTTTTGTTTTCAGTGTTTTCCCCCTATTTGATCGCAAGGAACTTTACGTGCAAACGAACATAAAGAAGACGTGTTCAGCATGTTTGCCGCTATCGTGCCTCAGCACATTTACCGTTAAATTCTCGGTTAACTAAAGAAGAAGTCGCCTGAAGAATATACTTCGTTTTTAGTAGCCTGCGAGCAAGCTCTCCGTTGGGGTCTCGCGCGAGATTCTCGGGCGCAAGCTGTGAAGCGAGCCGCGAGAGGTTTGGGGCGGGGGTGAGAGAAAACCTCTCGCGGCTCGCTTCACAGCTTGCGCCCGAGAATCTCGCGCGAGACCCCAACGGAGAGCTTGCTTGCAGGCTACGTTTTTAGCTGTTTTTATACCACGGACTTTGATAAGTAGAGGTTCGTTAAATTTAAGTTAACTTTAGTTCAGTGAGACAATTGTTTGCTTACGTTGTACAATTCAACAGCAGTAAATGTAGCTCCAAGAATGCCACAGACAATTCCAAAAACCGCTATTGCAATTCTAATTATTATTTGGTACCAAGCTAATTGGCTCCACTTTAACTTCAAATGGAAAACACTGGGGAAGATAAAACACAAGCTGGTACCAGTCAAACTGCCTACAAAACCCATAACAAGGCCGAAATGGGGAACAGTGATGGCAAGAAACAAGCCAAATGTGAAGAGTACGGGTCTAGTCAAGAACAGCCAAAACCAGTGCCAGCTTGTTCCTTTAGCCAAGTGCGGGAAAAAAGGAAGCATTTTGGTGTCCCAAGTCTCCAAAACAACAAACATGACCAACGGGAATGCAAGCACGACGTTAGCGACTACAAAGGTGTTTGATAAGATGTAGAACGTTGCACTGTTTTTGAGGTTTAGCGTCACCGATTGGTTTAGATTGTGTCCATAGCGTAGTACCCCTAACATTCCGAGAGCAAGTTTAGTGATGGTCGAGTTGGCGAATGCAATATTTAACATGGTGGGGTATTGCTCGGGATGTCTCATGCTGGCTTCCACCCCGGGAAACACAGCATGGGCAGTGAAGCTAAAAACTATAATGCCAAAGCCTACGAGGAAGGAGTTCAACTGAAAATCTGGCATGTTGCTAAGGGTCATCTCCTTATATTGCGTGATGCAGTAGATTATTATGGTCAGAATAGCACAAAAGAGCGAAAAGACAGAGATCATGCTGATCCAGGCAATCAACGAGACCCGAGTGACGAATAACTCTGGCAGGACAAAACATCCCACTATCACAGTCCAGTGATAGATATCTAGGGAGGTCTTGCTGTGAAAGAAATCAAAAAATATGGATGCCAGAAGGGTAATGTAAGTCACTGCTATTCCTGACATTTCACAAACTTGAACAACGCTCACAATCTTATTCCCCAATCGTGGCCACACTGCTTCGCCAATTTCCGGGTAATTGACTCGGACTCTCTTCGGCTGTCCGGTGCTTTTCGACTCTCTGTAGAGACAATCGATTAACAGCTTTCCAGTGTAACAACATAGAAACCCACAGACGAAAATAGAAGCGACGGCGGCCCATCCGCCCTTCTTGACGGCGTAGGGAATTCCCAAAATTCCTGTTCCTTGAATAAGGTTTGTAACATTCCATCCGGCAAGAAAAGCGTTAGCGCGTCTGCCATTTGACGGCCTCTCTATCAAGGAAATTGTTGCCGAGTGCAATTTCTTCAAACTTTGCGATAGATTCGTCTTTGTAAGTCCAAGACTGAGAAGATTGTCCCTGGCTGCGGGTTCTTTCCTGAGCAAGTCTGCCTTCTCTCCCAAGGGAACAATAGTTGCTTCCGATATCGATGGATCCAAAGCGATCTCTTCGACACTTCCGGGTCGTGTGTTCTGCAACTGTGAAGGGACTGTACATGTATCGGCCATTACTGATCTTCTTTTTTTCTTTCCCGCGAGTCTCACTATCTAATTTAGCGGCTAAACCGTTTTGGGCTGTTTGTTATGGCTGGAAATGACCCGCTCGAAAGTCAACACGAGCGTACGAGAGCATATGTTTTCGGCTCCAATAGAAAATTCCGATGTTTCCGCTGCCGAGTGAAACCAGAGCCTTTTCATCCTGATGCCCTTCGGGGTTAGCCTGTGGAGGATGATTTTGTGAAATATGATGAAAAGTTGAACAAATGGCAAAAATGCGTCGCCACGCCCACAAGTGCCAACGCCCCTGAGTCCCTGATGACCCCATCCCACATTTGCACACAGCCGATGGCTAGTTCTGTGAAGTGACGACTGAGAACGTCTAGTAAGAGGTAGCAATGTAGTACAATGGTGTGTAGTGTATAGTAATACGGCTAGCGCTGTATGGTCATGGTAAGTGCAGTGTAGTGATGAGTAGTCATGTAAAAGTAACGTTACGTAATATAAAGCAACTAGTATTGATGAGTACTGTTGGCAAGAGATATTGAGTAATGTATTGGCTGAGAAATTTTAGGAGGATTTTTCATTTAGTGTATTTCAACATGGAATTACAACCAGATTTCATCTCATTCCCAGGTCGTCTCTTCTTCTGAAGATACTCTTGAGCTACCCACTCCTCCCCACCCCCAGCTTTTTAGGCTGGTCTTTCATATATCGGATCCGAAATAATTAATGTCCATCAAACAAAAGAACAAAGCGAACGTAACAATACATAACTAGCAACGCCTAATCGGAATAAGGTTCTTTTGTCCTCTACCATTTTAGTCTGGTATACAGGGTTTTCAAACGTTTTGTAAAGTAGTGGACTTAATTCTGACATTTTTTGGCTCAGCAAGGCGCCTTGCGAGCGCCGGAGGCGCAATCTACCTAGGGGGGTCTGGGGGGTCTGGGGGGTCTGGGGGGTCTGGGGGGTCTGGGGGCATCCCCCCCCCACCCCCCAAGGAAATTTTAAAAATAGGACACTCTGGAACCTAATAATCTATTTCCTGGGCAAGGCTGGAGTTCACTCAAATTCTCTTTAAGAAAGTAAGTAAAACAAATTATGATAATAAAATTAAAAATAAACAAACCCCTCAAATATTGGCATCAAAGTACCGGACATGGAATGCGAAATGACCTGATGAAACATCCGGCCCCAAACGAAAACAATGGGTATATGAAAGTCTACCTGTTTTTTAACAGTCTCTATAGCAGCCCCTTAATTCACACAACGCTCGGAGCCATTTATAAAAAAAAAGCAGCAAGATCAACTCCAGCTGAAGGGGTTATTAATCAAACATCCCCATGTTAGAGTATTTCAAGTTCAGACATTAGGGTTCGGCTTTTGAAAAAAAAGTTCATTTCCCATGATCCCTATCAAGCTTTCAGTGTCCAAAATGAACAATAAAACTTCACTTGGAGCAAATTGACAATTAAGAATAATCCTTCAATTTAGGGAGAGACTTGGTTGGTCTAGGTTAGGCTAACCCTAAACCTCAATCTTTGAGCAACACCGGGTAATTTGATTTAAACCCATGGGTTTTTAACCAATGGTCAATAAAAATGCTAAGGGCGATGAGTTAATGCTATGCATAGGTTTTAAGGGTTTTTATCAAGTTTTTATCGAGTTTAATATCACTTAATTTAATTATTTTGTTTCTAGATAGTGCAGAGCTGCTTTAATTTTTGACACAGAAATAAAGTTCTTATTTATTTCATTACTAGTGATAAGAATAATGACATGTCTTTGGCTATAGAATTTTTATTGATACATTAGAATGCCTATGGAGTAAAAAATATCTTTTGCTTACTTTAAAGACCTTGCAAAATGATGAAGAATGGTGTTTTCTATTTTGGAACATCTCGCATTCCAGAGATATTCAAATTGATGACATCACCAACTGTACACGTGACTGTAACAAATCACAAATTTGAGAATATCTCTGAAAATATTGGACGAGTGTTGTTCAAACTCGGTAGAGGTAATCTACATTAGTAAGGCACAAAATGTATACCCTCTATGCTGTTGCCATGACAACCATTTTTTTGCTGTTGGGTCTATTTAACGCAGGATTTATGTTGTCGTTTATTGTGGTAATAAGACATCTTCACTCTTGGTAAGCTTATACAGAGATGTAAAGCATTACGGGCAGCACATGCATACATACAGTCTTGCCATTTGCCTTTAGTTATCTGTTCAAAATGCGAGATCAGGGATATAGTGTCCTTTATGCAAATACAAATGTGTGTACTTGAGAATTTGGTTGGATTTTTTTTAAAGATTTTCTGTTATAAGTGAAAGCCCTCTGAGGCCCCCCACACAGTGTCAGTCTCATCAGCAGTCCCCAGTTCCTGGTTATTTTTGAAGGAAAGGTTATGATGATGATGTTATAACTGAGTTTGCGACATCTTTCCCTTTGCTTGTAAACCCCCTGTTTGTGTTGCAGCTTGCTGAAACCTCTACAGATGGGTAAAAAAACCAACTAAGTACTGCCTTTTCCTTCGCATTTATTTACTGAATATTATGTCCTTCGGAAATGGTCGGAAATGGCATTTGCAAGACCCTAAATACCAAAATTTTCAGGGGGAGCATGCCCCCAGACCCTCCCAGTTTGGAGTACCTTCGGCACTTGAAACGCGAGTGTTCCCATGGCAACATCTTAATGGGTCTCACTTTGTGCCTTACCTGATCAACACTACTGGTGCCAAGTTGAACACAACCCAGCCAATAGTTTAAGAGATATTTCAATTTCGTGATTTATTAGACATGTGTACAGTTTATGACATCATCAATTTTTGAACAAAAACTTAAATATCTCGGAAATGAGAAAAGATATTCCAGAATAGAAAACACCATTCTTCATCATTCTTGAAGGTCTTTAAAATAAGCAAAATATATTTTCACTTCATAAATGTACACACTTTAATGGTATGGACATAGGTTTTGACTGCTTCACCCATTGATACCTCAAATGCCCTAGGACACTCCCAGTTGACAAGTAAAATCACCTGGCTTTCGACAGAGTAAAATCTTCTGGCTTGTAGACAGTCTTAGTCCCGGGTGTCAATGGGTTCATCAAAAATATCTAAACAATGAATGACAGAGTCACTTCACTTGCAAAACTGTTGAATGTGGTATGCAAAAAAAGGTATCTTTACATACAAACAAACTTAACTGACTGAACCCAGGATTTCTAGATCTCAAGGCAAGCACCCTAGGCCTGACCATTGGGCCATACTACCTCCTCTTTTGCATTTGCGCTTTTGTAAACGAATGTTTTGCAGATGTTGAGTTGCTCATTGCTTAAAACAAGACAGGTTTTGGTGAAATGACTAAAATTGAAAAAGGAATTTGAGATGGTTCTGCCCTCTTCCCCATTTCCCTGTCTACAATATCCACACCAATAATATTTAAGAATTATTGAATGAGGCTGAGTAGGATATGAAGAATTCTGCAGGTCGAGGAGGGTGTTATCCACCAAGGCCGAAGGCCGAGGTGGATAACATCCTCCGAGATCTGCAAAATTCTTCATATTCTACGAACGCCAAATTCAATATTGCTTTATTATTCATTCAAAATATTTTCTTTGCTCAAACTTCTAAACCTACTCACAGCCATTTTTCTACTCAACAAAAATAACACAATAATTTGCAGTGGGCTGCACTTTTGACGTCATTGGTTCAATAATCTGCAGCGGGCTGCATTTTTGACGTCATTGATTCAATATGACGAAGTACCTTTCCAAATTTGGTGAACAGCAGCTGGCTATGGTGAATTATGCGTGTGGTTTTAACCAATCAGAAACGAGGAAATATTTTGAATGAATAATAATAATAATAATAATTTTTATTATTTGATCTGGCAGCTACTTTGTTCAAGTTACACACCTGGCCCCAGTTGTTCAAACAATCAATAGCGCTTTTCACCGGATAAAACACTAGAAGTCATAGTAAAACCAATAATTATTGTGCTATCCAACGGATAGTGATTTATCTGGTGGATAGTGTTATCCATCTTCTGAGCAACTGGGGCCAGATATCTGTTGGTTTTTTTTTCACTTGCGCTTGTAATATTATGATAAATAATGATAATAATACTAATGGTAATTTTATATAGTGCTTAAAAATTTTATATAACAATCATATGCAAAAGTGCTTCACAATGAGAATAACATTTAAAATATGAATATTGCAAACTGTCAGCATTCTTTGAAAATAATAAATCAACAAGCAGAATTAATCTGTTTCTCCCTATTTGCTCTTAAATGAGAATGCTTTTGCAAGCTCCCTTCCTGAGAAAAACAAACCACATGCACCACACACCAAACCAAACAGAATTATCAGAATCTTGGTCAAAACGCTGTACCAAGGGGTTTTATTCCAGTGAAGGACAAGGTGAAACACACAAGGAAAAACAAACGAAAGACAAGTACCGGTGAAGCTGCCGACAAATCCCATCAATAAACCAAAGTGAGGAACAATGACTGCCAGGAACAGAGCGAAAGTGAGAAGCAAGGTCAGTGTCAAAACCAACCAAAACCAGTGATGTTTGCTATCTCTACCAAGGTGAGGAAAATACGGCAACAACTTGTTATCCCATGTTTCCAAAACAACGAACATGCAGAGAGGAAAGGCCAGGAAAACATTGGTGACGACCAATGCTGTAGCAACAATGTTGAAGACTGGACTGTTGGCCATGTTGACTGTGATGACTTGATTGGTTTGTTTGCCAAATCTGAGGACAGCCAGTAAACCAAGTAAGACCTTGACAACTCCTGCCAGACTGAAAGCAGAGTTCATCATCATGGGAAATTGCTTTGGTTCGCGCATGCTTCCTTCAACGCCAGGAAACACAGCATGAGCACAGTAGCTAAACACAATGACACCGAATCCAATGGGGAACTTCTGCGGGTCAAAAGGAGGAATATTGGAGATGGCCATGTCCCGATACTCAGTAATACAGTAAATGATGATAGTGGCAATACTGGAGAGCAAAGCAAAAACAGATATCATACTGATCCACGCGATTACCGACACTCGCGTGATGAAGATTCCAGGTAGTGCAACGTACGCGCAGATAACTGCCCACTGGTAGATATCAAAGGGAACCTTTTCCTGAAGAATGTCGCTGAACACCGTGGCTAGCAGCACAATGTACATGATCACGCCCCCATACATTTCACACACTTGAACAACGCTAACGATTTTGTTCCCCCATCCGGGCCAAGCGGCTTCTCCGACTTCGGGGTAATTTACGTACGCGCGCTTTAACTGGCCTGTACGTTTGGATTCCACGTAGAGACATTCCACCAGAAGCTTGCCGGTGTAGCAGCAAATAGCAGCTACTATCACGATGATGGCTACAGAGGCCCAACCGCCCATCATCACAGCGTAAGGCACTCCGAGGATACCGGTTCCCTGGATAAGATTCGTGACGTTCCAGCCAGCGAGCCAAGCTGAAGCGCGCCTATCATCCGATGGTCGTTCCAAGGCTGAAACAGTCAGAGATGCACCACCGAGTTTTCGCACGCTCTCCGCGAAGCTTGCTTTCTTCAAGGTCGATGCAACGTCATCATCTAGAGCACACAGGAGAGGTGATTCCTCACCCAAGGACCCGAAAGCCGGTTTGTGTAAGGAGATCGCTTCGCCGTCTTGTCCAGGTGACTTGTTGAAGGACAGAGCTGCAACTGCCGTTTCACTGTCCATTTCGCAAGCCTCCACTTGCAGTCTCGATGCAGTAATTTCTTCGAAGTCCTATATAAGGAGACGTACTTCGCTTTTTTGTAGCAAGCTCGAAGCACGTTCAAACAGCTCCCATTGGAAACCTTAAACTCTTTAAAGCTAGGCCATCGCGATCAAACAAATTGGAAACAGGTAAGCACGTGTTCGTCTTATCTTTGTTATGGGTCCTTTTAGGGGAAGCACACTTTGTCAACCAATCATATTTATGTCGTTTTGCGACTTGTCCGTCACGACAACGAGTCAGTGCAAAGCAGTTTGCAAAAGCCTTGCCGTTGCATCATCTTACATAGCACCTGCAAAACTGTAAACAAAAAAATGCCATTGATAGAGCCTTTGTGAAGGGGTTCAAAAGAGTTCTCTTGCTGTTATAGCACGTGTCTGTATTTGATGTTTTCAGCCTTTTATGGTTGTTTCACACGGGAGTACGAGGAATTCAACCAATCACAATAGATACCTTGACGAAGCGTGACAAAGTAAATGGACTTCGTACGGATTTCACAAATGATTATTACATCAATAATCTTGTGAAATTCAAAGACCGCGTTTTTCACCACATTGTTGAGAGGTAGGAGCGGAACACTCTCAGTAATATTGGACGATGTGACATTCAGGGTTTCCCTCCACGTGGTGTTACCATTTTTCAATTTCATTAATTTTGTGCGGCTTCGAATATTGCGCAATGGCAAAGGATGGAAGTATTGACAACGATTTGCAATTTACTGCGTCTTATAGTTCATTATCTCTAACAAGGGGCAGTCAATATGAAACAGCGAAAGAAGAAAGCCACGAACTAAATATATTGGACAGGAAACAGCCCCAGGAGTCAACGGAAGCAACCCCTTTACTACCAAACTGCTTGGGTGGTCCTACACGTAGATCGCCTTGGAATACACAATTCAAACGTTTTAAGTCCTTCACAGTTTCCAATCTGACCTTGTCCCTTATTGAGAAGGAGAGTTTAGACAGACAAGCTTCAGCTATCTTGGCTGGCTGGAATGTGACCAACCTGATACAAGGGATGGGCATCCTTGGTGTTCCATATGCAGTTAGGGAGGGAGGGGTGGCTGCGGTTGTCTGTATCTTTATTGTGGCTATGTTCTGTGACTTTACTGGAATATTACTGGTCGACTGCTTGTATGAAATCTCACCTCGCAGCAAGGTAAGGAAAAGAGTGCGTGAGTCATACCCTGATGTTGGTGATGCGGTCTGGCCTGGAGTGGGCGGGAAAGTCGTCAGTATTGTGCAGACAATAGAACTCTACTCAGCTGCAGTGCTGTATCTGATCCTGCTCACTTCAATGTTTTCTCAGATCACAGCAAAGTATGTGCCAATTGGTCTAAATGAATGGGCAATCATCTGTTCCTTGGCTGTTCTTCCAAGTGTCTTCATTCAAAGACTCTCTCTTATTGCATGGATGAGCATGGTGGCTGTATTTTCACTCATGTCAGCACTCATGGTCATGATATCGTATTGCATTGTTCTCAGTGATGAATGGACATGGGATAATATTCCCTCGTTCAACATTAGTACATTTCCTGTTGGATTTGGTATAGTTACATTCAGTTACTGTGCCCATGCTGTCTTTCCAGGCATTGAAGGGAGCATGAGAGAACCCAAACACTTTAATAACATGATGCATGTTTCATTTTTTATCTCTGCTGTTGTTAAAACGCTGTTTGGCATCTTTTCTGTGCTCACATTTGGACACCTCACTAAACAAGTCTTTACTCTCAACTTGGAAGGAAATGTCGGATTTAACACAGCAGCAACAATCTTGGTGGCAATGAATGTGTTTTTCTCCTTTCCTCTCCCTCTATTTGTCGTGGTGGAAACATTTGACAACATTATTGGCCCTCACTTTCCTCATTTAGCACCAGGAACAAAATATCATTGGTACTGGCTGCTGTTGACAAGAACATTACTGGTGACCTTGGCATTATTCATTGCTCTTGTTGTGCCACATTTCGGCCTGCTAATGGGATTTGTGGGCAGTTTTACTGGAACATGTTTGTCATTTGGATTTCCTTGTATAGCGCATCTCGTGCTGCGTTGGAATTATCTCCGCTGGTATCATATCACTGGGGAGATTGTCCTCATTGTTTTTGGAGTTTTTGCTGGAGGGCTTGGCTTTGTTTATTCTGGAAAAGCTCTTGTGGATTCCTTTCACACATTCAAGTAACAGCACTACGAAATTAAAAAAAAATGATATCCTAATTTTCACAGAAATGTGTTCATCAAGTGCGTTGATATAGCAAATTGACTTCCATAGAGAAAGTTGAAAGCTGACATTTTGAGCATCAGCCCTTGAAGCGTTGGCCCTTTGCTCTGATGAAGTGCTAATGCTTGAAACAGCAGCTTTCAAATTTCAATGTACGATATTAACTCATTTGATAAACCCATTTGAATCTGTGTTTTGCTTCCCCACCAATGCAACACCACAGTTTCTTTAGAAACTTGAAACCTTGTCCTCCCAATTTCCAGTTTTATTTGGTAAAAGCCACTATTTTTGTTAGTAGGGCCTGTCTTGTCTTTCGGGTTGTGTAGCTTCAGTTACAATTTCACTTTTTTAAGTGTGAAAGTGACTCAACCCTTCCAGCCCTGAATCAGCCCCCATTGACAAGTAAAATCGTCTGGCTTTCGACAGAGTAAATCTATAAGTATCATTCTTATGAGTTAACCCTTTAAGCCCCGAGGGGTTCCCCATTGACGAGTAAAATCGTCTGGCGTTAGACAGAGTAAAATCTATAAGTATCATTCTTATGAGTTAACCCTTTAAGCCCCGAGGGGTTCCCCATTGACGAGTAAAATCGTCTGGCGTTAGACAGAGTAAAATCTATAAGTATCATTCTTATGAGTTAAACGGGGACATAGTTTTTTGATGCTGTTAGCTTAAAGAGTGAAATATTCAGTTCATTACCAGATAAATCTTAATTAAACTCTTGGTTCCATAACAGAGATACTTTGAAGTCACAAAAATCAGTTTTTTCTCTCTTTTTTTAAATTTTGAATTTGTTTGAATAACACATACTTAGTACTTGACTGGTAGGTTTTTGTGCTTTGACAGTAATATTATTATAGAACTGCTTATTTTGGAAACAATAATATTATTAATAGAGGGGTTCATGATTGATGTGCTCAGAAACCTGAGCACATCATGACTGATGTTTTCAGAAACTTGAATGTGAATTGAGCAGAAAATGCTTTTATTTACTCAGCAGTTTAAAATTGTAGTGTTGAGAAAAGGCTGTGGAAGTCCAAAACTCCTGTATTTTTGTGCACATACATCTCCTGGCAAACACGTACTGTGCTCTGTGTTATGATCCAATAAAATGATAACAATGATGTCTTTTCTCCTTGATTCAGATCTCTGAGAAATTTGAAGTCAGTAATAAAGAAATGATTTGTCAAACTTAAGGGTTGCTTTTTAGTGTTTCATAAACATATAATTTTCACAATCTGTACAAAGGGTATGATTTTTTTTATTAAGCACTTGAAGAGTAGGTGGCACTTTCAAAAACAGGGCAGTTTCACCTTTTCACCCCTGAACATAAAATAATGAAAAGAAACTGGGCATTAAAAGGTACTTAAGAACGACTTCAGTTTCAAAAACGTATTGTCTGAGAAGATCGAAGTTACTAAAACCTGCTTGTAAATAAAACCCAACTTTTAAGGGGGTGGCTGATGTTTCGAGTGTTAACTGAACATGGTCTTGTTTTATTTTATTTGTCATAAATTTTATTTTCAAGACATTGGTATATTAATACAATTTTGGAAGGGTTTTTATATGAGTTATACTGTCTAGTCTACTAAACTTGAAACCGAAACAGGGCAAAAACGTTTAATAACACGTATTACGACACGTGCATGCTTTACTAATCCCACTTCTTGACAAAAATTACCAACAAAAAACGCCGAGACCATTGATCTTAACAATGAATTTAATAAACAGAAAATACCGGACTATCAGGGTTTTTCAGTGTGTCCGTGTAGAAAGGAAAGTGGCAAAGGGGAAGAAGGAAGTCGTGATACTGTCGTTGATGGTTTTGTGGTCGGAGCAAGTAGTTTTCATCGTAACTTCCGGTTTTACGAAATCAGTATTAAACGGGAAAAAGGAATAATTTCGTTATTTACAATGTCTACGTATGAAACGTACACAATGCCACAGTTGCTTGGTTTTCAAAAGGGGCTTTGTTAGCGACTTTTGTTGACTCATCTGTCCAATTTGCACTTTGGCCGGAAAACCACGAGAAAGCGGTGGATTGTGTGACGAGGCTCAATGTTTGTTGGCTTGATTTTACTGACGACGAGCCGGCTCGTTTGCCATCCACTGCCGAGCCAAACGAGGCAACAGTCTAACACGCCAGTGTTTATATGACTCTTTCTTTTATCCACTGCCGAGCCAAACGAGCCACAAGTATAACAGATCCCAATATTTATATGACAGGTCCTTTCATGCTGTTTCATCCACTGCACAGCGAAACGAACCATTATACTCCACCAGTCTCGAAATTATGTGGCCCTTTTTTACTCAGTTATTTGTGAAAATAGTTCATACAACAAATGCGAAACTACAACTTGATTCTTTCTTTTGCAATAAAAAAAAAAGCCTCGGAAACTGCTAACATAATGAATTCGTACCACGCAGGTTTACGTGTTTAACCGGAAGTTTCGTGACATGAGTCAGGCGCGAAACTTGAGACAAGTTAGTATAACTGGGAAAAACCAGTCTGACTTGGACAACTTGGAAACAACAGGACCGATGCACACTTCAACTTTGTTGAGAATAGAAGCCGCCTCTCCGTTGAAAGGATGTATTCTTCGGAGATTTGCTATTAGCAAAATCTTGGAATTTTAGCGGGAGAAAGGACAAACTTGGACCAGAAGAGAGCAATCGAAATGGACAAAGAAAGCTTGGAAACGAACACGTTTGCGATCCCTTTGCCTCTGAGTGGTAGTACGGTCATCAAAGAACCAGAGCTTGTGACAATCATTGAAGGCATGCCACTCACAAACGAACAAATCGAAGAAGAACAAGATCCTCTCGAAGAGGAAAATGATGACTTGGAACTAGATGAAAGCACGCCGTTGCTGCACAATTCGGGCTCCGAGCTCGAGAAAAGTGGCGCTAGTTTCTTCACTCACAATAGCAAGAGTTTCACTACCACTTTCACGACAAGCCAAGCGTCGCTGTTCATTCCTTCCTTCCAGTTCTCGTTGTATTCCAATGCGGTTTGTGTCACTCGATCTCTAAATCAACAATCGGTTTCCTTGTCGATGCACGATCGCGGCGTCAACTCTAAGTCGAAAAGCGGAACATTGTCGTCAATATTCGAGAAAGTATCCGAAGATGGGCTTGCACCTACTATACTTGCTCTTTGGAATATGATCAATATGACAATCTCTAGCAGTAGTGCGCTAGCTATGCCTTATGCGATCGCGTTGGGAGGCCTGTCAGCACTGATACTCACCTTGGTCGTTGGCTTTTTCGACGCTGTGACTTCCGTTCTTCTCGTCGATTGCCTCTACGAGGTTTCCCCGAAAAGCCGACTGCGGAAACGAGTCAGAGCGAGCTATGCCGAAATAGGAGCCGAAGTGTGGGGACCGACTGGAGGACGCTTGGTTGATTTCATAACTGTGGGGCTATCATACTCTAGCTGCGTCCTGTTGGTAATGCTTATGGGAAGTAGCATGAGGGATCTTTTCAGTGACTTGGTTGTGCTATCACTGCAAGAGTGGTGCTTAATATGTACATTGGCTTTGTTGGTGACAGTGTTTATCCAAAAACTCTCAGTTTTGGCATGGTTAAGCATGCTAGCAGTGCTAGCAGTTTTAGTGATTGTTTTCATAATATTAGGCTTCTCCTTAGCAAATTTGCAGTCATGGAAATTTCAAAAAATACCTTCTTTCAATCTTAATACATTCCCAATTGGTTTAGGTATTATTTTATTCTCCTACTGCGGGCACACAGTTTTTCCTGGGATTGAGGGTTCTATGCAACAACCCAAAAAATACAAAAAGGTCTCCAACTGGGCATTTTCTTCTGTGACCCTGACAAAATTTTTTATTGGGCTGTTCTGCTGCCTCACTTTTGGTAGTGACACTCGACCAATTGTCATTTTAAATCTTAGCATATCACGTGCATCTATATTAAGTAAGATAGCGACAGCATTTGTGGTCGTAAATGCTTACTTCTCGTACCCTCTAAATATGTTTATCATCAGTGGAACTCTGGACATGGTGCTGTTGCCAAAGATTCCAATATGTTACAAGGAAAAACGATACAATTTTTGCTGGGTTTTATTGACAAGGGTCATTCTTGTATTTTCAACCCTGGGAATTGCACTGGCGGTTCCTCATTTCGGCCTACTCATGGGAATTTTTGGCAGTGTGTTCGGAGTTTGTATAACTTTAATTTTCCCATGCCTCTTCCATTTGCAGCTCAAGTGGAAGAAATTGAGATGGTATCAGAGAGCTTTTGAGATTTTCATGGCATTATTTGGGGTTGTTGCAGGGCTTTTAGGCTTAATTTATTCCTCTTTTGCTTTAAAAAATTCATCAACCTAGATGGGTCCAATCAAACATCTAGTCAACACAGGATGTCACAGAGCTTTGCCAGTAATATGAATGCAAAAGGAAATTGTGATTGGAAATTAGCAGTGCCAATAGCTGAAATTATACGGAGTAGTAACTTTCTTCCATTTCTTAACTGCATCCTTTGCTTTGGAGCATATATTGGTGTGTATAAAGTAGTAGCATTTAATTCTGAGTTTAATTTTTTTATGTAACTGAAAAGGAAGCATTGTGAGTACATCTTGGCTATATTTTTACAGTAAAGAAAGAGTGTAATATAGTAATATTAGTGTTAATTAAAATTATTGAGGAGATTTTGTTCATTTGAGTTATCTGTCATGAATGCTGTAAAAGTTAGTGAAAGAGAGCTTATTTATTTTAGCAAGAAAATTAAAATTTCCTGTTTCAAGTATCAGCTGTTCTCCTTTTGTGTGAAGAAGTGTGTTTTAAATGTTCCTCATTTTGTTTTGTTTTTGTCTCTCACTAGCTGCTTGTAAATACTGACTGTGTTACTCGACAGTGAAATGTACAATGTAATTAAGAATACGTTGAAATTCCAAAGTTTTCTGTACAGAAGCCCATAAAGTTTTAAAATCCTTAGCACCATGCATGCAGAAAGTTTGCTAACAATAAATAATTATTTTCTCGTGTCTCAAAAGGCAATCTGTGATAGGTGGTGCTGTCATTGTTTTTGTGCTGTTTTCGCACGAATCCCCCCCCCCCCCCCACTTCTGCTGCCTATGATTGTTCTGCACTAAGATGGAAATAAACAAACCTTAGATGCCCAACTTTTAAAAGTATTTATAAAATTATCTCCTACTATTTAGGAGTGTATCTCACATGTTTAGTTTACTTTCCTTGACTACAGTACAGTACAGTATGGAACACTACAGTCAATTGTTTCACTAAAATTCATGGCTGGAGTGAAGGTAGCAAAATGCTTCTTCAGACAGTTCAGTCTAAAATTGGTATATGGATGGAAAAGGGTAGTCACAGAAGCAAGGAGACTTAATAATAATTTTAAGATTGCAAAATGCAAGAACTTTATGCCACCTGACAAAATTATTTTTCCTGAGACCAAACCCATAAAATTGTACCAATAATTTCGTCTAAAATTAACGTCATTTTCAAATATACTTATTGAAATTCAGTAGTACTCCAAAGCTGTCTCCACACTGAGGATTCAGTTAGAGGGGTGTCCAGGAATGCTATGGACACCCACTTTTTGAAAAACTTCACTTAAAATTAACCTACTCCATTTTTCATTTAGTGGGAGGGAAATGCATCTTGGACATCCAATTTTCAGTATCTAGATATAAACAAACTCATCACTGATATGTTTAATAATTTTTTATTTGGATCTTTGCAATTTACTCGCTCACCATTTTTAAGACTACACAAGAACTTAAGGATGTTGGCGCCCAAAATGTTCCCATGTGCAGATTTTTTTAAAACTTGCCACGCAGAAAGGTAATGATCTACTTTTGCCAAAAAGGCAAAAAAAACGGGGGGTCACCTTGCTCGTTTTAGAAGCTTGCGTTATTTTAAGACGATCTTAGCTTACAACTGTCAGGAATAAAAAAAGCTGTATTAGTGAAATTTAGATCAGGTAAACATACTCAATTCAACATAACTAATATAACTAAATAAATTTTGCAGCTGATGTCTTTTTCTGAGGTGAAATCGGCAGGTATTTTTTGCAGGTTGCAGGTTCCAGGTTGAAATTTCATTATAACTGGAAAACTGCTGGCACTAAAAAGAAAGGTAAAGTAATAGACTTGCCGTGACTGTTACATGAATAGCTAAACTTAGGCCTAATCAGGCCTAAAGAAAAGTTTTTAGGCCTAAGGTTAGCTATTCATGTAACAGTCATGGCAAGTCTATCGCTTTACCTTTCTTTTTAGTGCCAGCGATTTTCCAGTTATAATGAAATTTCAACCTGCAACCTGCAAAAAATACCTGCCGAGGTGAAATAGACCTTGAAAAACGATACATATCAGCCTAAGAAAGAAACCCTCGGTCGCACGAGAGCATAAAAGGCGAGATATTTGTTTTTTCTTTTTTTGAATGGACAAAATCAGGAAACAAAGTGACCTACGGAAAGAAAAATGGGGGTCACTGAGAATTCAAGGGAGTAAAAGCGATTGTCTATTCGCACTGTCACGTCATTGCGTGACAATTCCGAGAAAACCTGGGTCCTGATGGAGGCTACAGACGCAAATAGGCCTTATTTCACGATAGCCGCCATGTTGGTGTTCATATCGTCATGCAAATTAGCCATGCGTTATGCTGGAGGGCAAACAATGAAGAAAAAGCAAATTGTGGAAAATCGGTTCAACGAAATATTGAAATAACATTGCAAAAAGTCCATTTTAGTATTTAGAATTAAGTACCTTTTATAAATTTTTTTTATCTTTTGATTGCCTTTGACATTTTGACTTTCTACTTCGTTATCTGCTCATTTTTCACTAAAAGAACGTCGAAGTAACTTGTGTAATGGTTGTATTTAACTGCTTAGGTGATAAACATTCAATGAATGTGAAACAAATCATCTGTGTGGCTAAGGTGTTCGTTATAACCTCTCAAACTTGTGTTGTTTGCCCCCCAAAAAGTGTGTAGCTAATTTGCATGATAATAGCAAATCCAACATGGCAGCCATTGTGAATAAGGTCTATTGACTCTGCCCGATGGAGGATCAAACACTGGCTCGATGCCTTGTTTGTTTACCTTCGTGGTCTGCGATGCATGACATGTGAGTGACATGCACGAAAAAATGCGCTGTAGCAATGGGCGCGAACGTCCTTAAAGCAGCGACACAGCAGTAGTAAAGGGCTCCAAACAATCCAATGGTACCTCAAAGTTCTCTAGCATTTTATTTAGAGCGGCTCATCTTGCTGCTGATCAAGAATGGCATGACCATCAGCCTGGTTGGACAAAACAACAACATAATAGTTATGGACAGTGACTTACATGGTCTACTTGGTGCCATGGTTGGCATAATCAGTGTTGATAAAGTAGAGGAACTACTTATTTTTGTTGAACAACAATAGACTCCTTTAGCTTCGTGGTCTGGCAGATACAAAACACAGGTCACAGGTCATTGTTTAACCAACACAGAAAGTATCCTAA
>NC_090883.1:24465802-24470802 GCF_036669925.1 Montipora capricornis | reverse complement strand
TACCTTTCATTTTACCGTAAGGGGTTCCGTTAACTTCACTTTCAAAATTTTGCTTCATTTTAAGGTTTGCTTAACTACAGTTCTCATGGAAACTTCGGACAAACAAACAACTTCCAACTGGCGGCATGATAGATCTCGATAATGCGCCGATCAACTCGAAACTTCAACATCCCCCCCACCCCGGGAGGAGCCCGGGCATTTGAACTTTTGAAGATTGGATCATTCAAATTCCCGCCCCGTCGGGCCAAAATGGTGTTCAAATGCCCTACCCTATCGTCGGATTTGATTTGTCATACCCTATTATAACCGCGCACTGTTGGCTCAGTTGGTTGAGCACCCGGCTGTCAGGGAGGTCGTGAGTTCAACTCCGGCCGGAACAACACTCAGGGTCTTTAAATAACTGAGGAGAAAGTGCTGCCTTTGTAATCACATCTGCAAATGGTTAGACTCTCTAGTCTTCTCTGATATGGACGATAAGCCGGAGGTCCCGTCTCACAACCCTTCAATGTTCTAATTACACTTGTCGCAAAAAGTAGGGCATGTAGTTCCCGGTGTTGTGGTCTGTCTTCTGTGGTGTATCATGGTTGGGAGGGTAAAAATGCTCGGAGAGGGCCGTAAATTAGAAAACTGTAACAGGTTATTACGTAACCCCTTTAAAGAAAGATATGACTATGACTATGACTATTAAAGAACAATCGTCGTCGGCTCCTGCCGTCTTTAATAAAGAAAACTATACCGATCTCTCAATGTGATCCACCTTCCTACACGCTTGCCGTGGGAGAACAGTTTGGTTGTTCCCAACACAGCTTACCACATGTATGGCATGTGAAGCTGCCACTTAAAGGGGTGCTAAACGCAACCGTCAGGTATGTTAGCTACGTCATGCTGATGAGGTCCAAAAGGCCGAAACAGCTGTCCATGGCTGCAAATTGACCGGGTGAAATGGTTGTGCGCATGCGTGATGTGTAGGCCACACCGGGTTGTTCACTGGCGGGTTAAACCGGGTTGGTGTTAGCGTGTGTCTACCTTGCTTTTATAGTTTTAATGAAGACCTTTTTTGTAAGCCAATCGCTCACAAACGCTACATCTCTTCCTTTAAATTCTTCCATCTCGTCCAAACACGTGTTTTTTAGCTCTTAGTGGCTTCGGCGCCCGAAAAAAACAATTATTTGAAACCTGACACTTCCGGTTCAATTTTCCCCACCCCACGCAAGCAAAGGTCAAATTCCCCACTACCCTAGCCTGCGTAGCAAGCGTTTCCGTGGAAGATGTTTTCACAAGCTAGGAGTATGTCAACATAAATATTCACTGTTCGGCAGTACTTTAATTTTAAAATACAGTCAATCGAACATTGTAATTATGAAAGATCCATAACGCAACCGGCGTTTCTATAAGTAAGAGAAACGCCGGGTTGACTTATCAAGTGCCTTAGAGTGCCAGTTTCCTCTATAATGTTTTCGTTCTAGGTCTGGAAAATATCCAGGTTGACAATATGTTAAAGATCTCTCCAGACACGGTCTATGATTGGAAAAGGAAACAATAGATGATAAACAAAAACAATACCCCAGCTCTGATAACAATAGAAACTACCGATCACAGGGGGCAGTAAAAATAGAGCTACAAAACAATTAATAAAGAAACCTCGCGATGCATGATTTTTAGACCCACGGGGTGTCAAACAAAACATTAGTATGCATGCCAACGAAGGCAACTTGAAGGTATTCGCTGATCAATTCGAAACTTCAAGATCCCTGTACATATAGCCTGCACAACAGGCGTTAATGAGAAGTTCATCGGAGTTTGTAGCGCAACGCGCGAGATGCGTGAGGGTAGAGAAAAAGGAGCACAAACAGCGCCTGTTGTGCAGGTTAACATCCCTCCCGTTAAACCGAAAGTCAAATTTCAAGGGTATTTTCCGTGCCCAGTCTCGCAACAAACAAAACCCGAACGCCCAAAGTGGAACTTCTTGTGCAGATAGTGTGTCTAACATGTGTATTGAGCAGTATTGCAACAGGGTCTCTCGTCTTGCGTCGTTTTCTTTGTCTGGTACTGATCCGTGAAAGTAGCTTTCAAGATTTGAGTCTATGTAGCAATAGAAATTAAATTAGCGGAACCACAAACAGTCGCGTGTTTGCCATGTTCGTGAACTGTACAAATGTCAAACCATTGGCAGATGCTATTTTTAAGTCATTTCTTTGGAAGTCAGGCCGATGACTTAACGAATCTATCGTTAATTGATTTTCTTGAAGTAGAGTTATGTAAACATATTAATAGGCTTTTTGTAGTTTATCCGATCATGGCTGCGCCGTAAGGTATATAAAACACCATCGCCAGTCCTTGTAAAAAAAAGAACTGCATCGGAAAGAAGAGACTGGACAATGGATTGCCACCAATTTCAAACGAAATCCACAAACACCTGGTGAGCAAAACAAACAAACAAACAAAAACAAGGAGCTTGTAAAGATGCATAGAATGGTATCCATAGTTACAAATAAACTTCCCAGTTCCGGGAATTCATTCCAGTCATTTTTATAACAAATTCCGAGGAAAAGCGACTAGATGCGCCTAATTCAAACACTGATGTTCAAACGCTCGATAGTGCAATTCCTTTGTATGAAACAAACACTTATTTAGGGTGTAGCCAGAGGTGGCTGGGGTATCGCGGTTTCGTCGCTACGACACGGAAATTATGAACTGGTGCTACATAATCCTAATAGGTATTGAATTAATAGACAAGGTTTTTGATGCACTTACGACCGCCGAGTATCTCAGGAAGAAATTGTTTCGTAATCCCAAGCAGTCTGTACAAGACGCGCTTCTCGCTTTCTTGATCATTGGCTGTCTGGTGTCCTTCGTCCGCATCTGTTTGTACATCTGTAGAATGTACTGCTTCAACGAAGACGGCGACGACAAAGAAGACGAAGGCTGCTGTGACTATGCTCAATGCAGTATTTGTGTCGACGCCATCAAACTCATAATTGAGGTTTTTCCCCAGTCTGTAATCGCCAAGTTTCTTTTTGATGGCTGCCCTATAAAGAAATCCAAGATGTGGAAGTTTCTGGATACAGGCTTTGATATCTTTTGTATCACTCCATTTGTTTTCTTCATATACTCTCTGTCATGGTGGTACTGTTGTGGCAATGGAACCAAGAAAGGAAAATGCATGTCCTGTTTCATAACATTCGCTACTGTCATTTCTTCAGTGGGCTTTGGTTTTGCAATTGCCTCATTTTTTGACGGCATTAGCTGCTCTTAGTACTTACTGCTTCTCTCGACTTACGAGCATGTAAGATTGACAGTCAAAGCAACTATTTGACCGTTGCGCATAAAAGAAAACTAAATAGCGTTACATGGACACATTTATAGCGAGAGGTCTCATTTAAACGCACGACAGACATTTACAGAATAAATGATTATGTGAAATGTGTTTTGCGTTCACTTTTTCCGAGAAATATCGATTAAGACTGTAAACAAATAACAGTCAGACAGTAGAAGTCCTGTAACACCACAGGTAACCCAAGGTCGATGTATGTGTATCTCTACTGTACTATATTTATACAAGAGTAGAAATATAAGGATTTGTACGGGGAAAGTGGTTTTTCTCAAAATTAAAAAAAACATTTAGGATTTAAAACAAAAAATTGCTTCCCTTGCCTCAGTCATGTGTTTCTTTGTCTATGGTACAGTTTCTGGGTTGATTAAGAGCAATTCGATTTAGGTGCATGGTTTTTGGTTCCTCTTCTTTTTCCTCTATTATTATTTCCCAAAGGTTGGGCACCGAGACCAAGCCGCCGAACGGATTCACCAAAGGAAAAGGGCCGTAAATTCGCTCCCTAGTCTTCGATAGCCTCGAAACTCCACGTAGATCACAGACGATACCTTCGCTGCCCATTCGTCTTCTTCATTCGAGCCGCTTGTACACTGGGAAGGAATTAAGGGTCGTCAAACTCCGCAAACATTTGCTTCGAGAGCCATCGAATGACGCTTTATTCAAAACCCGCGTTACCCAAAACCATTGGAAGACTCACACTCGGGGTGGGTGACGGTCTTTTGCTCACAACAACATTAATACGTACCCTAAATATTTTGAGCAAGAGCCGATACAACGTAGATTTGATTTTAGTGGCGTACTGTATTTCGGCTGGCCAAACCAGCCTTCTTCAGGTCCAATAAGAGTTTACATTGGATTGCCTCTATGTAAATACATATAGTAAATGGATGTTGCCGTAATACTGGAAAAATGTGATGAAATATGGTAGTTACAACAAATTTGAACTCAAATACTAAGAGCAACGGAAAAATAACGGAAGTGACTGTGAATAATAAACTTAAACCTAATACGTTTCGTCCCGGATATTTAGACCGTTGGGATCAATTGTCCTGCCTTCTGAAATTAAAAAAGCTTCCCTGGCCTTACGGATCGAGTCTCCGTTGAAAAATATTTTTTCGATAGGAATGAATTGCATGTCCTTAGAAATATTATGGGGAGAGGAGAGGAAATGTTCTGCGACTGTAGTAGGCTTGGATTTGGTGTTAGCGTTATCTAAAGTGCGGCGGTGTTCATTAAAACGGTCTTTTAAATGTCGTTTAGTTTCTCCTATGTACTGTAGATAGCATCTGTTACATTGAATAATGTAGATAAGGTTTTTAGTTTCGCAAGTTATGTGGGACTTAATGGAGCGTGTTTCGCCAGTAGAGAAGAATATGTAGTTGGTTAGTCCACGGAAAATGTATGGACAGGCCGCGCAGTTTTTGCCACAGCGAGAAGAACCGGAAGGAAGTGCGGAATTAGAATGAGTTACACTAGGGAACAGTTTATAACTGTTACCAAGCAGGTCTCGAAGGTTAGGGGAGCCGGGAGAGGACAAAACGCGGAGCCCTTCCCCCATGGAATACCCTATGGAGAACCCAAATGAAGTACCCCTAAAAATCATTTATTGGTTAAATTATATACTTTATGAACATCGCGAAGTATTTAGATGTACATACCTTTCGTTACA
>NC_090883.1:24443302-24458302 GCF_036669925.1 Montipora capricornis | reverse complement strand
CCTCTAATTTGTTTGCACGAATTTTCATAAAATTGGAGACATCAGCTTTACAGGAATAAGTGCTGTCCATTGCCACCGACCAATTTCAACGTTTGTTTTATTTCTGGCAACTTTTAAACCCCTAGTCTCCCAGGATTAATTTATTTTTAATTTTTTTTGATGAATTAATAAAAGTAGTCAAACAATTCAAAATTAAAGGCAGTTTGTAAATGCCATCAAGGAAGGTGTTGACCGTCTCAAAATGTTTCACTCTCGTATTGTTCTTGGAAAAAAAGAGTATTCATAGTAGTCAGTGATGGCAAAAGGAACCTCATAAACACTGTCATTAACACGGCGGAAAACTTGACCTAAAAGTTTTAGATATTTCCCAGTTTGTATTCCAGTATGGTCATTGTAAATTTTGTAGAACATGGCTATCCTATTCTTTTTTAGTCTTTCTTCAAGAGTATTCCATTGCAGTTCTTGTAGCGTATCGGTTATCACCTATATGATCCTGACACAACAACAAATTCTCATGACCGGCCAACAAAGAAATCTATGAAAGTAGTTAGGAGAATGAACTATTAGATCATGGGAGTCAAAGCATGAACAAATTTCTGATCGCCTCTGGTTGAAGAAATATATTAAAGGGCAGTTGATTTCAATTGTCATAATAAGGGAATGAACTTGCTCCTTGTTTGCTTACATGTATGTCTGATCCAAACGTTGTATAAGTGTGCAAATCAAAGGAGTCTCGAACAAATCCAAGTTTTCAGCCAAGACCCCAAAGCTTCTGTGGATTTTCTGCTTGCATGACCCTTTAACATGACTGAATAACAATAGAGCCTGTTTGCAAGCTAGCATGTAAATATCATATAAGTCATAAATAAGAATAAAGTCTGCTTGGTCAAATCAAATCCAGACCATCAGAAATTTGAATATAAACCTTGCAGGATAAGTTAAGT
Organism: Montipora capricornis; assembly: GCF_036669925.1. Taxonomy (NCBI): domain Eukaryota; kingdom Metazoa; phylum Cnidaria; class Anthozoa; order Scleractinia; family Acroporidae; genus Montipora; species Montipora capricornis. The sequence continues at coordinate 24,457,358 of NC_090883.1, read as the reverse complement.
GAACAATGTTATACAATGAACAGCTCTTAGACCTGACAAGTTTGCAGCTTGCATTTCTTGTCTCAAAGTACAATGTGCTCTAAATGGCAACTCATTCAGCTTTCAGAAATATTCTAACTTTGATAATGGAGTAAAAGTTCCTCCTTTGACACATCAAAATTTCAGCCAGATGCAAATTAACATGTCAAAATGTGCAAATTTAAAAATGTCAATGCTCAATAATATTATCAACTTGAAGCCCTGAGCTGAGGCCCTATGCGCCATCTTGGCGCCAGGGGACAGGTGAAGGTGAAGGAAGCCCTGAGGTAAAAAAGGAGTACGTGGCAGACAAGGGTATCCCTTATAGATGTGGTGAATCCATGATTCTGGAAAGGACAGAACAGGGCTCGCAGATCATTACTGAATAAATAAATTAACTGAGAATGAACAACATTAAACGTCAAATGAAAGTTAATAGACAATGGATTCTAAACAAGGTTTTGTGTTTGAACTTGCTAAAAAGGGGAAGTCTCCCTTGGCTTGCTGGTTCCACCCACTGGCTTAAGTATAAAATTGATTCAGGTTGGAAAGGTTAACTTCTTTCACACAAACCAAAAGTATTAAAGGATTGTTCCTTTTGCATGTTTAGCTCAAATAATGCAACCTAGGTGATCAAGGGTACTTACCATTTACATGGGAAAACCGGAAATTCCAGTTGGAAGATCAAATGGTTCACGCCATTCCGTTTGGGAAGCTTCAGAAAATTTGGGCTTTGATTTGTGGTGATGCTATTTTTCTGCTCTTTTAAGTCTCTCTAGCTGACGTGGATAGACTTTTTTGCGATTCCCTATCCCGCAACGTCGCATTTAAGTGTTTAATGTTTATGCCTGAAAATTTCAACCGGATGGTTTTTGTAAATGGTAAGCACCCCAAGTCTTTCAAAGATCTGTTTCACTAATGAGCAAAAACACTCGTGAAGACACTGTTCACAATGTTTGCCAACACTAAGTCTGGGCTTTGGTTTCTTAGCTTTATGGCATGTCCTTATAACACTTGAGCATGAGATTCAATTCATTAAATGGCTATTGACAATACAGCTGTCAAGGTTTGTCAAAAGTTTAAGAGCAAGCAACTGGCAAAATTCCACCTACCAAATAGAAAATGAGGGAGCACAGTACCGACAAGTTCTTAAAATTTTCTCCTTTTCCTTTAAAATTGTTTCGCCTGGAACTCAGTGCTTCAAAACTTTCTTTTTTCCTGTCCTCACTGGCATGCCCAACTATGACTTTCAATCTTTCTTGAATCATATCAAATCAGAAATTACCATGACTGGGATGACTCTTAAAACTCAAAACTGACGTGGGATTAAGATGGCCATAATATCAACCCACTAAGAACACAGACTGGAATTAGTTAATTTCAGCCTTCACAAAAATCTTTATCAGTTTACATGAGGCCGGTAAGACAGACAGGTCTAACAGCAAACTAAAAAGAAAATAAAATCATTCCCCTCGAAATTCCAAAAACACCAACAAGAATATTCTTACTAATGCTTAGGTAAAAGATCATGATAATTCGCAAGAATTGCACTCAACAATTTCACCCCTAATGTAAGTGGCCTTTACAATTGGAGTACTACAACCACTAAAAGATTTGTTGAGTACACCTGTATGCCACTCAAGAAATCTAGTAGATGTAATACTCCTTGCATCTCAAAGTTGTCATTGCCACTTATGGCTAAGAGTATTTTCCTTGTCTAGCCTATCCTTAGGGAGGAAAGAGTTGAGCTGACATGAGCAAAATGATTGCAAAGAACCAAGAAAACTATCCCCTGAAGTTCCCAGTTTAAGAATGGAAAGGTTTCATGTCTGACGAAAAGGCCCTCTTTTGAAACTTGTTAATAGTTGTTCTTCATTGCTTTTTCTTGTTGTCATGTTGAATGCCATCTTGATCGTTCATGTCGAATTTCTCTTCTTCTGGACCAGACTCTTCGTCACTTCGAATATCTCCAGCAAACTGGTGAAAATGAAAAGAAAATCATAGTACAAGTCCACCTGGTAAATGACATTATATAGGAACCTTGACAGCTCCAAAAGAGCTCAGACGTTTTCTGGATGTTTACTGTTACAATGACAGTTAATGGAAACAGCTGTGAAATGTGCAGCTGTTATTTTACTGGACTTTTAAGGGAAGCAGCGATGGCGCAGTAGTGAGAGCACTCGCCTCCCACCAATGAGGTCGGGCTTCGATTCCCAGATCTGGCGTCTTATGTGGGTTGAGTTTGTTGGTTCTCTACTCTTCTCTGGGAGGTTTCTCTCCGCGTACTCCGATTTTCCTGAGATAGAGCCGTTTTCAATTGAGTGTCGAAAGTACTTAACAAATTGCTTTGGTTTTGCATTACTTCACTCAGTGATTGGTTCAAAGTTCTCATGCCACTTTTTCAACCAATCAGAAGTGAAACCTAAACCAATCGTGGCTCGTGCCTGCACATTTTCTTGTGCTTTGTGTCAGCTACGTGTAATTACTTTGAGTTTTGATTGCTTTACTGGAATGTCTCTGTCCTTTTTGATTGACCAAAGTAATTACTTTGGTTTTGGTTTTACGACACTCGATTGAAACTCGCTCTAGAGCAACTTTCAGAAAAGAAAGCAAAAAGCTGCAGGCAGTTTCGGTCGCCATATTGGACAGTTGAAAGTCAGAAGATCTGGGACGAATGGGGAATAAATTCGTCCCAGATCTTCCGACTTTCACCCATCCAATATGGTGCCCGAAATACAAATTACCGCCTGCAAGCAGGATAAGAAATTTGGAGTACTTACCGTTCCGCCTGAGAGAGACATCCTGGCCACTATGCTGATAGCGTGAGCCCAGAAAAGATGAAGGACCTATAAAATGGCAGGCATGTAGAACTCAATAGAAAATTTGCAACTTTTCACCACCAACAAAATAAAAACTTTTTTCCCAGACAATCAGTTTCATTAAATAGACCAAGGGGTTAAGTTTCCACTTCACCCATTCAAACCTAGCATAAGTGGTCTTTGCACTGGATTACTGCAACCACTACAAGTTTCTACAAGTTTTGCATTTTTGAGTATTGACCGAATGCATAAATAGCGGCCAAAAAAATATTCTTTTGTTTATGTGCTAATTGGCATCACTAGCCTCGTTTGCATGGACAAAATACAAAAGAAAGGTTGCTTGATAGCGAGGCTCATTAGCACACATACAAAAGAATACATTTTTGGCTGCCATTTATGCATTCAGTCAATTCCACTCAAAAATTATAATTATATAACAGTATACTAGTTTCCCCACTAACTCAATAATATTTCCCAGACAATTGGGTTCGTTAAATGGATAAAGGGGTTTAGTTTCTGAAGAAAGTGTGGTGCTTCATTGTTGGGGAAGTGAAACATAAAATGGGTTTATCAACTGGGCTGATATGGTAAACTCCCGCGGGGGGTACTCGATATATCCCTGGGTGGGGATGTCCGGCGCGGCCCCTCATACCCTGACCCTGTTTAAGACAAATATCACTGATTTTCCTACCCATTTTAAGACAGAATCCCGATTTTTGATACCCTCTTTAGGACATTTCCCCCAGTTTAAGACAAAAACTGATAAATCGATACCCTGATTAAGACAAAAAAAGGTAAATTCGATACCCTGTTCAAGACAAAAATCCCGAAAAACATACTCTGGCTGGCTGCACGTCCCCATTAAGCTCTTATAAGGAAGTACTCCCCCCCCCGGGGGTAAACTGACCACTGTAAATTAAATAAAAAGCTCATGTTTCGAGCATTAGTTCTTTGTCATTTCTGTGAATCAATTTCATAAATATTATTTTTTCTCCAGTTTCTCAGCAGTCCGGAATCCTAAATCATTGAAACTGATTGGCTAATCGCGCATACTCCAGAGGCCCGAAATTTCCAACTTCAGTAACTTTTCAAGCTTTTTGTAACAATTAAAAGTGTCGTAAACAACATAAAATGTAAATGTGAATGTATCTTGATTTGATTTGAAGCTCATTACTCACTATATTTCAAGCCATGCGTTCCCTTGTTGTTAACATCAATTATTTCAGACATTTTAGGCCCTTTCACAGCAATCCCATATGAAAAAAATAAACGCGTTATTTGCCAGGCTAGGTTGGCTTGTATTGGAAATAACTTTGCCCTTGGCTGCATACTTAAGACCTCTGGCAAAGTTTTCCCCAATAAGGACCTCCTGGCTGGCAAATACATTTATGCACATGTTTCCCAGATAACTTTATTGGTTTCATGAAGACAACTGGGCATAAATGGAATCATGGACTAGGCATAGACCAAGTCATAAATTTTATTTACTATTCAGAAACTAAAACAGGACACAGGTCCCACAAAAAGGCCATCATTATAGAATCACAAAAAGACAAATTATTATTGAGTGTTAATTTTAGGAAAAGTATAAACTGTTTTCCAGAGCTTAGCACTGACTTGCTAAGATTTAAGAGTTACATCGTTTCTTTCAGCTTTTCAAAAAAAAAAACTTGCAAGACATTGTTTAAAAAACAATCTGATCTCTTTGTTTTACGGGAGCAGGGTTAGCACAGTCCTGAGAACATTAATTATTGCCTCCCACCCATGTGGCCAGTGTTCGACACCCAGATGTACTTGTATACCTGCCAAGTTTCACGCCTAAGGCAGATCGAAAACTTCGATGCCAACTCACACCTGTGTCCCAAATTCTCACGCCTGGTAGAAATGTCAGAGCCATTACAGCATTGACTGACACATTTTGAAAAATATATTAATTATTTAAAGAAACTGAAACCGATGAGAGGAAATAAAAGTCAATGTGAATGATCGACTTTATTCTTTATTTATCTCTTATTTTTAGTTGGTAAAGTCACTAGGTTGGAACGAGAGGGTCAAAGTTGCAGGAAGTCTTCGGATATCTTCGGATATCATCAGAGCCCTACAAAAATCCCTGGCACTCTCAGGGAAAAAATGTGACGCCTATAAATTAAAAAAAATTTGGCAGGAATACAGACGTGGAGTCACGTGTGGGTTGAGTTTGTTGGTTCTCTATTCTGCTACGAGGAGGTTTTTCTCCGCATACTCAAACCAGTGTTTGATTTGATTTGAGGGCCACAGGGTCACGAGTAGTAAAACTGTTATGTTCATTATCATCATCATCATCATCATCATCATCATTATTATCATTATTATTTCAAGTGTTAAATAATAGCGCAGCACATGTCAAATAAGAAATACCTGTAAGCATAGCAGCAGTATCAGGAAAGAAGACCATGATTTGTAAGGTCCACAATAATCTGGTGAATAATATACAGTATACAACACCCTGTAGAAAAGATGACAGCAACAATAAAGAAGATCAGTAATAAACTAGCTCTGTCAGCAACAAAACCAAAACCATGATGAGCTTCATAGTACGTTAACATACATACATTAGTACATACAACCGCCTTAGTTCCAGACAAAAGTGAATTTACCCTTTCTTACCATAAAATTCAACAGTGACTTACCAGAATGGATAATAAACAAGCCTTGTGCTGTAAAACACCAAAGCAAAGAGGACAAACCCTATGGTCGTAGTAGTATCCCAGTTGGCATAGTGAAGAACCTTTGACGACTGAAACAAATCAACAGAATTAAACAAAATTTATTTCTTGCAGTAAAGGGATGTTATAGTAAAACAAAATATGGTAAACAGTTCAGCATTAACTATCAACTTACAGTTGAACTTGGGAGGTTTGCTAAGCACTCAAGAAGCTAGAGTCCACTTGGTTATCCCTTGTGTGACTCTTACACCTCTTCTGTGCTCAGCAACCTCCGCCGCGCAACTATAACTAAATTTTCTCCGATTCTTATTGGTTTAAATTGATCATGTGACGCGATAGTGTTCGTCCGCGGAGAGACACTATCACCCCATAGTGCCCGTCCGAGGAAAATACCCGGATGGATAGTAGTCGTCCGCTGAAAATACCTCTGTAAACGAGCGGCCTTTTGGAAAATAAACAATCGAAATTGTATTAAGAGCGTTTTTGTTTGTTTTCTTTTTCAAATTTTACATTGGTTGACACGGCTTTCGTCTAATAAAGTTGAAAATAATTCAACATGATTTTTGAGCTGGCGCACGGAAGAAAATTTAGTAGTGAACAATAAAGACAATAGAGTGTTTATGTCTCGGAACTATCGGTCTGATACAACTGTAGTTGCCCCTTGGAAATTTGATGTTCTTAAAACTAGTATATTTGCCCTCGAAGCTTCGCTTCTCGGGCAAATATCAACTACCAGCCGATAGTTCCTCGACAGAAACACTTTATTTTTTAAATAGTACATGCTGAACACTATACTATTTGTTAATTGGTTTATATTTTTGAATATTTATGCCTTTAATCAGTGGGTAGTTCAGCATGACTTTGACAACCCTGGGGTTAGGCTGCAAGTGGGTCATGGTTCAAATTCCATTCAAGGCTGAAGAATTCAGTCTTTCCTTTCCTTACTCCTGAGAAAGAATCCAGAAAATGTGATAGACACCCACCTCAAGAAAGACATCTGTCACATCATGCAACAACATTATAATACAACCAATGCGGAAGAAACCAGTACTATATGAAAGTGCCAACAAGGAAAATGTGACAAAGTGGTGAATCACCATTTGCCAAAAATCCTAAAAGGACAAAAAGAAACATGAATGCCAAAAATGTCAATTTTTACAAAATTATTGACTTAAACCATTTCAATCCTGAAAAGTGACACTTAAGCATGTTACTGATATTACTGGTCATTGTGGTCTGCTTCAGAGACGAGTGGGTTAACAACATCTAGGTCCACCCTTTTAAAGCTTTCAATCCCAAGAGTGAAACTTGCAAAAATGTTGGCACATTGGCTCTTGAATTATAACTTTGTAAGTTACACTCCTTATTCTTCAAAGCAGAGAAGTATCGGTTAGTGCTAAACAGTTTTAAATACCACGAAAATATATAGGGTTTGATATCTCTTAACCAACGGTTAGCACTAACCAGGCTTTGAGCGACTGGCCCCTGATTGTAGTGTCAACTTAAAAATGCCTTAATAATGTGTCAATGTTTTAGCATATTGACAAACTCAGACTAGGGTTCACCTTTAAGGACAGTGCCACCTAATACAAAGGTATCTTTCCCTGAATGAGGACCATGCATTAATTAAAAGTAGATCTTAGTTGCATTAAATGAAATATGAAATAAAAATTGATGTTAGGTCAGGTTTATTAATAAAAGGCCCATGCTTTCTTGTGCCAATGTTTTTGCCTGACTTAAATCTTAGGGCACTTTCCATTTGACACAACTGACTGACCAAACCAGGAATAACTCTACATAGCCTTCAAAATTAATACACTGTGAGGATAATATATTCTCCTCTGGAAGAATGCGAGTGATTATCATGCAAGTGTTCCTTCAAATTATTGTTCCATTTTCTTCGCAAACTGACAGGTCTGGCTGGCCAGTTCTGACAAAACGAAAGTGCCCTTATGTGACAAGTTTATAGGTGCAATAATAATAGGTGGCACTGTCCTTGAGTTTAAAAAATAATTAACCTGATACAACTTTAGTAACAACACTTCTAGTTATATTTATAGACGTTGTTTTCATGAATTATACAAACCTTTCTTTTGACATCCACGAACAAAGACATAATTAGGGACAAATAAAATCCTGTTTCCAACAGGTAATAATAATAAATCTCATCAGTAAGAGGCTGGTGAAAAAAGAAAGAAAAAAATAACTAAATTAATTCTCCTACAGCACTGTTATGCCTGACATTCGCCTCCCAACAATGTGGCCCGGGTTTCATTCCCAGACTCGGCGTCATGTGTGGGTTGAGTTTGTTGGTTCTCTCCTCTGCTCTGAAAGGTTTTTCTCCAGGTACTACAGTTTTCCCCTCTCCACATAAACCAACATTTGATTTGATTTGACTTGAATTAATTTTGTTGGTGTCCCCGATTAGTGCTCCTATGCTAAATCCATTGACACTTATTTAAGTTGTTATTGTTATTATTATTGTTATTATTATTATTATTATTATTATTATTATACCATGTTTTTATCACATGCTATACCAGTAATTAGTACATTAGTACAGCAAATCGAATGATCATCAGAGCATTTCATGATTTATGAGCACAAGTAAGGTTTTGCAAGTTTTCATTTACCCTGGTTCTAATGTGGCCACTCAAGTAAATTGAGTGTCCCTCAAAACCGGAAAGATGACCAGATATCAAGCGAGGGACAGGCAAGGACAGAATTTTCATTCTGTCATGTGTGTGAAGATGCAGAAGTACAAGACAGGTCAAAATTCTAAGAGCCCAGACATCTACATACGTACCATGCTCAAAATACTTGTAATTTATTTTATCATCTCTCTCCGATAGCACATGCACTATAATTGGCTAATTTAACTGGCCATATTCATCAGTACTACCCGTTGTCTGGCTCGCTAAATTTGAAATGTTGATGCAGCATTTTGCAACAGTTTTTTTCATGTTGTGTATGTAACATATAAACCCTTTTGAATGTTGCAAGCAACTATTTCAAAAAACCAAAAAGATATTTTCCCTTTTTGATTTTGATGCATGCCAATTACTCACTAATGGCAGCTGAATGTTCCACTTGCAGTCAACTAGTTTTTTATCCCGTGCACCTGACTACCTCAGAGATATAATAAATGTCTTACTAACTTGTTTTCTTGGTCTGCACTGTAAGTTATGGATCCTCATTTTTCCCCATTTATTTACGGCCAGCACTTCGAGCTTGGGTCATAAATTAATGGGAAAAAAATAGGTCCGCAACTTACTATACAGTACACACATCGAACTCGGTTAGTAAGATGCCTGTCTAAGAAAATTTTAATAGAGATTTCGGTTTGGACAAGGAGACACCTGAAAAAGTGAACAAGGATTTTTCTTCCCTCAATCCCTGAGATGAAGAATAAAATGACCTCAATGAAAAACTGGTAAACTTCACACAGAAGTTCGCATTTTCCCAAAAATCAGTGAAACACATTTGATCTCAGTTCATTTCCTGCAAGTTAGTTACCAATATCCCAATCTCTCAGACAAGAGAATAAGTTTAAAAAATATGATATGAACCCTGCTGTTTCCAGTTAACCTTGAGCATTAATCTACAGTTCTGTAGCATCTTACATGGGTTCCGTGACCAGAAAAGCAGAGCTTCAAATCCCAAAGCCAGGGTTCCTTGAATAAGAACAATACAGATTTTCAGATTATATTTTACATTTCAAACTGGAATCAATGGTTATTTTGAAGACAGTGACAGCCTTATCAAAAGAGGTCGACTACCAGTAAAAAACACCACCTACATTAACTACATGTATGTTGTCAAATGGCCAGTAACTCTAAATGCAGCATTGATTACCAGAATTAATAGTTTACCTAAATGGTAGAAATGCTGCCGAGGGGAAGGGAGATGTTCAATTATGCCTGCGGCAATTCAACAACGGTTTATTCATGCATGGAATTGAAGGGAGATTTTGATTGGTCTTGAGCTGGCATGGTACAAAACTGGACTCCTAACTGCACCTTCTTCAGGACCCCACTCGAGAGGAGACACAAAACAATAGATGGTTATCACAGTGATGTCTTCAAATTCGTAAATCAGTATCGCAAGGTCTTCTGAATTTTTATCTAAAGAAGGTTGAAGATGACCTAGAAATAAGTCATTTTTCAAGTTTCCAGTGTTGTCTTTCATTTGGAAAACACAGCATTTTGGATTTCCAAATTGTCACCTTGTGTGACACCATGATACATACAAAGCTCTTTGGTTGAAAAAAAGTCTATACCTATGAATCTCAGCAGTTTGAGCCTTTCAAGTACATTACAAGATGTGTTCATATACATGTATTTTATCTCATGAGCGAAAAGTATGTGCTTTCATCGCAAAGCAAACTCCAGATGTTTTCATTGATTACCGGCAGCCATATTGGTGGACCACATGAGACAATTCAACAAATAACTCACAAATGATGTACCGCACAGACCTGAGAACTGGAGAGGCGGTTAAAAGATTTTTTTCCAACAACATTCCAAATTCTTGGCCTTTTTCACTGCAGGATTTTGAATTTATTTTTTTGTCGTGTAACAGTTAAAACTATCTAATAGTTTGAGGATAAAAAGCGAAATGAAAAACAGAGCAGGCACTAATAATCACACTGCGCATCTTAATTCCTCCATTTGGGCATAATCACAATTCCTTGTGCCTTTGACTACAATTTGTTGCATTTTGAAGAAAAATGACTGTGTTGTTCTTCCAATTAGAGGCTCACTCATTACGGCAGCAATTAACCCATTGATTCCTGGGAGTGAGACTTGAATGCTTTCCGTTCGACGTTGTTGAGCTGTTTGTTTGATAACATCAACATTTCAGCTCGAATGAAATGATACATGGAAGGAATCACATTTTGCACTGCGGATATGAAATCAAGTGAAGCTACTTGATCCCTGCAGTTATGAACGCAAATTTAGCAATTACAAAGAGAAGCCTGAAAATTTCAGGACTTCAAGGGGGTTGGGTCCAGTGACCTCGCGACACCGGTGCGACGCTCTAACCAATGGAGCTATGAAGCCACTGACATTGGGAGCTGGTCATTTGTGGGTTCGTCATTAGTTTTTGTCCCCACTGGAAAATGATGTCAAGGAGACATCAAAACTATGATTATCTTTAATCTTAAACGACTTAACAAAGGCGAGAATGGGTTTAGTTTGGAATTATACCAACCTGGTTTAGAACTAGATCCCTTTCTTTACTTATTCATAAATTAAAATTTGTTTATTGTTTCCATATTTGCAAGAACCAGCGAATAATATTATACAAAAACAGCTGACCAATAAAGCCACCCTGGCACTCCTGTTAATATCTTAACTCAATTAGATTTCACTGCATTTTTTCTGTGTAGGAGTTATTCCAGTTCACTGCTTTTTATCCCGCTATCTTTCTTCATGTCAATGTTTTTTTCTTGAAAATCAATATAATAATGACACTTAACTAACACAAAAATATGATAATTGCGACTTGAAAGAACCTTTTTAAAAAACAAATATCTTCTAAGGGTTCCACTTTGGTGTAACTGTTTTCATTGATCGCCATCCTGGGTTATCAGTCATGCTTGCATGGATTTGAACAAAAGCAAAAGCAAAGTAATGGTGAACCCCTTTTACAGTGCGCCTACGTGTTTAAAGCACAAATTAACTCTCATAGTAATTCTTCGTGATCATGTCAGGATTTAAGAGTGCAGACATACATGTATGAAGAAAACGGTGAATGTTAGACATCCAGTTGAATAAATAGACAAATAAATAAAACTAGTACTGGACATTAACCTGAAACTTAGCGATGTTTCCCCTAGAATCACTAGGCTTCTTCATGCACGATCAATGCATGTATGAATTTCAATAATAAGTTTAGCAAAACTGTCCTCAACTTTCTGTCCCCAAAAAGCAATAATCTGGCACTCACCTTAAATGTTACAATAGCACCATAAACAGTAGTTGCAAGATAAACCACAAATCTCCAACTGTAAGGTACAACAAACAAAATTAATGCCTTTGAAATAATATCAACATTATCAAATCTTTCACATACACACACACAAATACTGAACCCGATTATACATAAGATCAGAAAATGGAAAGATGATAGCCAAATGAACAAAAAGCCACAAACAGCAAGTATTTCACAGAGACCTGTCTACCACTAGCCAAACTACTTTTAATTAATTTGATATCCCCCCAAAAAAAACCTGGATCATAAATTTCAAAAATCTGACGTTTGATGTTGGTTTCTGAGGAGATGGGAAAGCCAGAGAGCCCAGAGAAAAACCTCACAGCAGAGAAAGAACTAACAACAAACTGAGCCCACATATGGTCTGAGCTCAGAATCGAACCTGGGCCACATTGGGGGAGGGCGAGTGATAGATCACAACTATGCCATCCCTACTCCCCCTAATATTCCCAGATGCAAGTGACATTGAACTTCAGGAGAAGAGCAAGGGGGGACACTTCTTGACGCTCAAAACCAAATCTGAGAACTGGACTTTAACCTGCAACCTCTGTAACACCAGTCTGATGCGCCACCCACAAAGTGTTTTACTGACTGCAATTATTGCATAGCCTTAGCTTGTCAAGCTCACAGACTGGTGGGGCACGATATCTAACAACCTAGACAATGATATATTACTATTGAACATTAATCCACAGTTTTAGTTTGTGTGGCTCACTGGAAAGGGCACTTGACATCAGTTTGGAATTACAGAGAATGCAGGTTTGAGTGCTGCCTGGGACTCTGGTTGTGTTTTCAGTTTGCCAAGCGACAAATATATGGGAGCATCCTGGGGCACAAGAGGAGTGAATGGCTTAAATAATCTGAGAATACAGGAAAAGTGATCTAGGAAAACTAAGATTTAAAACTTTTCTTGGGAAGCATGCCCACAGATCCCCCTAGGAGGCTCACACCTCACTCAATTTCTCAAGCCAGCTTGTCCCTGAAACTTGGAATCTATAATTATGCTCCCTATCTTGGTCAAAAAAGTGTATTTTACACATCTCTAAGTTTTATTGGTCTTTGTTTCATTTCGTAATATTTTTGTATAAAATTAAAGTATGAGCGATAACCTTTGATCCCTCAGTCTCCATGATCCGCTCCTATCACGTGGTGGCCTCTTTGGAACTACATGTTCTGTAATCTGAAGGCATTTCATTTCTGCCTTCTCTTGTGTGGAGTAATTCCTATTATCAGAGGTTATTCTGCGAGCTCTTAAGTCTACTGTGGGGAGTGTCTTTGCTGTTTACAAATTTTATTATGGCTCGTCCGCATGGCGGTTTTGAAAGCCACAGGCCCTTGCCATCGTCGTCGGGAAAATCTCACTTCACTGTCAACAGAGGTTCTTCATCTTCATCATCACACTGTCTATCTGGCCATAACTGGCAGCAGGGCGGAACTGATTTCCCACTTCCCTGTTCTTCAAGTCGAATCTGCATGTTTCAGATCGAGTCAAATAAAGCTTTCACGAAATCATGCAAGGCGGTCAACTTCCCACCAATGCAAAACTCAAACATTTGTCCATCCCGTACATTGCCGTTTGTCGTTCCCTACCTCTGGAGACCCCAATAACAATAGAAAGATGTACAACTCCTGGTGGACAAACAAAGGAAGCTGCACTGTGGTGAGAGATCTTCTGTTTTCGTGCATCAACATGGCGGCGATAACGTCATGTCATGCAAACAAGATCCTCTAGCACCAGCATAGGGACCTGAACACACCATCACCTGGTCCACAAATTGCGAACGTCTCAAGAACCCATCCTTGTCAAACCAACAGCCCAAGGAGGCATTTCCCGAAGGCCAAATGCTGACGTTATGACAGCCCTGGTCAACTGTTTGATCTTTGAGTGCTGAATTTATTGTGGTGACAGTAGTTTAAATCCGCCGAGTGTTAGTTAAGTGTTTGACCTTTGACTTCCAAATTTATCCTGGACTTAGAAGTTTAACTCCTCTGACTGTTATTTTACGTATACTGTTTGATCTTTTACTGCTGAATTTGTTGTGGCCATAGAAAATAATTCCTCTGATCGTTATTTTAGTGTTTGACCTTTGAGTCCGAAAGTTACCGTATTGTGACCTTACAAGTTTAATTCCTCTGATTGTTATTTTCGGGTTGGATCTTTGACTGCTGCTTTGACTTCTAATACAATACATTGTGGCAGTCATTGTATCAGACATTGTGGCAGTCAAAGTAAAATTCCTCCAATTGTTCTTTTAGTGTTTGATCTTTGACTGCTGATTTATTGTGGTCATAGAAGTTTCAATCTTCACTCAATATTCCTCAATCAAACTCAAGGGTCTGTCCTGTCACCACCCTAAGAGACTACATGCTTCAAACATCAACACAAGGACCTGCCCAGCCCCTCTTCCAGTTTGCAGATGGACGTTCTCTCACCCGCTCTGCCCTTACTAGTTATTTGCGAGCCCTCCTCGGTGTCTGTGAAGTGAACAGCACCCACTACGCTTCTCACAGCTTCCG
>NC_090883.1:24420802-24438302 GCF_036669925.1 Montipora capricornis | reverse complement strand
TGATAAATAAACTGATTGACATTAATCAACACAACAAAGTGTACTAATATTTATGCAAAGTCATTCCAGTGAAGCCTCCTTTCATCCCCAGAAGAAATATGAGAAATACACAGAAGGTACAAAACGTAGCAGGTGTTAGGGAAAAAATCTTTATTGTGGGGGCATTGGACAACATGAAATCATGCAAATTTGATTGACAAATATTGCAGCCACGCCAACTGCCCTGGCCCACTGCTTGACGATTTTTTATGCTTACTGGAAACTTAGAAGAAATCCTCGCACTTTCAAAAGACGATTTTGTGTTTTATACAAATTTCAAACTAGTCTAAGCGACGGGCAATTTTAAAAAGTGTGCGAGATGTCTGAAATTGATCTTTAAAATTTGACCATTTGATCGATGTTTGATCAGCTATTAAACAACACAGCGACAAAAAAATGTGCCTGTAGATCTAACTATAGCAACTAAAACGGGTTAGAGTGAAAGCAAATAGATTCTAATGCGATGAAAACTAAAAAGAAAAAGCTACATTTGACAGAGTCAGTGACTCCATTCCTACAGCCACTGGTTCTCGTTATACGGTTTATCTCCCATGCAGACTTATAAACTACAGATCCCGAACAAATTAAAATGACCTTAGAAACAAGTTCAAACAGAAATTTGGTCAAGCTCATCGCAAGATTCAACTTGTAAATCGTACGTGGATCTGTGAAACATAAACAGTTAGTTCATGCTTCTACATAAAAAAAAGTCTCTTAAGGATGATTTCTGATCAAAGGCCAGCTGTCTGACTGACTTGCAAGCGCATCGTCCTAACACATCACTAACCTTTCGAAGAAAAGTCGTAAAATAATCAGGACAATCGCAAGAGGTAGCGATAAATACAGCTCTCCCCCTTTCGCCCAGGTCAATTCTTTCGCCTGTTCCAGCCCCTGCCATGTGGAATTTTCAGGAAGCCAAAAGTCAGCGTTCCAAAACCACGCTCTCAGTTGCTGAGCAGCCTCCATCTACGAGAACTGACAGTGAATGGTAGTCGTACCCAACGGTTCAGCCCCCTTGGCAAGACATTTTGTATCCTCTTACACAACGTTTATATGTATGTGGTGCACAACCCGCCCCAACCCCCAACCTGCTGACGTCCATGTTGGTTTGTTGACAGGAGGGTTGATTTTGTCAAATGATTTCATGGTATAATGAGAAATCACGATGACTGATTGCAACTTATGGGAAGACCGAGATGTCCGATTCGATATAACGTTACAGTGAGTGCAAGAATCTGCGTTTAATCTCTGTAGATTTGTTTCGATTCTAATTTGAATTAATTAACACTAACTTGAAGTTTGTTTTCTCGTTACCTAGGCAAATGCAGCTGAGACCAGGCGAGGCAAGTCCCTCGGTTCTTGTCCTTTTCTGTTTATTTAGTGATAACAATTAGACCCTTTGTGTAAAGCGGGCATTAAGAGAGGTTTTCTCCGAAGATTATTTTCATTTGCTGTTTCCGACAGTATGCATATATACATAGGCGATTTTACGGATACAGCGGTCATTTTGAAATCCATTGTTTCAAATAGCTATTATGGGATTCTAAGGGCGCAAATGCATACTAATTGCCCCCTTAGAATCCCATAATAGCTATTTGAAACAGTGGATTTAAAATGGCCTATGAATACCAAGCTAACCACCTTGGAATCCAATAAACCCACTTAGTTCCCTGAGTTACTGAACATGTTCCGACTACTTTCAAACATTGCCGAAGATATCCGAAGATTGTTTGATCTATGCACATTATAGCGATATTTCCTGTTTACAGACATTCGTTCCCAGGGTCTCTCTTCTCTGCCTCCTTTATCGTCAATGGAGGCAGAGAAGGGAGAGCCTGGGAACGAGGTTGCCACGGAACAAAAGAAGTTATTGTTTTAGCAGCCAATTAGCTTCTGGTTGGCATATTAATAACAATGGGTGACGTAATGAGAAATATCGCTATTATCTCAAGTTGGTGTGAAGTCTCTCAAATTGCAACATGACCTTTAATATTTATATTTTAAATATAGAGTAGCTCACTGGACTATTGCGGTTGGAAAATCAAATTCACTCTTTCTTGTTAATGATTAGTGACTACCGCTAAATTTTATGAAACTGTGAATCAGGTGAAAGAAAATGCGGGGCTGTGGAGCTAATGCGAAGAGAAGCATGAGCCAATGAGCGCTGAAGGCACAAGCTTCTCCAGGGAGGTCCGGTCATCTCATTTGTGTCTCCATTTTTTTCCCATTTTCTCCAAATTCCTCTTTTTAGAAACATTTCCTCTTTTTTTCAAGAAATACAGTAGTTTTGAAAAAATAATTGGCTGGAGCCCTCCACCTACCCCTGCTCCGCGGTCCCTGAATTCGCCCTTGTCACACGGCGGGCATTTTGTCCCAGGAGACCAAGAAAGCTTTGTTTTACCACGCCAAGCCTCACCCCCATGGTTTCCACTGCGAGGCTTGGCGTGGTAAAACAAAGCTCTTTTGGTCTCCTGGGACAATATTGCCGCCGTGTGAAGGGCAAATTGTCTTTTTGCACCAGTGATCAATGTTTGTGTCTTTGGAAGCAAGTGATGTTTAAGTTGGGTAGAGCTAGGGGGCACCCTAATGCTAAATCAATAAAATTTTGTTGTGCATTTAATTGTGTGGATCTCTGCTTAGCTTATATGTGACCTTGTAGTCATCAAAAGTCTGTTTAAGGCATCACTACCACTATGGCCACATATTTTGGGGTAAAGTGTTTGTTCATCAGCCTAAAACACCAGGATTTCCAATCACCCTAATTATTGTGGATAGTTGTGTGGGCTCTTATGTTTATGCCCAGAGAGTGACTAGGTACAAGGGACCTACAGGTGTATGTATGGTTTGTTGATTATCCTTTTTGGAAAAGATTGAAAATTTGAAGTTAGATTTGCTCAGGCAACACTTTCTCCTCTGAACCCTTGATTTGAACACTCACTTTTTTCTCATAATTTGGGAGATTTTTGTTATTTTGTCAGCAACATTAGTAATTTATTATGGTTTAATTGGTTTAATGACTTTCTCAGCCCTGAACTGGCCCAACCTCATTCACAGCATCTCTCTTCTCTGCCTCCTTTGTTGTTGAGGAAAGAGACGCTAGGAACAAGGTTGGAAGTGGTCCCCAGTGACCAGCATTAGATCGACTAAAATCTAGTGTCATTCCTAGGAGGCACAGGATTGAAACTTCAGAGCTTAAATGATTTAGTGTTTTATGCTTTAAGTGAGCTCTATGGTAGGGTTGATTAGATGTTGTTCTCGTTTGTTTCAGGTTTTGATCGACAAACTTGATTCAGTTGAAGACACCAAAGGAAATAACGGGGATAGAGGTATGATAAAGTGCAGGTGCAATAAGCTGGTTGCAAGTGTAGCCAGATCATTCTCATACCCTTACTGTAACATGCTTTTGAAGATTTCTTTGGCCAGAAGAGTACTCTATTAAGTCACAACCTGTATTACATAGATAGATAGATAGATAGATAGATAGATAGATAGATAGATAGATAGATAGATAGATAGATAGATAGATGGCCTTTATTTTAAAACGTTGAGTATTAAAGCTACATGAGCTTGTGGGGTCGTTTACAATAACTAATCACTAACTAACTAGGAATATATACAAAAAGAACATTGAACTTAAAATTAGCGGTGTTGACAGATATGAATATAAACATAAATTTAAATATATACAAAGTCAGCTTTTCTAAAATTACAAGTGGATACAGACGTTATCTTAAAACTAAATTCATTAAAATTAACTAGGGATTTGGGCTTTAGTCTGAGGTCACTATACGGAATGTTTTTTGTCAAGGTACTGCAAATATTGGTCACTGCATTCCATAGGGCTGAGCCCCTAAGCATGTAATTTTAAAGGTGTATTCAAACAATATTTTGCAACCACTTCTCATAAGTTACTTGTTTTTCAAATTTTCCAAATGATTTCAGTTTAGTCAAATTACCAGTTTTGGGGGAACAATCTCATAAACTTGACATTTTGGGTGCTAATACATGTAGTACTCAAGGAAGATTCATATCTGTATTACACCTCTCACATGGTACACACCTTCTGCTTGGACCTGTTCTACAACGTGGCCTGCCCAACTTTACGGTGTGTTTTTCCATGCAATTTCCATAATATTGACTTCTACGAAAGATCCTCGCGTGTGATCCTCAATTTAAACCTTTGAACAATTTAAACAATTGTTTCTTATTATAGACACCTGAAAAATTCAGGTCGCTCCAATGGGATTTCTGCTATGCCGGTGCATTTCTCTACCATTATGTTGGTAGAGCATTGCTTATGTTGCTGCCTAACTACGATGACCTTCAACTCGTGTAGTTTTGAAGTTTACAGTACATTAATATATTAATGTTAATGATGATGATGATATCAAGTGTCCTGTCTCTTGTATTTTTTTGCCAGGAAGACTTCTTGTCACCAATCTTCGGCTGATATGGCATTCACAAAGTATGCCTCGAGTTAATTTGTGTAAGTGGCAGTTACTGTATGCTGCAATTTCTTACTCAAAATAAAATAAATAATAGAAGGGACTGAAGACCTTCCAGTCACACAAGGTAGTGTGAATTAGCTTGGTTGCATCTAATTGGACTCTCTGACTGCTAGTCCTCCATAATGATTGAATGACATCTGTCAAAAAAAGGTAACTATTAGAGTTTTTACATTGTGCATGTATGTTCCCCGAAGCTTGCGATGAAGTTCACTTTCTTTTGTTCTTGACCAGAGTAATTTAAATTTGAACTTCTTGTTGTTAACACATATATATGCAAAGCTCATTTTCTGCCCTTATGGTAAGTCACATTCATTTGATACAGTTCCTTGCTTTTTGCATGTCAATCATCCTTTTGCTTGTCATTTGAAGTTGACTCCTGGGGGATCCCCATTGACGAGTAAAATTGTCTGGCGTTAGACAGAGTAAAATGCTTGGTCTGACAGGTTTAGACATCAAAGGGTTAAACATAGGCAATAGATATAGGACATCTAGTGTATGGTTGCCTCCCAGCTGTTTACAGGTGTACATCTACATGTAGCTGTAGTGCTGTGTTCCTGGATCATACATGGACTGTACAGTGGCTGCTTTTGGCCTGATCTTAGGGAGCTGCATGCTTGATAACTCTGTCCCCTAGGACTGAAAGGAAAGATATAAGGGGAGACAGTTTCTTTCTTTCTTCCTCTCTCTTTATTTTAAATACTATTATTTAAGGCAAAACTCCCCCCCCCCCCACCATCCCAATTGATGACTAAAATCATAGACAGAGAGGAGACAGTCTTGAGAGTCAAATCAAGTACATGCAAGTGTCGCTCCAAGGAGTACCAAATGGCCAAATTGTTCTGTAATTGAAATAAAGGACAGTAGTTGATAAGGAACAGGATTTTGGAAAGTATCCCATATTTACAAGAGATCAGATTTCTCAGATCAGTATCGATCAGCATCTGCAATTACAATTATTTTAATAACAACAAAAATTGTTTTTGTTTTATTGCAGCTGTAGGATTCACTTGTGTCGTCAATGTGTCCACAAGATCAGCAAATTCAGTAGGTATTCTTGCTGGGATTTGCGCTAAAGTTCACAATATTAATTTTATGATTCCTCTACCCTTCCAAATCTAACCAGGAGGTTTTTCGGAATTTTATTAATTAATTCATAGCAGTAATAGAGGGGTTCAGCTAGCATTGTTTGCTCCACTTTGTCTCAAGCAGAAGGTTCAATTGTCTGTTCAAATATTAAATTTTCCTTCATTTTCTCTCTTTTGTTCCTTTCATCCATCCTGTTTTTCCTTTCCACTTAATTTAATATTTTTGACAATTTTAATTAATCTAACTTGCATTATATATTTTTATTCTAGAAACTCAGGGGCCAAACAGAAGCATTGTATCTGCTAACACGTTGCAACAACACAAGATTTGAGTTCATTTTTACCAATCTAGTGAGTGAAGTAACATGATGAGCTGCTTGTTTACTTCATCAATTTTATTAATTTTTTGAGCAGAGAATTTGAGAACTGGGGAAACTTTGAAACATTCAAAGAAATACCATTAAAGTAATAATGGGCCATTTTTGCCCTTTGAATAAAAGTGAGACTGGAGTTACTCTTGTTATGATTTAAACAAGTTAGATTGACTCCAACCTTGCATAAATGCAAACATATTAAACAGGGTTCAGATTGTTTCTGGACTGTCAGGTAGTTTCCAGACTCTGATTTCTTTGTTTGTTATTATTTGTGTAATAAACAAGTTTGACGGTCAAACTTGCTTATTACGCAAAAGGAGGGTCTTTTTGTCTATTAAACAAAAAATGCACCACTTTTTGTGTAACAGAAAGTTACACACGGCCACTAATTTTTTTTGTATCTGCCACCATAGTGATTACGGGAAAAAATGCTGTGATGGAATTTAACGCAGAAAATAATGTATGATTCTACAAAAATGTTTTTTTTGAGGAACTTTCCTCTGCTTGGTCATTGTACTGGGCAAGTTTTCACCATGGCTTGTCATTGTAAGAAGAAGCAATGTTCAAGAGTTTGCTTCTATGGTAGCTATGTGTACGATAATATATTGTGAGTCATGTTTCGTTCGATGTTGTTCAAGGAAATAAGGAGGGTGAATTCACTCTTCGGTCAAAGAATACAGAAACAGTGATGAAGAAACAGTAATCGAACGAGGCAACGATGGAAGATTTCAAAGCATGTAGTTTTAATCAAGGTTGAGTTATGGCAATTGAAACTGACAACTATAAAACAGTAGTCATATGTATGAACAACAGCGCGGCCGGCCATCTTGGTCGCTTGAGTCATTCCGAAAAATAGGGCAACAGAAAGACGTGAATTATCGGTTGTTTCTTTGCAAGAAATCGTTAATATAAACAAGGGCAATTATATTTTCCTTTCCGGTCACATGTTCCACCTCACAAAGGACACGCTGTAACTGCAGGCAGCATGTAACAACAGCAGACAAACAAATCCTGATGGGAGATGAACAAAGTGAGTAGGAGAGATAGCAAATAGGCAAATGGTCCACCCACCAGAAGGACACGGAGAACCACTGGGGGTGGAGCCATCTAGCCCGAGTACTAAAATAACAATACATTGCCAAGCAGACCTGCAAGTGCTGTGTGCGGCAGGCCAACCTCCGAGTCACCAGGGAAAGGCATTCCCTCTCCAGGCCCAGCAAGTTAAGCTTTCCCATGGTTGGCTGCATACAAGGCCAGTTGATGAAAGGCCCACCAATAATATTAAAACAAGACAGGGCATCAGGGACCCTGCTGCTAGAACCAGCAAGGCACTGAGAAGTGAAAAATAATAAAATTATGCCCAGCAGTTGCCACCAGAAGTGAGCAGACAAAATTCAAAACATTAGGGCTCATAGAGGTACAAGAGTGAAAAAAATACACCACCACATCCGGAAAAAACAACCCATCCACAACAGGAGGAACCCCTATGGGAAAGAGTTCCCTGCACTAGAAAGACAAGGACATGCCAGAGCAAACTGACCATGTGGCGAACAAAGGCACAACCAGGCCAATCCACCTCAGCAGCATGACGCAAGTGGCCAATAAGGGACTGCAGTTGCCTTTTTGTACACCACCAATACAAAGACTAATGATGGATAAGATTAAGGAGAGAATTCATTTTGTCAGTCAGCAAATTGGTTGACAGAATCAAGTTCTATGTCCAAGGTATCCGTGCAAGTGATAGGACCCACCCTCTTTGTAGGCCGGGTTTGAAGAGGTAAGTCAAGAGTCCCACACATTGAAGAAGCAATAGACAAATGCCATCCACACCGGGGAGAGCCAGAAGGGCCGGCTGCGATGCAACCAACAAGGAAATGCAAAAGGCCGGACATCTGGTAGCCTTGCGCAAGAATCCATCCAACAAGATATGCCACAGAAACGAGGATTCATAAAGCAGACCTCAGACTGAACAGGAAGGCCAGATCCAGACAACACCCCAATAATTATTGTCATTTCATGCCTAAAAGTGACCGGTCACAGGGGTGAAGGGCAATGTTGCGACATGCAGACTTAACCCTTTCAGCCCCGTGGGGTTCCCCATTGACGAGTAAACTCGTCTGGCGTTAGACAGAGTAAAATCTATAAGTGGCACTATTGGGAGTGAAAGGGTTAATGGGGACATAGTTTTTGCGTGAATCTAGCTGTTGTCAACCCTTTCAGCCCCGTGGGGTTCCCTATTGACGAGTAAACTCGTCTGGCGTTAGACAGTGAGAGTAAAATCTATGAGTGGCACTATTGGGAGTGAAAGGGTTAATGGGGTCATAGTTTTTGTGTGAATCTAGCTGTTGTCAACCCTTTCAGTCCCGTGAGGTTCCCTATTGACGAGTAAACTCGTCTGGCGTTAGACAGAGTAAAATCTATGAGTGGCACTATTGGGAGTGAAAGGGTTAAGACCAAGCTTGTTCATTGCGACCCCCCACCAAATGCACAGGGTTGAAGTCCACATGAAAACCCTGTGAAGGAACGTTGAACGCTAGCCGTTGGCATGATTTGGTTAAGGATGGTGCCTACTATTGTTATTGCGCATACATTCTGCACATCTCAAGATGCTTGGGTTTCTTATTGGTGATGCTTACCAATACAGTGATGTTTTTGCGCAGTTTAAAACTATCCGGAGAAAGTAGATCTTAGTAAGTACTCTTGGTATATATGATAAATATCCAAAAAGAAAATTGGGGGTAACCATGCCTTTTTGAGAGATAAGTAAGCCCTTGGCTGCCTACTATTGACTTTTCAATAAAGTATGTAATCATGTAGCTTCAATTTGAGAAAGAATGCCATATAATGCTTTATATTTTAAAGCTTTTTACAAATAATTATTATTCATCAATTATCTTTGAAAAATGCATGGTTACCCCAATTTTCTTTTTGGATTTCAGTAACACTTGTTAAAATCTACATTTGCTGCATAATCATAAACCGGGGCAAAAATACCTTTGAATTAGTAGGCACCGTCCTTAAACAACTGAACATTAATGCTGGACCAAGCAGTGGGTCAAGAGACAGCTGCATGTTCGGGAAATACTTTACCACAAGCCAGCCAGGCGTTGCCTTGGAATTGGCAGAACATGTGCAAGGTCAAAAGTTTATAAAGAGTTTAATGTTGTCATCTCGAAGGAAAATTTGTTACAAGTATTAAAGAAAAGATGGAAAAGGCCTCTGACCTGGCAATAATCTCTTTGATTTTGTGCTTCGGATGTATTGAAAAGAAGTTGAGGCTACGACTCACTTTCCCTCAAGTTGACCAAGAGAAATTCAGCAAGATCAATAAACCTTACAGCAACAATCTGAGAAACTCTTTTGAATGTAAGCAGGAAGAATCTGGGCCCATCAATGAATGGCTGCTGAAGGGCTGACAAGCAGGACACAGATGATGATTCAAGGGAAAGAAAAGGTGAAGTACTTGGTGTGGATGAGCTTGCGGGAAAACTGAGCGAGAACTTTGTTGGCAAGGCAAACATATTAACAAGAAAGGGAAGCAGATTTAAAATAGGCCTTTTCATGTCAGGACAAGCTGTAACAGTAGCTGTGCATTGGAAAAGGCCACTGGCAAACTGGGGCCTGGTAAAAAACGCTGGAAAAAGCAAAGGAACTTTATTTTAAGTGTCTAATCTCGCGGCCAGCAAGGATGAAGTGGGCAAATTGTGTTGACCGTGGAAGCGGTGTGGAAGCAGTTAAGAATCCCAGAGATAAAGCAGGGGTCAAGCACAATATTAGCTAAGCCTGCTGAAGAGGACTTGTCATGGCAAGCTCTGGACTGATGAGAGAAAGATCCAAGTTTGAGTTTTCTGGATCGGTAGTCATGACAAAATAAGTGCTCAAACTGCTGCTAGTTGGTCGTTTCACGGGAAAAAATTAACTATGAGCAAATGAACACAAAAGTAGCACTTTCCTTCTCGAGGAAAATAATAGCCAGGTTTTCCAGAGACCAAAAAGAGCAAGGAAGCGAAAAAGCAACTCAAGTCAAAGCACAATCATGGCATGTTGCCCCTGCAAACCTCCCAGGGGTCCCCCCAAATTAATCTCAGACTATAAAACAGTTGTACTGGCTTGGTTTTAACCTTGCCTAGATTATGTTTAGCCATAATAATAATAATAATGATGATGATGATGATGATGATGGCCTTGTTTTATAGGTGGGTGTGACATCTCACTTTTGCTAAGTTAAACATATATTGCTGGGGGAGGAATCTTATGAACCTTGTTTCTTTGTACTTTTAGGTTTCTGGTAGTCCCAGACTCTTCACAACAGTTATTTCGGTGTTCAGGTGGGTTTTGACTGTTAGTCTGTTATGTGAATTTATCCTTGCTTAACAGTACAGTAATGTAACAGTACCCTCGCTTACTCGAACCTTGTGCTAACTGCAATTTTTACCCTCGGTAACTTGAACCCTTGATAACCTTAACCTCCCGCTAACTCAAAGTAATTTTCATTTTCCTTCAGGCCATTCTCTATAATATTTTTACCTTCAATAACTAGAACCACGTCTGTTAATTTATTTTGAAGCAGCCGTGTAATTTTGTCAGTTTTTTGCCTTTGCTTGTAGCTTTCCATTAACGTCTTTCATAATGGCGGCCAAATAAAATTAATATTCTAAAAAGCCTTTCTAGCCTCACTATGATGAGCAAATTTCAAAAGATATCTTTTTAAATGAGGGCGGTTGGTCCAATTAACATAAATAGAAAGGAATGTAAATTAAAGTGGTGTGTGAGAATGATCAAGTGTGCTTTACATAAATTTCAGGGCATATGAATCATCCAAGCTTTATCGTGATCTCAAACTTCGTGGAGCACTCATCCTCAACAAACAGCTGCGTCTATTGCCACTAGAACAAGTTTATGATAAGGTACTAACCAAATCCTCTCCCTACATCTTAGATCACAGCACCCCCCAGTACTTGACTTTCAGGAAAAAATGTAGGGGCCCCTAAGTTTTCAGATTTGATCGCCAGCTCAAGTATTTCAGTTGCAAAAAAAATTTGGCGCTTCAGGCCTTGTACATTACAATGAAAGGTAAAATACAAGCGAGGCTGAGCTGAAATTCAGAGTGCGTAAAGCAGCCTTGACAGCCAGAGAGCTGTTGATCCTTTCAACGTGCAAACGGACTCGATTGGCACCAACTGAAGGTATTCACTTGAAAAATTTGTAAGCAGTTGTTCGTATGCTAATTGTAGAGAACACCTCTGCATTAATTTTTTTTACTGTGCCTTGAGAATGGTGTCACGATGACACTGAAATGTTGGCTATTAAGTTTTATATTTGTTTGCTTGTTTATGCATAATTTAAAGTAATTTGTGACATTTGTGACAGTGGTACAATTTCTTTCACATTATTTCTGAGAATTATTGGAAAGCAATTCTAATACATAGTAAACATGAGGCATACAGCTTGGTGTACATGCAAGTTGTACACAGTCATTGCATTAAGCTTGTTTAATAATGTATTTTAAAGTTGTACATGTAGAGGCTTTTTCTGTGTTCAAAATCTATTGTGCACACTTTCCAAATGAGAGTTTTTAGAAAAATCTTGAAATTATGTCACTTCTGGAGGGAGATAAACCAAGAGTGTCCAGAAGATATACCCTAAGAGAATGTTCAAAAACCAGTTTCACCTTGGGACCTCTCTTGATCATTATCAGCTTCAAGACTGAAGCCCAGGTCACACTGGTGGTATACATGTACATTTTCAACGTACAAAATTAATCCAAACTACAAAACAATTAATAATTAAACCCAGATTTTCATTCATTGCTTTTCTGTAGATCAATGGTGTTTGGAACCTCTCAAGTGACCAGGTACATGGCTTGTATTAAAGGCAAAACAGGCTTGCCAAGTTGTTATCCACATTGATATATCACAGAGTTGCTCATTGGAGATGTAGAATAGAAGTCTGTGGACCTGCATTACAGACTGTTTGGTATTTTTTAAGATTGATTGTTGAAAAGAAAACCAGCATTTTCATTTAAACAACTGGGCAAAGATAAACTTTCAAATCCCATCTGGAACATGGATTTTTGCCTTGTTTTCATTGAATGATGCAATTTTGCAACACGATAAACTTGCCTTGGAAAAAATTCTAAAACCACCTCAAAAGGCCTGCTATGGTGGCGAGAGTCTGAGTTGTTCATAGTGCCCATCATTCCAAACCATGAAACTGATCACATCTTAGAGCCTGCAGAGCAGATGGACGCTTGTTCAAGAGGCAACATTTGAAATGGGCCGCCTGACTTTGAAAGCACACAAAATACGCCTGCTTCGCAGTCTAACATCTTGGTAGTGAAAATGGTACAATATGTTTCCTTCACTACAACAAATATTTGAGTTTACACGCACATTGACAATGACTTTTTTGTGTAAATGCTGTAATTTGTGCAACTACAATGCAAAAGATACTTGGCTTCAACGGGTGAAATGACAACTGGAAAATGCAAGGAATACCTAGGCAGGATTACAACGGCCTATGACCTCCCTACACTGATCAGATGCCCTACCCATTGAACTACAAGGACTCCTAGGGAGACAGGTCGCTTTATATCTAGACCAAGGTAAGCGACGTGTCTCCCCAGTGATCCAACACTGACACAAAATTAACATAAACTTCACTTTTAATTTTAATGAGATATTTTTGTTTGTGGTATTTCAGGGTAACCTTGGGACATTTTACATCACAAATGTACGCTTAGTGTGGCATGCAAATATGAATGATACATTCAATGTCAGCATACCATATCTTCAGATGGTAAGATGTGCATGAATTCTATATGGCCAATGTATAATATGCACTGTGGCTCAGTTTGTTGAGCACCGGGCTGAGTTCAAACACCGGCCAAACCATCACTCAGGGTCTTTAAATAACTGAAGAGAAAGTGCTGCCTTTTTAATGACGTTTGCAAATGGTTAGACTCTCTATTCTTCTCGGATAAGGACAGCTAATCGTAGGCCCCATCTCACAATCCTTCAATGTTCAATTAACTCTGTGAGACATAAAAGAACCCACACTCTAAATCGCAAAGAAAAGGGCATTGAGCTCCTGGTGTTGTGGTCTGACTCCTCCAAGGTATCATGTTTGGGAGGGTAAATGCTCTGAGATACTAGCTACATCAAGCTACTCTAAAATCTCAGGGGAAATAAAGATGAGCGAGGTCTTTTTCCTGATAAGTTGATACAGTCCACTAAAGTCATGTGGCATTACAGCAAAATCTGCAGGTCTCATTCTCAAGACTGAAAGGATTGTAAGACATTTTTGATCTCCTTGCATTGATCATTTATGAAGAAATTTTCTTCTGGGCCTTCAGGCCTTCCTCCCCACCCCCACACCCAAATTCAATTTTTGCTTCTTCCTAGTAAACAACTCTCTGTTGGGTGGGGCAGGGAAAATGGTTAGCGTAATTGTTGGCCTTTCTTTAGGTCATTTTCTGACGGGAAAAAAATTAATTATGAAATTGCTCTTTTTCTCAAGGATAGTACATCCAGGGCTGACGTTAGCAGCTGAGTATTTTAGCAGGCTTAATGATAATTTTTATCCCTGTGAAAATAAGTGGCTAGGGATGAAAATTGTCAATCATTTTCTTTTTTGGTCAGCTCATCAGTGCATAATTGGGATGCAAATTAAATGCCAACAGACTTCAAGAATGCAGTTGACTTTTACTTATTGTTTTGTATGTTGGCAACATTTTTGTCTGTTTGTTTATTGTTTGCTTGCATAGAAATCTGTCAAGATAAGGGATTCAAAGTTTGGGCTTGCACTGGTTTTAGAAACATCACATCAGGTAGATTTTTACATTATTTATAAGCAATATTTCAACAGGTGGTATAATTCAGGCTAAGGCCACTGTTTACAAGTGGACTGATCTGTGACATTACATAATATACACCATAAAAGTCCAGGGGGTGTGCCGCTGGCCTCTCAAAAGCCTTTCACCTTTATTGTCTATTTTATGGCCAAATTATCATAGTCACTTTTGGGTAAATATAATTTTAGCGACCCCAACTTAGTCACTTTCTGTTTATGCATAAACCTTACATATAGCCTTTTAATAACGTAATTCAAAACGAAATGTAATGCGACTCGTAAATATTAAATCTACAGTGCTACTTTAACGACTTTTTTTACTGCGAATCTTTCCATTTTAAAATCCCACTAGCCAGAATTTTCTTACCCCCAAAATCTCGACAATTTACGATCCCAGACGAGTAACTCTGTTGAAAATGCAACCCCATTATAGTCAATCCAGTTGTGAAAATGCAACCCCATCCAGCGGCACATCCCCATAATTTAGCCCATAAATAGGAAATACATCCCCCAGGCATAAAAGTAATAAATGACTAACAACATTACATGTAGGTAGTAAATGTAATCAAAATAATATTCTTTTTGAATTTAGGCAAAGATCACTCGTGATGAGCTCTTATATTGGAACTAGTGTGTTGTCTAAATTTGCCTTGTAGGGTGCTATCGTCAGGTTGACTGCCTTTTAGTGAGACCAAACATAGAGTATCGTTTGAAAACCTTTAGCAATAATTGCACAATACTTAATAATATCTCTTTTTCTTCGTTATTAGAGTGGCGGTTATGTTCTTGGATTTCGCATTGATCCAGTAGAAAAATTACAAGAAGCAGCAAAAGAAATTCAAAGTTTGCAAAAGGTGACTTTCTTTATGACCGCTGTATTTGTGGTCTTCTGCTTTTTTGTATGTTCTTTGATTTGAATTGTCGAAACCAAGAACCGTCAGCAGAGAAGTCACTCTCTTCACTGTCCAATGTACTTTGTGTAACCAAATGATGGCCAAAATGGATTGGTTTTATTGTTCCTTTAATTTTTTGTCTGTTGGCAGGTTTATACTGCAAGTCCAATATTTGGAGTTGAATTTGAAACCGAAGAAAAGGTGAATTTTTTTGTGTTTTCTTAGTTCATTGTTTATTACATGATTTAACAACTAGTTGAGATTTTAGTGCTGATACTCTGCATGCCTGATTGGATAAAAGAAGCTTTTCTTACTTTAAAGTTCTGCTGGCAATGAATTTGTGAATTGTTACCAAAATCTTCTTCCTTTCCTCTCCCATTTTAAAAACTAATTAGGGGTTTTTTTCTCAACATAATAGTATCATTAATCATGGTCTTAGATTTCTAGCAACTTTAATTGCATTCCTCCCAACACATCCGGAATCCCAAAATCTTTCAAAAAACCTCAAACTGACCAGACACCACACCCAAACAACCAACCACCAACGGCACAGTCTTTGTCCTGATTTCCTTTGCCAGAGGAGCAGAGTAGTTGGCAATTTTCTCATCCTCTGTAGTCACCACATTCTTATCCCAAGGCACTGAGAAATCAGCAGACATCCACTCCAGAGCCACTTGATCCACCACATCTAGTACTAACTGTACAGTAACTTCTGGATGATTATGTTTAGACCTTTCTTTTCCTGGCACAAAGCCTTCACCTTCTTGATATACACTGTACCCTCCCATCTTCTTCCCACCACTCGTTACAAAACGCTACCACAAGACCTTCCTCTCCCCATACATCCACTTAAACTTGTTCTTTCCTCTCTTCCCAGTCTTTATACCTTTCCCAATCACACCATCAACCTTAGCTTATTTCCTTTCCTTGTAAAACCTTCACAGCCATAACAATGGTCCCCTCCCTCCTCACCACAGTCAAAACTTTCAACAGCACTGGCCTAATGCCCCAGTGTAGCTTTTCAAAAAGCTCTTTATTTAATGTGGTTGAAAGCAGGCTCTCCAGAACCTAGTCTTTCAATCAGTGGCAGCATTTGCTCTTGCTGGAAAAATCTCGAGAAATGCTATACAGTAATAACATTATTATTCAACAGTAACCTGCCTATCAATTCACTGGCACCACTAGGGAGTGCGAAATAAATTATAATTAAATAATGAGACACTTAAGACCAGAATCATTACAACTATCATCTGAATACCTTAACTCCACTTAATTCAGTCAGGAGGTTTGGTGAATTGGCAACATGAAAAGGTCTTGGATGAGTCCCTTGGCAGAGGTACACGTCATATATCTGTCAGGCTAGCCACAAAAATGTGCATTTTTGCAACCTGTTGAAGTTAATATAAATTTTTTCACAGTTGTCTGTTGTTGCGTTGAAATTTGCAGCCTGAAAATGTCGAGGAGGTGACAGTGGACCCAGTCCAGGATGATATAGAGATTGTTAACGATGGGGAAGGAACAGATGCCTTTGCCGTAAGAGTGATTTCCTCGTACCTTTAACACTATATCTTAATATTATGTGCATCTGCTCTTTGAGCTCAAGGTGCTATTGAGAGAGATTATGCAGTTTTGTTACAGCAGTCATGAAGAAGTTGTTGCCTCTATTGTGTATTTTGTTATAATTTCTAGTAACAAAAACACAGCAATTTTTGTCTCCAATCTTTTTAGGTTTATTTATTTATATCTCTCTTTTTTTTTCATTTTTTTTTTTTTTTTGGTGTATTATTTTATATCCCCTTGACTTGTTTCGTTTTCTTTTTTAGGCCTACTTTGCTGATGGGGACAAAGTGAGTAAAATAATTTAAATTTATTGTTATTCTCTCTGTCTTGTTTTTGAACAAAATAAAAATTTTAACTACATGACTTGTATATACTTGAAGAGTGAGTCATAGATGAAAGAGAGAAGTGATCCGTGCACTTTAATGTGTGGACAATTTAAGCAATAAATAATGATTTATTGTCTCTTATATAAACACCTGAAAAATTTAGATGTTTTCAACAGGATTTGAACCAATGACCTCTGTGATGCTGGCTCATTATGCTCAGACTATCAACTGAGCTATAAAGCTACTTAGTTGGTAGAGCATGGCACCTGTCCAGCATCGCAGAGGTCATGGGTTCGAATCCGATTGAAGTTAAATGTATCTAATCAGAATTTTTCAGGTGTCTATACACCCTTTTAATAAGTGTAATATATGCCGTTTTCCGCTAATGACGTCGAACACTTGCTTTCAAATTTTATTTAGAAATGTACAAAGGCCTAAAACTTTTCCGATTTCTTTTCTTGTTTGAAGCCTTTGCACATTTCTGAATAAATTTCAAAAGCATGAGTTTCACGTCATTAGCGGAAAACGGCATATAAAAATTAGACTTATTAAAAAGGTGTATAATCAGACAATTGCTTAACCCATTGCCTCCCAGGGGTTCCCCATTGACAAGTAAAATCGTCTGGCCGGTTTACTCTGGCCAGTTTGGATGTCAAAGGGCTAAAATAATGTTATTAACTTTGTCCTTTTGTCTTGTCTTTTGTGCTTTCCAAACATTTTTAGAAGCAAATTAAATAACCCAAAGTTTGTTTAAATCAATTTAAAAACTGTTGCCTTTATTTTAAAATGTTCCCAAATGAACAATAAAGATAAGTTAACAAAGCCATTGATTGTAAAGAAATTTAAGAATTATAACAATTATTT
>NC_090883.1:24408302-24415802 GCF_036669925.1 Montipora capricornis | reverse complement strand
GACTGAACTGCGATAAACAACATTGAGAGGGGCAGGGGACGCACGAGAAGGGAATAGAGGACGTTCGCATGAAGTGTCCCAACTAATTATGTCTGAGACTGCAGTCCCAGACATAATTGTTGGGACACTTCTGCCTCCTCCTTCCCTCGCAATCTTGGTGTGAAAGACTTAGTGACTGAACTGCGACAAACAACATTGAGAGGGACAGGTAACGCACGAGAAGGGAATAGAGGATGTTGGCATGAAGTGTCCCAAGTAATTATGTCTGAGACTGCAGTCCCAGACATAATTGTTGGGACACTTATGCCTCTTCCTTCCCTCTCAATGTTGCTGTGAAAGATTCGGTGACTGAACTGCGATAAACAACATTGAGAGGGGCAGGGGACGCACGAGAAGGGAATAGAGGACGTTCGCATGAAGTGTCCCAACTAATTATGTCTGAGACTGTGTTGGAGAAGGAATGTAAAGAATTTGAGTACGTGTTGACACATTACGACATAAGACTGTGCTGGGGTCACAAGGGGGCGCAGTTAATGTGGGCCGTTGTGACTTCCTAAGTTTAGGGATGTTCTGTTTCTAATGAAGGGGAGGAATTAAGCAATGTATATAAAGAAACCCTTAATGTTAACAATATCCAGTTCGCAAAAAGTGTATTCAGCGCAAGCTTTAAAATACTGCCATAGAGAGTTTGCAGCATGGTCTTTAAATTTCCCATTGATAGTGTCACAAGAGCACGTGTGTACTATCTGTGTACAATTCAGGGTTTCTCCATACGGAAAGTTGCCGAAATGTGCCACATTTCAAGGGGAAGCGTGTGGAGAATAAAGAAAGAAGGCATTCTTGCCATGAGAGCATGTTACAAACAACAAGGACAAAGGGGAAGACCGTTCAAATTAAGTTCGAGAGACGGAAGACGGCTTCTGAGAGCCATGAAAAGACTTCGAGAGAAAGAGAGCAACTTTTCCTGTGAAAGAATTATGCAAGAAGCTGGAATTTCTTCCAAAAAGGTATCAGTGAGAACAGTGTCCCGTTTCCTAAATTCTCAAGGGTATTTTTATCTACAAGCGCGTAAAAAAAGTGTCTTGACGGTCCTCGATATGAAGAAAAGGCTGAGGTTTGCGCGACAAATGAAAAAAGATCACGGTTCTGATATCTGGACTAAACGTGTGGCTTTCTATCTTGATTGTGTGTCATATGCGTATAAGAGAAATCCCTTAGACCAGGCTTTGGCTCCGAAGGAACGAATTTGGCGAAAACGTGGCGAAGGCCTTACAACTGGTTGTTTGGCCAAAGGCAAAAAAGAAGGAACAGGTGGAAAATATGTGAGACTTGTAGTAGCTATCTCCTACAATAAAGGTGTAATTCTTTGTCATCCGTATGAAAAAATGACGGGGCGCTTTTTTGCCAATTTCATCGATGAACATTTCCCGACAATGTTTACGCTGTCAGATAAGGGGAATGAGAACTTATTTGTTCAAGACAATTGTCCATGTCAAAATTCCACTTTGGCAAAAGCTGCCATGAGGAGAACCCGTGCAAATTTACTCAAGTTCCCTGCGAGATGTGCTGACGCTCTTTGCCACGAAAACCTGTTTCCTATGGTTTCTCGTAAACTACTACAAACAAGTTATTGAGCAACAAATTACCAGAGAATCATATCCTGCGTTTAAGACCCGAGTTATTAACACCTTTTATTCCGTACCAATCGATACTGTCAATAAGCTCATATCATCCATGCCTAAGCGTATTTTACAACTAATTGCTGTAAAGGGGGGTCGCATAAAATACTAAATGTTTAATTAATCAACAACCTAAACAATCTTTGACAATTGCTGTAATGAAATACACCTTTTCCCGGGAAGGAGAACTATTTACGTTAAGCACTGGAAATATAACTGTCTCAGTCAAAGGAATAATACAGTTAAAGCACTTAACACAACTTTTCTTTGTCCCTGTGCGTGCACACAACGGTTCAAGAATTTTTTTTCCCAGCTATGCTCAATATTATCTATCGTTCTCTGCCATGGATAAAACAGCTTTTGGGGGAGCAAAACACAAATAACTTTTACAACATCATTCGAGAAGCAGGTGTGACATTCAAAAGTCTTAGAATGTTTACACGCGATGTTAATTCACTTTGCACCAAATGGTGACATCCGGTTCGGAATGTTTTTAACAAAATACATTGCTTAAGAACTAGTAATACAACAGAATACTTGGCCACAAATGATGGAGGAGACGTATAACGGGCAAGTCATATCAAACGACTTAAAACCTGCCCTTAGAACCCCAAAAGAAGATGTTGTACCTCACGTGTCTACGGGTCACCATCGTATAATTCAATAAAGACGTTTTCGTTTGTTTATTAAGCGAACAACCGTGTCACCATGCTCCAAATCTAAATAACTCGTCCTACATGTATCAACATGGAATGAAAATAAGCAGTTTCACTTAAGTAAAATCACCACGTTCTTGTCCTTTAGTGTTGCATTGTACATGCAAGGGGAATTTTGAAAAAAGTATCTGCAAAGTATGGTGACCCGTTATGGTGACCCGTTGAACAGTGACACCATCTGTACACTAGACTTGCGGCAAGATCAGTTCCGCAAAACAATGAGGGCAACTAGGGATAATCTGTTGTTCTTCCTCGGGAATTTGGTTGTGGAAGGCAAAAACCTTCCACCGAACTCTCATCATTTGTGATTCCCTTTCGTCAAGCACTCCTCCTCTCACCAAACTCAGTTCTTCTTTACTTGTGCAAAAAATAGGCGTATCCGAGGCAAACTCGATGTCCTGACAAAAATGACTTTTTGGGGCTGGTAGATGGACTTTCTGCCCCTCCAAGAGCAGTAATAAGTTGTGCCATGGTATAATCTGAGAACACCAGCGGAAATCATTGAGAAAT
This sequence comes from Montipora capricornis, assembly GCF_036669925.1. Lineage (NCBI taxonomy): Eukaryota > Metazoa > Cnidaria > Anthozoa > Scleractinia > Acroporidae > Montipora > Montipora capricornis. Next base: position 24,412,897 of record NC_090883.1, on the reverse strand, counting down.
ATAACTTCTGCTGTTTCTGCGCCGAGCCAGGCAAATGTCGTGGTAGCAGGGTTTGTGAAAATTCTGAACACGATATTTAACGGGTTCAGAAGAAACGTTTTAACCGCAATTCGCGGGTTCTTTCAAAAAGACATTCCTATACTTGCCACGGCCTTACTCTAAAACATTTCTGACTGCCTGAGAAAATTCATTGGAGCTAATGTCATTATGCTGCAAAACCTGCCCAGCCATCTGCCACTGCAACCCTCAACACATGGGCTCCCGATCTCACGGTAGAGAATTTCCACCCTTGTTAATTTGGAGCGTGCCAAGTCCAACTCAGCCTTTTCCATTTCCCAGCCTACACTAAGGGCTTCCTCAACAGCTTTGGCTCCTCTGTTTGCTATAAATTCGGCAAGGTCAGTTTTGCCCTCTCTTTTTTGTTGACTCGCTAACGCTACCAGCTGTAAACGCGTTTTTATGCCTTTTTCAACTGCAATTTGCGACACCTCAAACACTGTAAGTGTTTTCTTCCGCTTCTTGTTCTTCCCACCGTCGGCACCATTTGCGACCCGACTCGCCCGAAACGCGGTACTTGCATTCGTCGTTATCGGTGCCCCAATATTCTGCAGATCGGGATGATTCGTTGAATGTACAGCTAAACTATCTTCCTTCGTTGTATACCTCCAGGCAGTGTAATAATTCTCATGTCTGTCGCTAAAGTTCACTTTCACTCCGTACTCCTGGTCAATATAGTTTCTCACACGCAGCCAGCGTCTCCGAGCACTCAGTTTCACGGCCATATGATAATGGACACCCCAGCAACATGACTCTCCTGACTACAGACCCAATGAATAACTGTACAATTGGACTTAGGAACTGCATTCTCAAATGCGTCTAAAACAATACGCGCGAAAGCTTCGCGTGTGGGGACAATGTCTCTGTTTGCTTGACTATAAGTAATGAGGTAAACTCGCCTCACATCTCGTGCGCTCAAACTCTCACTTGTACTGCAACGGCCATCATCCTCATCACAGACGCTAGATGCTTCAGCCTCTCTATTGATAAACTCCATCATAAACGTAGTACGACGTATCTGTGCAATAAACGCCGCCCCTCTTTTGGGAATAGTAACAACCTACAACCACCTTCTACTATAGCGCGTGTTATTTGTTTTCATTTAACCCAGAGATCTTTGTTTACCATGTGAAAAACTGTTGAGGTATCACGCAATCGCTACTTCAACCCAAACGTGACCGCTGATATCTTTATCGTTTTGTCTATGAAATGTTAACGTTACACTCTTTAAAGAAAATAAGGGAACACTTATTTCGTGTAATGATTTCTTCTTCAGCTTACAATCGTTCATTACTCCCAGCATTTAATGTCGCTCTGATACGTGTACACACACAAGTATGATACGATTTCCCGCCAATACAGCTGCCGAGTACTCACATACCAAGAATTCCTCTTTTACACAGTCCCAGACATAATTGTTGGGACACTTATGCCTCTTCCTTCCCTCTCAATGTTGCTGTGAAAGATTCGGTGACTAAACTGCGATAAACAACATTGAGAGGGGCAGGAGACGCACGAGAAGGGAATAGAGGACGTTCGCATGAAGTGTCCCAACTAATTATGTCTGAGACTGCAGTCCCAGACATAATTGTTGGGACACTTATGCCTCTTCCTTCCCTCTCAATGTTGCTGTGAAAGATTCGGTGACTGAACTGCGATACACAACATTGAGAGGGGCAGGGGACGCACGAGAAGGGAATAGAGGACGTTCGCATGAAGTGTCCCAACTAATTATGTCTGAGACTGTAGGTAGCCCGCCAAGACAACTAATGACACAGTTAGTGGAGACTTTGGCCAGCTGTGTTTTGCCTTCGCCACCCCCGGCTTTCCTCCCCTTTTAACTGAAAAACCAGGAAGGATTTGATTCCTTTGACCAACCAGAACTTGGTGAGTGCTGTCCTGTGAAAAACCTGAGCAGAAGTAATGTGCCTGGACTATCATAGATGACTTCTGCACAGACAGCAGAAATGTCAGGCACATCACAAGAACAGCCTTCAAATTCCATCAGGGTGACTCTTTTATATTAAGAGATTTATACTTTATTTAGCCCTGACTTACAAAAAGATTGGAACAAGTGTGAAGAACTTTCTTGTTCCTGTGAACTGCTCCCCGTTGTTAAGCTGCTCCCAGTGTGTGAGTCGCCGTGCTTTGCCCTGATCTGCCGTCTGAAATGGTGTTCCCTTCAAGTAGTGTAAGAAAATAAACATGCTCTGTAGAAAGAAAAAATGGCCATCTCAACATTTGTCATTGGTAAGAATAGTGCATAAATATTATTATTGTCTGTTTTGAGGACAAAATTGGCTGGGTCCAACCCTGACTAACTGAGGGATGATGCCTTTTAGTAACTGTTACCAAATACACTGAGACATATAAGTATAGCTACTTCTGTATAACTGTTACAGTTTGGAACCCCATTACCATGTGAAATTGTTACCATTGTATCTGCTGATCAGTAATAAATTTTAAAAAGCCCTACTTGAGTATTTTAGTTAATGATCAATACTAATCTCTGATTATTGCAGTGCATTCCACAGTGGCTTTTTTTCAATTGGAATACTCATATTTAATGGAATCTTGACCATTCATCGCTTTCGGGGACAAAAATCTACGAGTAATCAATGATTATGAAGTGCATTCATTGGGAGGCTGATATGCCATGAATACAATGTATTTATGTTAAGACTGTCATGTAAGGCTTGTGGAATGTGGCTAAAAATGGAAAGTTTGGCATCAAAAGGTGAGGACATCACAAAAACTAAATTTATGAAAATTTGAAAGATTATTACTAAGAAACGTCCCTTCCCAAATCTCAATCTCATTTATGCATGTGATGCATGTATGACATAATTCAAGATAGCACTGAAAAAGCAGACGAACAAAAAACGTAAAACTTGCTAAAGCTCAGCCTATGCACAGGACACCCAAGATTAGAAACTGTGTTCTCCCAATAGCGAACGCAACTAATTCTTTATCATTATGATGAAAATATTCCTTTGATTGGTGTAGTAGTTCCTTTTATTATGTAAAGTTATATAAATGAATCTAATCTAGGATATTTTCATTCATTAATTTTTATAAATATTATGTCTCGTGTTATGGTTGCCACTGATAAGACTGTTAAATTTTTAAAATAAAGCCTGGTTGAAGGTTGGATTAAATAGCATTTTTTGTCGACAGCTTTAACTTTGAGCTTGAGGTACAAGCCACTGTTTTCAAACTACCTGTGACTGAGTATCTCCTGTCTGGCACACAGGTGCCTTGGACAATACACCTGGGATTTAATGTCCACTTTACTTTTTAGGTGTATGGACTCCCATTATGCAAAGCACAGTAGCTTAGATCAAGGCCTAGATCAAAACACTATAGGATTATAAACATGACCCTAAGACAGCATTTATCTTTTAGGTCATAATTTAGATCTCCAAAACATTTTTAAGGCCAAAAATTTATCTTCTCAATAATTACTACTGCCAATGTGATGGGGTCACAATTTAGATTTCCACTCCAAAACAATATGGGAGGACAGTAATATTATCAACTTTAAAAATCTGAAGGTCATGGCTTGATCCCTGTGAAGTACACTCAGATTTTTTTCTGAAAATGATACATTTATATTTGTTTCACCATTCTTCCATTCATCCCATCAGTCTTCATTCATTCATTCATGCATTCAATCAACACATCAGTTCTTCATTCAATCTCTCAATCACTACAAAATGATTTTGATTTTTAACGCCTTTTCTCCTCCAAGTTTAGTAAACCCTTAGTGAAATTTAGACTCTCACATCTCACGTAATGGCCCAGTACTTAGGAAGAACTGACGTGGCAGATGTTGACAATCTCCGTACATTTTTACACATGTCTTCGATTCTAAAGGGTAGCCGACTTCAATGTTGGATGTCATTGTGTGAATTCAACCAATTTAAACTATTTTTTACTGATTTTAGGTTGAAAGCACTACTTATCACATGTATTTTAACCTCACCAGCTTTACAAATTCCCTGGTAGGTGATTATAAAAAATAAACAAAGTGGGTAAACAAAGATATCGACGTCCCTCTTACAAGAACCAAATGCCTAAATCATAAAAAATTAAAATTTTGACGGAATTACAATTTACACAGTAAGAAACAAGCAGTTAATTGAATTAAAACATTAATAGCAATGACCAGTGGTTTAGTACATATGTCTTAAAGGTTCAAATATTGCAAATTATACCGTAACCAGGAAGGCACTTCGATAGGATTTCACTGAATCTCATTCAACGTAACCGAAACACTCACGATCTCTACGACGTTTTCAGCACACAAATTCTTGCGAAAGATCGTTGTATACTCTTCATTCGCAAACCCACATTCTTAAATACATACAATTATGTGTCCTTTTCTTTAAATTCGAAGGGGGCCAAAGTACACAAAAAATTGCGAACTCACGAAATTGTGGAACATGTTGGTTAGTGTCCAAGCTGTGGATGTTTTTAAAAAAGGTACGCTTAGGATTACTAGATGACCAAGTGCAATAAGAAGCACATATGTAAAC
>NC_090883.1:24393302-24400802 GCF_036669925.1 Montipora capricornis | reverse complement strand
AGCGTTGAACAACATTTGGGAGTAGAGAAATAAACTCCTTGTTTGTTAATTTTTTATCTGGAATTAACGTTAATCGGCTCTTGAACAAACGGGCCCGAATGTCTCAACATTCAAGACTATTCAAGTCACCTAAATATGTAAATAAATATAAATATTTACATTCCATTTCAGATCGCATTTTTCCGTTACTGTGATACATTAAACGACTGCATCACCTTGAGCGGGCCGACCAAAAATGGCTGCTAGAGCAAAGACCAAAAAGACCGCCAAAAAGCGGGCTCAACGAGCTACTTCAAACGTTTTTGCCATGTTCGATCAAAACCAAATACAGGAATTCAAAGAAGCCTTCAACATGATTGATCAAAACCATGATGGTTTCGTTGATAACGAAGATTTGCACGATATGCTTGCGTCGTTAGGAAAGGATCCTTCGGACGAATATTTAGAAGAGATGATGAGACAGTCTCCCGGGCCCATCAACTTTACGATGTTTCTAACTCTATTCGGAGAGAAATTGAACGGGACTGACCCCGAAGACGTCATCGTTAACGCGTTTGCCTGTTTTGACGAGGAGGGCAACGGCAAAGTCCACGAAGAGTTGTTGAAAGAGGCTCTGACTTCAATGGGAGATAGATTCACAGAGGATCAAGTAGACGATGTTTTGCGTGACGCACCGATTGACAAAGATGGTTACTTAGATTATAACAAGTTCACTCACATTTTAAAGCATGGAAAAAAAGACGATAATGATTGACAGATGAGAGACCAGTTTCTACGGATTCTTGATTGGGGCTTGGCTTACTGGATTGGCTTTGAGTTTTCTGTTGTTCACACCTCATTCGATAAGTTACTAGACAAACTGACCCTTAAAGCCCTAGAGAGATGCTCTGCGTCTCCGGAGGATTTTGAATTTTTCTTGGACACTGCTGTCTCAAGAATGCAGTGAGCAAATAGTTTAGGGCTTGTTGTCTGGGGGTTGTGTTCCGACATTTATTTGATGTTTGCAGATCACAGAAGAGGCAAATGTAATAGCTGCCTCTAAATGTAGTAATGGTTCATCGTTGTTAGCACGTAGTTTAAATGACCTTCAGAAAAGTACTTCTTCTTCCAACAAGACCTATATGAAAGCATGATATTAATCGTGATAACTCGTCCAGTTATGACAACTGAAGTTGAGGCCCTGAACAAAACCGAGTGAGCACTTTTGAAGCTTTGAAGCTTGCTTTCTCTCTTCTCTAACAAGCTGCTTTTAATTGTTGTTGTTGTTGTTGCCGTTCTTGTTTTGGAAGGGAGGTATTTGTTCTGAAATGCGGAGCATTTTCAGTCGAAATAATTCGCATTGCCTTTTAAGTCTTGCAAACAATTGTTGGCACGCGACGTAGCCAGAAGGCGTTGTCGGGTTCGGCTTTCTTGTACCCCTCCCCTCCTCCGAAAAACGCTTGATATCCGGTTTCTTCCCAATAAGGGAAATGCAGGGAAATGACGCAAGTCGAATCTTGGTGGAGGCCTGGGTGGAATATCCGGGAAATTACAGTGCGTTGTGATATCTGTGTAATTTAGGGAGGCGCAGAGTAGAAAAACGACATCGTACTTAAGTTTCTGTTTTCTGTTGTCCAGTTTGGGATTTTTGGAAGTTAAGGATAAGATGGCGTCTAGGAAAACGAAGAAGACGACAAAGAAACGTGCTCATCGAGCAACTTCGAACGTATTCGCTATGTTCGACCAGAACCAAATTCAAGAATTCAAAGAGGCCTTTAACATGATCGATCAAAACAGCGATGGTTTTGTTGATAAAGAAGATTTGCATGACATGCTTGCTTCCCTTGGTAAAGATCCCACCGACGACTATCTAGAGGAGATGGTCAAGATGTCACCCGGACCGATCAACTTTACCATGTTTCTCACATTGTTCGGAGAAAAGTTGAATGGCACCGATCCTGAGGACGTGATCGTTAACGCGTTTGCCTGTTTCGACGAAGATGGAAACGGAAAAGTGCACGAAGATGTCCTAAAGGAGGCTTTGACTTCAATGGGAGACAGATTTACCGAAGATCAAGTAGATGATGTTTTACGCGATGCACCGATTGACAAAGATGGTTACTTAGATTACAACCAGTTCACTCACATTTTAAAACACGGGAAGAAAGATGAAAATGATTAACTAACATGATGAACCGCCGTTCACCTAAAATGTGCTTTCAGGGTTTAGACAGTTTTATAATATGTGTTTTTGTGGTAGAATTCGATTTAATGCAGAAATTTTCAAAATTTGCCATTGTGAACACTATAATTATAAGGAATTTCTGGAATGAGAATTGTTAAATTCCTTCCTGAGTTCGTAAACGCATTACCATTTGATTATTAAGGGTGGAGTCTTGACCAGTCTTTCTGGACAATTCCAGATTGGAATTATTTGGAGGAAAATAGTGACTTAATGAATGTGTCAAGAAGATAAATTAAGTATCTTGCTCACAGATGGTGTGTACAAACTGGGGACACCTATCTGCTTATCTACCAAAAAAATAATTGGTATCACATAATTATATGCAGACCCTTTTAATTGATTAATATACATTCTGTTTCAAATGTTGAATTTTTTGGATTTCTCAAGTCTTTTTTGTTTTGGCTTTGCATATTTGTGAACAGAATTTAAAGGGGCTATGTCATGTTATGTTAGGGTGTTTCGCGGAAATCTTTAGTTAATCATGAGTTTGAAACTCGAATAGTAATTCAGAATACCTTTACTGATAAAATTATCGTTATATCACAAACAAGATGATTCTGAGCAAAAGTGACCTTTATCCAGGCAATGTGCCATAAACTTGAAAAGCATCGGCTTTTTTCAAGATTATCCAAATGCAATCAGTTTCAATCTTGTCCATTTCTGTCCATCCATGCTTCTTTTTCCTCTCGCTTATTTGTTTTACATTGTTCAACAGTTTTAAGTGGTTATTGCAATGTTCCATTCTACTTTTTGAGCATTTTGGATGTCATGGAATTACACCATTTTACGTGACATAGCCCCTTTAAAAGCCAGAGTTTGGCATGACTAGCAGAAAACTGCGCAATATTAGCCTCGTTAAAAGGTCTGTGGTTGAAAAATTATATCAGTATGATTTCTTTCAAATTTTGGGTGATTTCAAAGTATATTCCATGTCTATTTTCTTACCTCCATTTTGAATATGCTAAGTGGTTCTGAATTTTTTGCCTTGCCGCTTAACTTGGAACATTTTAATGGACCCTTAGAGGAGTTGGTGTATCTCCTCTTGAGGGACTTCCTCCATTTTGATAAATTACCAGAATAGCATTTGTTCATTCTTCTAGCTCAGTTGCAGGATAACTCTGATGAAATAAACAGAGTACACTGAACTCTGGTTACTCTATTTGGAATAGAGTAATGTATTTGGCCCACACATTGGGCTCCCCAGACTATTCTAAGCATTGGTTCTTAAAGTCGTCTAGCGAAAAATATCCATTTTTGGGACATGTGTTGCTATTTTGTTTATTACCGGTAAACTGGTTTAGAAATAAACAGAATTATTTAATGGTCATCTTTTACCCTCCGTAACATTGTTGACCTGCATTGTTTAATTTGTGTTGCAAGTTGTTTACTCAAAATTAAGAGATGAGACAGTAAATGTTTGTAATAAAATAGGCAGAACCAGTAAAGGTTGAATCAAAAGTTACGGAAAGGGGAGTTTTATGTTCTTAGCATTCTGCGACTTTTGGCTGATTCTGATTGGTGGTTCAAATGTAGGTGATATTGATGAACAGTACCATTCACAAGCAAGCTATCAAAGATAAAAAAATTGCTTCTGATTATCCTAACAATAATAATTATTAGGATTACCAGAAGAAATGTATACCATAAGTCACTATTGGTTCATTTGTGATGTTATTCAGTTTGTGTGGTACATACTAACTATTAGCACTATTCATCTTGGAGTAGGGAAAAGTGGAGCATATTTACCTCATACTTAGTCTCCTTCGCAGCCGTTATTAGGGTCGTCACGCAACGCTCCTCCCCACTAACGGCTGCTCACGAGAGAGACACATTCCTTTCCCTAAAATTGACCAGTAAGAAACAGGCTTCCATATTCTGGAAACCTGGTCCAAATCCCTCTCCATTACTTGAAAGCAAACATGGTGGATCTATTTCCTTCTTTTTCAAAAGTGCGTGAACAATTCAAGTTTAGCGAGTTAAACAAGCATCAAAAAGGAGGGATTATATTTGCAGTGCTGAAGAAAAAGGACGTATTTGTTCGTTTACCAACTGGCTTTGGAAAATCTGTCATTTTCAAGCTCTACCGCTATGGTATTTGACGGCTTCACTGACGAGTCTGGCCACATTGTGATTGTTGTTTCGCCTTTGCTTTCCCTGATTAAGGATCAAACCGAACGCTTACGACAGGTAGGAATATCCTGTGTAAGTCTGAGCGACGCGAGTACGCAGGGAGAAATAGATCTTGTTGAACGAGGATTTTATTTGGTTGTTTACGCGACGCCAGATTGGCGTAGCCGATAACAATAACGTGCATTCTATTGGTTCTCAAAAACAAAGGGAAAGGAATGTGTCTCTCGTGAGCAGCCGTTAGTTGGGAGGAGCGTTGCGTGACGAACCCGATAACGGCTGCGAAGGAGACTACCTCATACTGTGATGGCTGGGTAAATATCTGCTACCCTTCACTTCTATGTTGTTGAACATTATAGACTTTCAAAGTTAAATTGGTTTTATGTAGATGATATCTCAAGACCCCCATTGATTTCGAAGTCCCCGTCCCAGATTTAATGCTAAATTCAACTGGGTCCTTGTTGGCTTGGGCTGGTCTTTCATATCCAGGATGCGAAATAATCGATGTCCATAGTTGGTCTTCACTCAGGTGATCAACAGCCATGTTTTTCAACGAAAGCAAAAGAAAACATTTGCGTAATAGCAGAGTTCAATTCCCAAAGGATTTGGTCGGGTCTCCAACATGGCCACCATTTCTTTGTTTATGAGCTCCAACATGATGAGAATACCTAATTAGGAAGGCCCAATTGGAAAAACAATGGTGCTTTGGTCCTCTGCCATTTTGGTCCAGTATAGGAAAGTCTACCCAAAGCTTGGGCTTGGGTGACAATGGTAGTGTACTTCTCCAAACTAAAGATGCACAACAGGAGGGAGGAAGGGGAAAGGCTGCGAGCAGGCTCTCTCTCTATCCCCAACCCCAGTCCCTCAGAGAGCCTGGGGATGGCGAGCATGTATGAAACAAAGAGAAACTTTTACTTTTTACACATGGGCTGTAAAACATATTTTACGGAATTGAACTTAAAATAACTTTTTCTACTCTTGTGCTGGTGGCCAAAATCGCAACATATGGATGCTCCTACATGAGGTTTTGTCAGGTTGGCATCATCATTATTGACTGCGTTCCCAGGTTTGTGAAACTGTCCAGAATTCTCCCAACCCTCTTGTGTTTAGATTAGGCTATGCAAACAAAGGTCTTCTAATACCTTACCCTGAGAACACAGACATGTTTCCGGACCTGATTTCTCTCCCCAAGGGTAAAGTACATCTGCGTTCGCAGGCTAATAGTGCCTCTGTGAAGTGAATGTATTGTTTTGATTCATCTATTAATAATTTTTATCGTTAAATTATTTAATACACCTATCAATGTTAAGCCCCAGGAAGGGGGAGTCGGGCATGGGGTGGGGATTTTGACATTTTCATTTAAAATAATTCAAATTCCCCACCCCTGGGACAAAATAATTGGTCAAAATGTCCACCCGGCGGCAAGTGAAGGTGGAAAAATGTCCTTTGTACGATCAAAATCGCTACTGCGGGGGAACTTGGCAACATTGGGAACGTCACATATGATCAAAATCCCAACCCTGGGGACTTTGCAACAACTCCTGGGTCTTTCTGCAGGTACTGGAAAGTATTGTGATTTTGGTCACTTGGGATTAGCCTTTATTTGGAGTTGTTTTGTTTTCTGTCTTTTGTTTCTTGTGTTTTACGTAATACTAATTTCTGCTCCGGTACTTGCAGAAGCTGCTCAACTCCTACCACCCCTTCGTTGGCATTTTTATTATTTCGGCCCCAGGTCTTTACGTTAGCCCAGGAAATCGCTTAACGACGCACTTTCACATAACTTAATTCGTAGTTGAACTCAAAAACAAGCTCTTTCATCACTGGAACGATCATTATGTCGAGTTTTTACAATCGAAATAGCAGAGCAATTTGGTTAACAGTCGCGGCTACTACAGGATACTTCCTTTACAGATACTACATTCAAAAGAGGAGAGAAAGAGAGGAAGCAATCGCTGCAGGTCTCGAGATCAGCAGAAGAGGAGTGGAAAAACTTGTAGAACTACGAGACAAACTGGTTTGTGTTTTATCATTTTGACTCTCTTGTTTGCCCATAAAATCAGAGTTCATTGGGAGTCCTTTTTTTGGATTTTTTTTGCGTAAAATTATGTAACAATGTTCCCCTTGCATTGGTTATAAGCAGAAAATCGTCTGATGACGCCGACGTATGCAGGTATGGTGGTCGTAATTTCATGATATGCTATCACGAAAATATGCAAATCACATTCGTGTAGATGATGCATGATGTTCCCAGATTTTCATTAGATAACATTGAGTGAAACCTGAATTCTACGACGGCGGGAGTGAATCCTATCAAACCAAGGGAAAGTTGAAAACACTGACCTCTAGTCCATGGACTACCCCGACGGAAACGGACTACACCAAAAATATTATTTCAAGTGATTACTATTGGTCGTAAGCAGCGTTACAATTAGTGCTAAGCCTAAACATTCATTTTAAACGGCTTTGGTTAACCGGAATCCGGTCAGAAGTGCTGGTTGGTCGTCGGAGTAGTTACATTGTTTTAGCTATTGTTTACGAATGACAGACAAAAGACAAAAGACAAAAGGCCAAATGTAAATGCAAAGGATGTCTAACAAAACTGTCAATATTTGCGGAATATAGTCTTCTATAGAAGAAGCATTTGAGTTTTGCTGGAGCTTGTTGGCAGATGAACACAACACTTCACCAAAATCGACCAGAAGACACCAAAAATTGGACAAATTTGTTATGTAAACATTGATTTGCATCATTATTATTATGGAATTTCTGTGGGTGAGTCGCAGACATTACTTCTCGCGCAACATCCCCAGAGACAAAGAGCGAGGAGAAACAGATGTTTTCGCAGGCTAATTTAATAAAGGTTAGCTTTCAATAATTGTTGTGATGGCTGAAGTAAGTTGTATGTGGCCGTGCAGACAAAAATAAATAAGGTACATGCAATGTAAGTACATACTCAATTCAGTTCTTTCAATAGTACTCAATCAAAATAGTATTTGGTTACTAGGAAAGTTGCCGGTAGTCTATTTTAAGGTAGTCGGTTTGGTTAGTCCATGGACTAGGGATCAGTGTTTTCTACTCTCCTCCAAACCAATGATTGTTTTACTTTTCACCCCAACCGCTGGTCACTGATATGATTTCATCCGATGTTA
>NC_090883.1:24355802-24390802 GCF_036669925.1 Montipora capricornis | reverse complement strand
GACAACTTTGAACCAGAACTTCCCGATACAGAGGATGATGAGGTAACTGTCTTTGACTTCAGTATTGACTGCCAGTGTTTATTTCCAAATTTTTGATGGAAAATTCCTCTGCGGGATAGGATAACTGGTTTGTGTCTGTGGTTTTAACAACATTTTTTGGCTCCCTTTTTTGTTTGAGTTTATTTATTTTTTCTTTGTGTGTCATGTTCTGTCAGTTACACCAAGTAAGAGCAGACGAGACAACATTCTTTTATGTTTTGGCAAATCATATGTATGGGGAGGTTAATATCAATTGAAAATGAACCAATGTGATGTTCAGTCTTTTGTCAAACCTGCAATGCATCAAGTGTTATCAGAAACCCATAAGGGTTGAAACGTGTAACACGTGTTCACAGCAAGTCCGAGTATTCAATGTGAACTGATTGGTTGAATGTTTCAGTGCTAAGTACCATATTTGGAAACCCATCGCTCTTGTTGTTCCAAATATGGTACCAGCACACAAGGGGCTGTTACATGTTTCAACCCTTATGGGTTTCTGGTGTTATACAGCAAGAGGTTAAAAGCAAACTGAACCAAGTTGATAATTGGCTTATTCTCAAACATGGGAAGCATCAAAGGGTGGTGATAAAGGATGATAATTTGTCAAATTGTGGATAAAGTATTTGTGATACAGGCACCCTACCTAGAATAATCGTGTGCATTACGCTCAGAGATCTTGATTATTTGGATTTCACAAAAACCAAATGCAAGATTTCATTGTTTTTATTAAAAATGCATCCAGAACTTATTATTTCTTTAAAATAAGGAAAACGTTTAAAGTACTTGTAATAATCTGCTTTGGTGTCCTTGTAATGATTGCACAATTCTTAACTACATGTTCTTGAAGAATCCAAAGAATCCAAAGTTATGTAAGTTCCAACTTTGACTGTTAGAGTGAGTACAATGTGTTGATGAAAAAGGGCAATACATGTGGGTGGCTTTCACATTACTTTATCGCCACGAATCACCATGTTGGTGGATGAAAATAAAAGATCTCTCATTAGCTCCTTTTGTTCATCCACCAGCAATTATTGCACATTATAGCATTGTTATCTGTGTCTCTAGAGATTGGTTGCTAACATTATTACTCTATTTCCATTTCAGTGTATTGTGTGCAATAGTGCTAAGGCTATTATCCAGACCTACCCTTGCAAACACAGGGTACTTTGCCGACGCTGTTTTGTTAAGACACTTCAGGTGGCTGTTAATGATCTCAACCTCCCCTTGAAATGTGTTGTTTGTCGCACAAGAATTCAAACTCTGGATAGAGAGCGACATGAGGGACATGGACTGGACCTGAGCAGTGTGCACCCTGAAGGACATTACCTTGATTCAACCACTGAGGACACTGAGCATCTAGTCAGCAATGTATGATTAGCCCAATTTAATGTTCACAAGTACTTGAAATTATATGAGATGCCCTCTCAATTTTCCCAGGGAAAAAGAACTCGGATTTAAAGATCAGGGCCTTACTTCCAGATCAATTAATTTAAGGTTTCAAAATACCAGCTACATTGGAAATAGAGAAAACATAACTTTCCACCCATACTTGGTATCTAAAACATACCAACACGCTGACTTGCAAAGCCCACAAATTCGCAAAGCAAAGTAACAACTCGAACTGATCAACACCTCATGGTGTCTGTTCAACTGAATGCCCACTAAGGTACCTATTTACATCAAGAGGGGTAGGAGTGATGATTTTAGAAGTACTAGAGTTGAAGGTCACTCAAGTTGCATTATTTTGAGGTGTATGATGACTGCAGACTGCCTCCATATAGCATTGATAAACACTATTTAATTCTAAGCACCCATTTCAAATAGCACCAGTCTGATAAACACTATTTAAGTCTAAGAACCCATTTTAAAATTGTTTCAATAACTGTGATTTAGGGTTAGTCTGCAGTCTGCAAGTGTCAGACACTGATTATTGTGTTGCTTGTATTTCTCTTGAGTGATCTTGAACTTGTGTAGAATTATGGTTGAGGGGCATGATGTGAGACATGCATCTAGTCTCCTTTATTTCTCAGCATACCTTGCCGTGTGAAATGGAGGTCAAATAGTGTATATCATTATTTTATGGTTTGTCTTCTATGTTTATTTACAAAGTATCAAGTAGATTGGATACATCAGAGAATCTTTGAATGAAATTTTTCAGAATGATAGTTTATTAATTAATTAATTTTGACATAAATGTTATTGATACTTACCTTAGTCAGCAAACAAAGTGCAAAAAGAAGCTCTTTTGAAAAGAAATACCAGTAGTATTTTGTTTCTAGAATGCTGATTTCCTAAGGGTAAAGGCAAGATAAAGAATGCTACAGACTGTATGATGCTTTGTTGTGCTCCCTCAATTTGTTATTTTTCTCCTCTATTCGAAGAAAACCAAGAGATAGCTTTTTTACCTTAATCTACCACTGCAAAACTTTTAAATAATGCTTTCCTTGGTGCTTCCATAAGAGGGTGAGTTGCATTTACACATCTACTAGGCAAATCTCTTACTGATTTTCTCAATTTTTGCAAAGGTTGTTGACATTATGCATCAACACAAAAAGAGACAGTTTTGATACACTTCAGGCTTACCAAAAATCATTCAGTTAGTCAAAATATCTTGTTATTATATGGCAAGCAATTTTCAGGCAAAATGGGGCACTCTGATCGGCTGGTTTGTTTCAGTATCTTTCTGTATTCCGGAAAATTCACGTTGAGCGAAACACAAAAAGTTCCCAAAAAGCGGAATTTAAGGGCTGTGCTTACTAATTCAAAGGTGTTTTTGCCCCGGTTTATGATTATGCGGGAAATTAAGATCTTAACAAGTGTCATTGAAATCGAAAAAGAAAATTGGGGGAAACCACATATTTTTCAAAGATAATTCATGAACAATATTTTTAAAGAGTTTAAAAATACAGAGCGATGTATGGTGTTCTTCCTCAAATTGAAGCTTAATTATCTCTGAAAAATGCATGGTTGCCGCCAATTTTCTTTTTGGATACCAATAGTACTTACTAAGATCTACTTTCTCCGGTAAGTTTTAAACCGCGCAAAAATATCCCTGCATCAGTAAGCTTCACTGATAGGAAATCCGAGTATCTCGAGATACGCAGAATGTATGCGCATTAACAATAGTAGGCACCGTCCTTAATTTTTTTCATCAGGACAGTACAATTTAGAGCAAGCAGAATTATTTTAGTTTTATGTGTAAAAGGTTACCTTTCAAAGTTCGCTGACAAAAATTACGAACATTCAAAAATGCTAAGTGAGCTTTTTAGGGCAAAAATCTGTTAAAATGGGGAATTATACCAATTTTTTAGATGTTCGAAAATCCTAGGACAGGCAGGCAAGCAAGAAATTTTACAATGAATGTTCCGAAAATTCTAGATCTCAAATCGTCTTCCGAAAATTGACGTTGGGTGCCCCTGAATGTAGTAAACAACTTGCTAACCTCACTTGCTCGGGGCTATCCCTGCATCAGTAAGCTTCACTGATAGGAAATCCGAGTATCTCGAGATACGCAGAATGTATGCGCATTAACAATAGTAGGCACCGTCCTTAATTTTTTTCATCAGGACAGTACAATTTAGAGCAAGCAGAATTATTTTAGTTTTATGTGTAAAAGGTTACCTTTCAAAGTTCGCTGACAAAAATTACGAACATTCAAAAATGCTAGGTGACCTTTTTAGGGCAAAAATCTGTTAAAATGGGGAATTATACCAATTTTTTAGATGTTCGAAAATCCTAGGACAGGCAGGCAAGCAAGAAATTTTACAATTAATGTTCCGAAAATTCTAGATCTCAAATCGTCTTCCGAAAATTGACGTTGGGTGCCCCTGAATGTAGTAAACAACTTGCTAACCTCACTTGCTCGGGGCTATACTGTTGGATACTATCCCTCGGTTGTTTTTATACATGTGCGGTCTGTACTGCCATGACCTTGGGCCAATATTCCCCAGTACGACCCTCACTCTCGGTTAGCGAGAGAGGTTAATAATTAGGTTCAGTTTCCTTCACTTTTGTGTTTGTCAATGTTTGCAATATTCCGTTTTTATATGGTGCGTCTAAAACACAGGTCAGAGGTGTACATAAAAACCACCAAGAGTGATCACTCCTAACCCTAATCACTTTACAAAAATGTTGTTTCAAGTCCAGGGTAAACTTTTGGCTTACAGTCAGTTGTACATAACCGTGCACCGGTGGCTCAGTTGGTCTGTCACGCGGGAAGTCGTGAGTTCAACTCCGGCCGGACCAACACTCAGAGTCTTTAAGAAACTGAGGAAAAAGTGCTGCCTTTGTAATTACATCATTCTGCAAATGGTTAGACTCTCTAGTCTTCTCGGATAAGGATGATAAACCGTAGGCCCCATCTCACAACCCTTCAATGTTCATAATCCTGTGGGACGTAAAAGAACCCACACACTTCTTGCAAAGAGTAGGGCATGTAGTTCCCGGTGTTGTGGTCTGTCTTGTGTGGTGTATCATGATTGGGAGGGTAAATTCTCAGAGATTAGAGCCAATCCGGATCAAGCTCATCTTTGGCAGACAGTAAATTATTAATTTTTTCTTTTGCTTTGCCATTATTCAATATTATTATTAGTTACTTTACTAAGTAAATATTTCATTTTGAAGTCAAATAGATACAACTCATTTTTGAGGTAATGAAACAAACATTTGGGGTCTAATAAACGAAATTTTCGTTAAAACTGTTTTGAATAACATTTATGACCTTTTGGCGTTGAACTTGAGATACAGGGCAGGCGTTAACACTGGCCAATCCTTTCAGGCATATGTACTTGATAGATATAATTTGCATGGAAAGGTTGTATGGTTGTGCACTGCATAGGAAAAAATTACAAATTTATGAAAAAAGATTGGAAAAGCTAAAGTCATTTTAATTTGTCTCTAAGTTTTGTTAACAGGACTGCTTACCTAGGACTACATAGCAATACCTTTTGACATTGGAGTAACACCTGTCACATATGCCTTTCTGTATATTCTATAAGCATTGTGCATGCTCTACCGTAATTCTTGAAAGCTCTTCAAGCGTAATTCTATGAGTGTTTTGGGAATGAAGGTTCCGTACCCTGTTGCATTACATTCATCTGACTTTTGATAGAACTTCCTCCGGCATTTCTAAAACAAGGGTAAGGGTAAGACCAAGGGTCTTACGGAGGGTAAGGGTAAGGATACGAATACAGAAATTATCCTAAAAATGCATAAAAGCTAACCTTAAACTTTTGTTTAGGCCTAATTAGGCCTAAGGTTAGCTTTTATGCATGTTTAGGATACTTTTTGTATTCGTATCCTAACCCTTACCCTGACCCTTGGTCTTACCCTTACCCTCGTTTTAGAAACGCCAGAACTTCCTCTCCAGATACACAGATATTTGAGAGCAGTCTGCTTTAATTTGTCAGTGACAAAATACAATGCAAAATAAATGCTATTATTTGTGAGTGTTGTTCCACCTCTATCCAATATTTCTGCAATCATTTCAACATGTTTGAGTAGTAGTTTTAAAATGCAAATGCTGATCTTATGAAGGGGAGTTATGCACCTCCTGGAACCTGCAATGGGCTACCATATTTACTGTGCATTTCATTTCAAATGCCTTGCATTTGCAGCAACCCCGTACAAAATGTTTGATGACATTTTAAATCTCCTCATCTAATAACCCTTTTAAATGACTTACAGCTCCCTCCCCCAAGAAACAATGTTGTGATTTGTATGGCTTTATTTTGTGCTCCTTTTTTGACATTGTGTTGAGTGGGGCTAAGAGGCTCTGGTTCCAGCAGGTGAAAAAAATCAGAAAGTTTTCAACTTTTTCTCCTGGAATATATACACCTTTCCATTTGCCAGTTAATTTTGCTCCTCCGTGGTGATTATTTTGTCTTTTGTGCAAATTATTCAAAGGATGTTATTCTTATGTTGCTTATTTCCAACTTTGTTTCTCTCTCCTTGACAATGTCATGTGCCTCAAATATAATGTATGACACATGGCATTGTCGACTCCACAGACCAGGGCCCGGTTGTTTGAAAGCCGATTAACTTAATCCAGGATTAGCGAAAAGTTTTGGGTGGGGGGGGGGGGGGTTATCCCATATAAATATAAAAAGGATGGGGTTGCTTGTCGGGAAATTTTGAAAAGAACCCCTAAGAGGTACCAAGATGCTGTCTTCTGGGCGTGGCATGAATTTTTTTCACCCAGAAGAGGTACCAAATTATGGGTTTTTATTGGACAACACTTAGTTAATTGTCAAATGTCTCCTGTCATAATGTTTTGGATCAATACCCTAAAAGGTATCGCTTAAGCTCCCACTGTGAACCTTTTGAGGCTGAACACCCTAACAGGTACCAAATGAAAACCTCTTTTTTAACCCCTAAAAGGTATGACAAGCATCCCTGTCCTTTTTATATGGGAACCCCCCCTCCCCTCCCGGGGAACATACTGCCTTTGTGAAAAAAAAAAAAAAAAAGGCCAGTGTTTTCTTGAGCGCCTAAATTTCCTGCTCTGCCTAAACATTTGGCACCTTCCTTCATTCAAAGCTCTGAGCTTTTTTCCAGAAATTATGGACCCTTTCAGTTTCTTTTAAACTTCACCTGGTTGTCTGAATAATTCACAATTTATTCTGGTAACAGAAGGGCGTCCCCTTATTATAACCTTTTCTGTATGTTCTCAAATTTCTTACAATAGCAAGTTAAAGCCTTTCCAAATGGTTTGCATTCATAAGGCTTTTCTTCCTGAGAGACATATACAAAACATGGACACCCATGGACGACCCCCTGTGGACGACCCCCTGTGGACCACCACTCAATATTTTTGTAAAGTTACAGGCAGAAAAATCTTTACATGAAACAGAGATTGATAGTCGCACTTATCTAGACAATTTAAGGAATAATTGTCACTTATAGGCACAATTCAGGTGGGTCCAACGGGATTCAATGCCATGACCTCTGCAATGTGAGCCATGAAGCTACTCAGTTGGGAGAAGGTCAATTTGTAGGGCTCATTCATTACGATAAAGGACTCAGTGAAAGAAATGAATGTACATTTGAAGTGCCGGTTATAAATGAATCCCTTTGGAGCCACCAAATAGGTGGTATTGGTGTCTATGAGAGACAAATGCTTAAATCAGTAGCCCATAACTAGGAGCGACAACTGCCCTATATACCTTTCACGGCATTTTCACAGAGCAGAATTTATTTCCTGCAGGAGCCCAATGACCAATCACAAGAGACTAAGTTGACGTCATAGTTAAGTGTCACTGAACCAGAAATGTCTTTTTTTTTTTTGCAAAAAAGTACCCCCCGGTAGTCCAAAAATAGAACGGTCCATAAAAATGAGGTGACAGTCTACTCCTAGTCAATGGCTCCTGCTTAACTAGCCCAGATAAGTGGCAAGGGTCACTCTTTCTCTTTCGTCAAAAGATTTTTCTGCTTGTATTCGTAATTGAATTAACAAAATGAGGGGTGGTCCACAGAACAGGTCCATGGACCTGGGGTCTATGTTTTTTATACAATGTACATCCCTTCCCAACTAGGGACTTTTTGTTTCTCCCTGATTCACTGATGGAAACACTTTTTACACTATTCGAATGAATTTATTCCACAGAAAGTATCGTGAAGGAATCAATAAATAATATTAAAACATTACAACACTTGTCATGTTCTTTACACAGACATTTGACAGGCTTTTTCATAGCATGGATTAGCATGGATTATTTCATGAGTAAACCTTAAACTTCCTGCTAAAAGTACCAGTAAATGCCTCTCTCCATTATCAACCCTTCAACACGTCCCCAAGCTTTCTACTCCACAAGACAAATTCAGTTTCAGTTCAGTTTCAGTTTTTATTATGTATTTTGCATAAAATCATCACAAAGCTATGCAATGTTCGCAGTTAGCAACAGCTAGTCGAGGCGAGCATTGCTTACAAATATATACCAGATAAAATGGTTACAAATACATAACTACACATTCACATAAAAATAAATAAATAAATAAAATAAATTAGTTTTAGAATACAGTTAGTGCAGTGGAGAACAGCTTAAAACTTGTACAGTATAACATAAATAAACATGAAAAAAGTAATTTAAATTGAATAAATAAATTTTTAACTACATGACATACTAAACTAAGGAGTCAAAATTTGCCAATAATTATTATTGAAACATCACTGTAATCATCATATTTTAGCAGTCTTTGGAAGAGGATATCATCAACATTATTTTTGAAGTTAGATTTTGACATCTGGTGGACTTCACAAGATATGCTATTCCAAATTTTAATGCCAATTCTTGAGAAAGATCTTTTTTGAATATCTATTCTCGAACGTTTAAGAAAATAATCTCCCCTTTGCGATGATCTTGTCTCGTAAGGATGAATATCAGCTTGATGGGTGAATAAGTTAAATATATTAGGTGTCAATTTGTTTGATACATCATGCATCATCACAGCCACAGATTTAAAATAGAGCATATCTAAAGGAAGAAGATGAGAAGAAATGAAGAAAGGTATTGCATGAGATTTGTAATCAGCAAAATACATTGGGCGAAGAGCTCGTTTTTAAAGGGTCAAAGGTATAGTTCTATGAACATTTGCAGTATTACACCATGCTACTATACCATACATTAATTATGGTTGAATGAGTGACCTGTAGATATGGTGTAAAGTACTCAGTGGTACAAAATGCCTTATCCTAGAGATAATACCAATTGATTTACTTATTTTTGATGCAACATGAGCAATGTGGTAACTCCATGAAAGATTTTCATCGATGAGCACGCCTAAGTATTTCATGAACTTCTTACGCTCCAAAGAGATATCGCTATTAGTGTGATGGTCAAACACCTTTAAGTGTTTATTATTAAATTATTATTAAATTAAATATTATTAAATTATTATTGTTATTTCATTATTATTAAATTATTATTGTTGCATGTTTT
Source organism: Montipora capricornis (assembly GCF_036669925.1). NCBI lineage: Eukaryota > Metazoa > Cnidaria > Anthozoa > Scleractinia > Acroporidae > Montipora > Montipora capricornis. Next base: position 24,381,827 of record NC_090883.1, on the reverse strand, counting down.
GCAGTGGTAAAGTTGCTTTGCACAGTAACTTTGTTGTGCTTCTTTAGATTTCCTGCTCTGCTTACACTAACCACATAGTAAGCAATCATATGGACTTCTCCATTTCAGAGCATTTCATGTTTTCCAAAAACCTCCTCTCTTAAACAGTGAGGTCTTTCATGAATCCTTAGATGCCCAAACTGTTTGTATTTAGTTCATAAGGCTTCTCTTTCATGTCTCCCTAATCTTACTGCTTAACTACAACTGCACCTGTAAGGCTTCTCTCCACTGTGAACCCTTTCATGCAGCCGTCAATGCCCTGCTTGCTTTTAACAGTACTTGCCATGTTGTTTGCATCCATAAGGCTTCTCACTTGAGTGTGGATTCTTTCATGTTTCCTTAAATTTCCTGCTCCACTGAAACACTTGTCACACTGTTTGCAGTGATAAGGCGTATCTCCACTATGAACTCTTTCATGTGTTCTTAAACTTATTGCCATGGCAAAACACTTCCCACACTGTTGACATTCAAATGGCATCTCTCCAGTATGCACCTTTTCATGTCTGCCCAAACTTTTTGTAGTTGGAAAACACTTGCCACACTGTTTGCATTCAAAAGGGTTCCCTCTAGTGTGGACTTTTTCGTGTTTCCTTAAGGTTCCCGCCTCACTGAAACATTTGTCACACTGTTTGCATGCATAAGGCTTCTCCCCACTATGTATTCTTCCATGTCTTCTCAAACTTCCAGCTTCACTGAAACACTTTTCACACTCTTTACATTCATAAGGCTTCTCTCCAGTATGTACTCTTTCGTGTCTTCTTAAACTTCCTGCTTCACTAAAACGCTTGTCACAAAGTTTGCAACTGTGAGGCTTCTCTCCAGTATGGACTCTTCCATGTCTTTTCAAACTTCCCGCTTCGGTGAAACACTTTCCACACAATTCACACTTGTAAAACTTCCTGTGAACTCTTCCATGTTTCCTTAAACTTCCTGTTTCACTTAAACACTTGTCACTTTGTTTGCATTTGTAAGGCTTTTCCTTAGTATGAACTTTCTCATGTGTCCCTATATTTCCTATTTCACTAGAATAGCTGCTGCTTGGTTCACTCTGAGAATTATCATTGACTGAACTTCTCTTGATATCAGTACCTGGATTCTGCATCTTTTGCTAGCTAGTTGTCAAAACTGATTCAGTCCTGAAAAAATTAAGAAAACCATAAAATTTAAAACTTTTTCAACATTGTCACAGGATTTTGCCCTAACACAATTTTTTCCTTCTTAGTATGCTTATAATTTGCTTCTTCCCCATTGTAATTAAGTGAAGTACAATAAAGGAAAGGAAAGGAAAGGAAAGGAACTTTATTTAAGTGTCTAAGTAGATTTAGCACTGGAGCACTAATTGGGGACACTGTAACAGTGACATTAACAATTAACACAACAATTCAAATGTTGGTTTTTGAGGAGAGGGGAAATCGGAGTACCCGGAGAAAACCTCTCAGTGCAGAGTAGAGAACCAACAAACTCCACCCACATAGGACGCCGAGTCGAGGATTCGAACCTAGGCCACATTGGTGGGAGGCGAGTGCTCTCACCACTGCGACATCCCTGCACCCCTGCATTCACCCAGGTGAATGTAATCCTGAGAAAAACTGTCAAGGATGACATTGACTGATGTTTTGACAACCTGAGTGATGACTTAATTGACCAATCACATCAATGACCAGAGTGTTTACATAGTCCTGCTCAGGACCACACTCACCCGGACGATCATACCTCATTTACTACGATTCTGAGTATGGCACTAGGGAAGCTTGGTGACAAAGTTTAAGCGTCAAAGGTCCCATGTCGTCAAGGGCAACTTGCTTCATTTCCAAGGGAAACTTTTTGGGTTTTGACCTCTTTCAGTTGTTAACGGTCACATTAGTTTGAATTAACCATTACCATTTGTAGATTTTTACAGGCTTCATCACTCATGGTGTCATTAAGGCGGGCAGGTATATTTTGCAGGTTGCAGGTTGCAGGTTGAAATTTACACTCACTCACTCACTCACTCAGACAGCCATGATGACATTGTGTGTATAAGTGCACTTATAAATTACTTAACAAATAAAGAAGCCTTGACTGTGCTCTGTTCTGTTGTAAAGCACGCAGGAAGCAGCTAGAGCACGAAAGAAGTGTAGGGGGAAACATGAGCCGATAGGCGAGTGTTTCTCCCTACTTCTTGACTGTTCTAGCCGCTTCCTAAGCTTGAAAGAACTGCTGGACCGGGCGACGGCTGAGGTTTTCCATCCAAAGCACTTGACAGAATATCTGAGCAAGCCTTTAACTGACAGCTTCAATAATACCCATGGAAATTCGGAAATTCATCTGCCATTTCTGCAGATGATGGCGTGAGCTTTCGTTTGTTCCGTGCCTTGTACTCTCATAAAGCATGCTGTTTAAACCAATGAGAGCGCGCGTTATATAGAAACTTTATTATAAACTACCGGTACCACGAAAAACAAGACAAGAGTGGATACAATCGAAACAGAATCAATTTATTGTTTACAAAGTTGATATAATAATCATTTCTATCATTTCATTTTGTTGTAATTTACTGTCTGATACTCCTGAAAAACTCGAATCACAGAGGGGGCGAAATCGGTTGTATTGAAATGTGTGGAGCAAATTCAGACGGGTCGAACTCGACAGGGGGCGAAACGTTCGTAATTCAAAGTTACTCTCATTATTCTTTGGCTCGTCCAGAAAATCTGCCATGGGTTATTATTAATTTAAGAAACTTTCACGAATAAACTAAAACTAATTCACAAAGGAAACATACAAATTTAAGAGCAAAAGTAGCTTAAGCTTTCAAAAGTTTTTTGAGAATTTAAACGCACCCACCGTATAATTTGTCATTGAAGAGTGAAGTGATAACAATGCACACCTGAATGAAAAGTGTTAGACCATATTTGCCATGATAGCATGGTACTGTATTAAAGCAAGTCCATCATTCTCGCTGGGCATTCCCGCCTCCCTCAACCTCACTTTTACCACAAAAACGTCCAATGTGTTTTACAAACACTTCTATGCACTCCATCATACTCCAGTGTACTCACACAGTACTCCAGTGTACTTCCGAACATCACTTAGTACTTTCACCATTCCTTGTCATCTTTGTCATCACACGATTATTCATTTTACTAAAAGGAATGGTTCAACGCTCTCTCCCCCATCACGATACTTGTTCCTGCGCATATGCGCATCCACTCGTAAAAATTACAAAAAATCAAAATGCATATTCCATATATTCCTCATAAACTATTCATTCTCAAAATGGAATAGGTCTCAAAAGAACTGGCAAATAAAACACTGACAGACATGAAAAAATTACTCCATTCTGATTGGCTAAGAGAATGCAGTTTTCAGGTAACAAAGTGCAGAAAAGAGGTAGTTCAGTGCAGAAAAAAAAGAAATAAATAAAGCATTCTGATTGGTCATTGAGCAAACAAAGTCAGAGTTAGCCAATCAAAAGCAATCCCTGGATGGTGCAATTTCTACTTGATCATGTGATGCCCATGCGTTGCTTCTGCTTAACCATCTCAATTTTTTTTTTCATGAATAGTATTAATAAGTAACTGTCATTCTTGTGGCTGTGGGTGACAAATATTGACATTTTAAAGGTTTTAACTTTGTCATTATATATTCTCAAGTAACACCGATTTCAAAAATTTTAAAACACCAATATTCGTCATAAAGCAGTACAAGAGCTACAAAACAATAATATTGTTATTGTGCTAATTTTAATTTGATTTTGAAATATTTTGATTTGAACATGAACGTCAAAATATTCCCATCCCATGTCTGTGCTCACTGTGCCGTTCTCCTTGACTTCTGCATGCATTTTGGCTCCCATAGCCCGTTTAAAGCACCAGTGAAACAATCCTCAGTTTCCAGTCTCAACACCAGCTTGTAACAGTCACATAAACAGTTTGGTGCCCATTTTTTAGTTCTGTGTAATGAAACCTGTTTATCTTTCTAATCACAAGTCAGTCTGCAGGGGCGGATCCAGGGGGGTGAATAGGGTTGGCCAGCCATCCTCCAATTTGGCTCCTTTTTTTTCTATTTACCTGCTTTTTATTGTATTTTTATTTTTGCTGGAACAGATATTGTTCACCTGACATCAACATTTTTATTAACGCTTATCACATATGGGGCAAAAATTACTGAATTCTGATTGGCTGAGATGGAGGGCATATTTTCTTAATCATGTGGGCACTTTTGCTAATCAGGAGGGCATGATTACTTGATCCTGATTGGTTAACAGTTGCTTATCTAGAGAAAGCGAGGTTAAAAGCAGAATCTTCTCCAAGGTTGTGACTCTGATTAAACTGCTGTAAAATACAGTTTAATTAAATTAAGCTATATTTTTGTTGACAACACCGATTTATTGAATCAAACTTTAACTGAACGAACTGGCTTTCCTCGATAACTTTTCCCTTTATGTGATAACCACGAAATCGCAAATTTGTGTCCTTATGCAAATAAGGATTAATTCCACTTGTATTTTCAAAGTCTTGAAAGTACGCATGAAATTAGTCCTTAAGGATGGTGCCTACTATTGTTATTGCGCATACATTCTGCACATCTCGAGATACTCTGGTTTCCTATCGGTGATGCTTACTACTACAAGGGTATTTTTGCGTGGTTTAAAACTATCCAGAGAACGTAGACCTTAGTAAGTATTCTTGGTATACAAAAAAGCAAATTGGGAGTAACCATGCATTTTTGAGAGATAATTAAGCTTCAATTTGAGAAAGAACGCCATAAATTGCTTTGTATTTTAACGCTGTGTACAATATTATTCATGAATTATCTTTGGAAAATGCGTGGTTTAACCCCCAATTTTCTTTAAATTGGATTTCAATAACACTTGTAACGATCATCATTTCCTGCATAATCATAAACCGGGGCAAAAATATCTTTGAATAGGCCATTTCCGAGTTCATGTCTGCCTCCTCTTCAACGCAAGTCTAAGTGCAAAGTTTTTGTGATGGTAATTAGTTCTACTTTACATGTGAATGAAAACTAAATTTCGCACTTAGACTCGCTTTGAAGAGGAGGCAGACACGAACTCGGAAATGGCGTATTAGTAGGCACTGTCCTTGACAGGCCAGTTTCGTATTCTAAAGGTTGGACTGGATCTAGCATGGAATGGAGGCAAATGAAACCATGTTGTCTCGCAGTGATGAGCGCAAATTTCTATTGCGTCAAGAAGCCTGAAAATTTTCAGGACTTCAACGGGATTTGAACCCTCGACCTCGTGATACCAGTGCGATGCTCTAACCAACTGAGCTATGAAGCCACTGACGTTGGGAGCTGGGAGACGTGGGGAGTTGGGACGTTGGGACGTGGGGAGTTGGGAGCTGGGAGCTGGCCACTGACGTCAGTGGCTTCATAGCTCAGTTGGTTAGAGCATCGCACCGGTATCACGAGGTCGCGGGTTTAAATCCCGTTGAAGTCCTGAAAAATTTTCAGGCTTCTCGACGCAATAGAAAATTTGCACTCATCACTGCGAGACAACATGGTTTGATTTCATACCCGCAGTACAATATATGATGTATTTCATATATATCTTTCATGGAATGGAGGCTTATGTGGTAAAATTAATTTGCATTTGAAAAGATTTGCCTGCATTAGCCTCCATTTCATGCTAGATCCAGTCCAGGCATGAGAATTCGAAAATGGCCTATTGCCCTCGGGCCCATGCGATTACATATACAAGTACACAACATAAATAAAATCAAAATGGCAGCCTAAACTATCTGGATTTTTTTTAGGGTGTATACTTCGATTCTTCCAATTCAACCCTCTTTAAATATTCGCCACTACGTCTGGGTAAATTTGGAACACGCGAGAAAAACTTGACAGCCTTTAATTTGAGGAAAATATTTGCCCACTTGTTTTTGCTCTTCACATGGCATTACCATTTGAAATTTGTGACCGGCACTTACAATAAATTAAGCTCCAGCTTGCATAAATATATAAAAGCAAACGAAATATCTACTTAATGGTTCTAACATCATACAAGTAAAAAAACTTGTCCCTTACTAAAAATGAAATAAATATTAAACGCTCCTTACCAACAGTGAAAAGAACTTCTCTGGAGAGTTAGGACAATACATGTAATCTTACACAAACTATTTACTGCAGTACCGAGCCTGCGTATAATAAGCAGCATTCCCGGGACACAAGGCAGGTACGTTATGTATGGAGAAATACATTGTACCGTGTACATCATACGTGTTATACGGTACAATATATGTGCCCATACATAACGTACCTAACGGACAAAATTTCGAAATCGTGGAACCTTTGTCGATCGTGTAAACGCTGCCTAAGCAATTGTGTTTCGTGACGCGGCAGCACTTTCCCGCGGTGGACGGGTACCGGTGGCGGGTTATTTACTCCAAAGCATTGCGTTTTACCACACTCAAAACTTTTTGACCAAGGGCCAATGATCAAGGGCAGATTCGCACACAACAGTGCACCGCCCATGAAGTCCAATTGAGAAGGAGAGGTTAGCTCGTCTAGAATACGGGTGACTGCACCCAGATGAGCTCGAGAACTGGAACTAGAGTTAATACGTATACATACGTACATACATACTTAATTGACCGCTCCCCATAGGGGCTTTTCAGGGCCCATGAAACACAACGAAACAGCAACTGTTAAGAATGCCAACTGGCTGGAGACAAACCAGTTGCCTATTTACAAGTGCAGCGGGGAAGTTGAAAGCACGGACTACCAGGATCAAATTCATCGAGTGGTCAGAGCGGGTCTTGAACCCGGGATCTCCGGATCTCAAGGCAAGCACCCTAACCACTGGGCCACACTGCCTCCTCACCCTCAATCCGACACCCTCAGAATCGCAATGACAACTGCGGTCGCGAGCTTCGCCAGAGAGCAACACAAGAAGTTCATCGCGCACTTGACGCGGCGCGAGAACTACGAGCTTCAAAAGAAGCCATGTCCACAGCAGTTGTTGGCTAAGACTAGCCAAAGCAGCCGGAATAGAGCAAATGCAGCTCAGAAAGATTATGTACAACAAAACTGACCTCAATAAGTGCATTGGACCTAGCCCCCCACCCCCCTCACTTTCAAACGTACTCCGCGACCCCTGTCTTACATCGCAAGAAATCCATAACTGAAGTGTTGATCTCTTTTATTTGGCCTTCGCCCACCAGTTTACTGACGATGCGTCAGATGGATTTTTACTAGTAAACGAAAACAAGGACGACCAGAGACTCATATTCTGGACACAGAAGTGTTCAGCTGATGAGCAAGAGCGTCAGAAAAATAATTATGAAGCAGCATGGAAATGGGTTTATGGTTTATGTACAGGGCAGTATCTGAGGTAATCTCTGTTGAAAAACTTTGTTGAAAAGATGTCGATGTTTTGAAAAAAGCGAATACTGGTGAATGCTGCTCATGTTGCGACATCGTTGGAGAGCGAGACTTTGATATAAAAGATACAGCTTTACTTTTACTTAAGGCCATAAACGAAATAACGAACATTCCAGGCATAAAAGGCGTCAACGAAGATAAGCTTATCTCATGGCTTAGAGGAGCTAAACGAGACTGGCTTACCGGAGATGACGTGCAAAATACATAGATAGATCAGAGACTTACGGACAAGGGCTAGAAAAGAACAATCCCCGGGGGGGGGGGGGTACTCCCTTATAAGGGCTTAATGGGGACGTGCGGCCAGCCAGGGTATGTTTTTCGGGATTTTTGTCTTGAACAGGGTATCGAATTTATAATTTTTTGTCTTAATCAGGGTATCGATTTATCAATTTTTGTCTTAAACAGGGTATAAAATATCGGATTTCTGTCTTAAAATGGGTAGGAAAATCAGCGATAGTTGTCTTAAACAGGGTCAGGGTATGAGGGGCCGCGCCGCACCTCCCCAACCAGGGATATACCGAGTACCCCCCCCGGGGAACAATCTCAGTTTGAATAACGACTGGTGGTCCTCCCACCTTCGTCAACTGGCGCATTTAAATTTGGTCGACATTCGATTTAAAATCGTTAGAACCAGTATGTTTGCAAAGGTATCACGAACTTACGCAGTTTCTGAACGTGGTCTACGTTTCTTAGAGAATTCCGTTAGTGCAAATATTTTACCCCCAACAAGGGAAAACGATCACAAAAGAAGGGGAAAATCCAAAAACAGTGGTCGATCCAACTCGAGAGACAGTAAACATCATCTTCCCGAAATACGAAGCCTGCTGGAATCACATTCAAATTGGTTTATTTTAAACAAGAAAGAAGATTACGAATATCCCTGGTACGCTCCGCCGAACGTAGAAGGAAAAATAGGCTATTGTGAGAACATTATGAGTTCTCACTCATTTGGTTCTAGCAAACGATCTCATTACATGTGGGACGAGTCGACTGCCAGTTGACGAGACGAAATTCATCTACCCAACTTTTAGATATGTCCGTCAATGGGAAAATAGTCAAGGTATTTGTACGTAGAGCATTATGTGAAGGAGTCAAGACATGCACTGCTGATAACTGTTCGTATACTGTTTCGAACAGACAACAGCTTAACAAGTGTTCACACCATGGCACCACATATAAGCTTACAGCAACTGGACCATGTCTGGCGCATATTGTTTACATGTGGCCAGAGGAAGATGACGGTCGAAGATGAGTAGGATGTATCACAGGAAAATCGCACAATCGTGAAAAGCCAGCGCCACACCTCATTTCTCAAGCTGTAAAAAGTGAGATTCACAGGGCTGTGAAAAAAGATTGCACCCTCACAACCAAAGAACTTCAAAAGGGGCAGGGTGTAGGTTTCATACCTGCTGAAAAGTCTCCAGCGGCAGCTAATTCCAATAGAATACGACGCGAGAGGCAGATGGCACTGGTAAACCATGGGAAAAGCCACCCGGAGTTAGAGGAAGATACGTAGTGTATTTTGTCATTTAGTGGTTATCTATTGTACAAAATTATCTAAACACGGTAAAACCTTCAGGGTTAGGATAAGGGTTAGCGTTAGGATTAGGGTTAGCGTTAGGTTAGGGTAATTGTATATGATTACTGAACGTTTTATACCTTGTTTTAAAAAAATTGAAACAATAGAAGAAGAGACACCAAGTACCTACCGAATTAGAACCGATAGTTTAAATACTGGAAAAGCAACAAGATCCAGAAGATCATGAATTTACTTCGAACGTTAATTCCAAAATGGGTAAATACGTAATGGAGGGAAAGGAATACTTATTGTCACCAGGGAGGATTTTCGCTTTTTTTGTTGCTCCATATCAAGCAATTCTCTTAAAGGACGCTCAGGACATTTCCATAGACATAACCTACACCGGAAACAGTGTCTTTCCATACCTTCTAAATATGGTGGCGTTCAATGAATTAACGTTGAACTTCAATGCAGTTTCCAGGCTCCTTTGCAGCAGGCAAGACGGTGAAGCATATTCCACCGCAATATCAGAAGGCTTTCAAAGATGGCGAAAATCTGCGTCAAATAATGGCTGATTTTGATAAGGCTCAGTACAATGGGCTACAGAGAGCGCTGGGAGCCGATTTAGCAAAAAACGTTATAAGAGGCTGCAGCGTTCATTGGAAGACGTCGGTGAATAGGGTAAACAAGATAGTCACAAAAAGCAAGGATGAATTTGACATATTCAGGACATTAGCATTTAAATTTCCTGAGCTCGAGGATCAAGGGGATATAATGTTAATATTTGATGTTCTTTGTGCCAAGGTCCCCCCCGCGCGAGCAACGCATCTATTACCAGAACATGTGGCATTACCGTCACGAAATATAGACACAAGCCACTGGCAAAAAGCAGAACACTGGGTGGCTTGGTGGAAGAGAGAAAGAACTCTTAGAATGTTGTGTAAGGCGTTCACTCTGAGGGACACTGAAGAATGGGATTTAACTGCCAATACCAACAATCCTGTGGAATCGTTGAACAGACAAGCAGTCCCAGACAACAGTAGTAACATTTCCGTCTTCCTTAAGAACATTTACTTAGAAGATAGACTACATGCCCTAAAAATTGTGGCAATGGAAGAAAATATTAACATCGAATACGAGTCAAGGGTTCGCTCTCACCCCTACACCCAATAGTAATGGCAGCAGGCCCTCTCAAGGACGAGGAAAATTCAGTTCTGACCTAGGTGGGAATCATTGGAACTCAAGAACTCCGGGTTAGATTACTTTTGCTCTTAGAGCGACTGAGCTTCTAGGTCAGACAGGAGAAGGCCGTGGGAATTTGAGATGTCATTTTATGACAATGAACATGTAGAAGTACAAAGGAGGGATACGTTCTTTTTCCAAACGTTGCCCATGTAGGCTTAAATGGACTGTGTCCAGCCACTGCAGTTGATTTTGTGTAGTTTTCTCACGCGTTCCCAGAAATTATTTTAGAACAAGACAACTTCAAGCTATCTCATTCTGAGATATATAGGGTTCAGGGATGGCTCACCAAACGTGAACCTCTCTTTCTCTATTTTTTTTCTATGAATCCGCTTTGACATCAGGCTTTAAGCCACTTTTGGACATAATTTTCCGAACTTTTTTTCCCGGTGAATGATCTCTCTTTCGATTTCCCTCTTTTTAAAGAAAAGATCAAGAAAGCAATTAAATTTATTCAACCTTGCGTGGTTGTTTCAAAGTAAAGGAAATCATTTAAATGTGTGTGTAGTCATAAATATCATTAAAAACTGAGAGAGCCGATTCTTTACTTTGGACAGAGGTGTATGAACAGGGGACGCAAATAACGCATCAGTATGGGCGTCAAACTTGTCAGCGTAACTGTATCAAAGCTAGCCGTAGCCTTCTTATTATGTAGTTCGTTTTATAACATTGCCCATGCAACAGTAGCCTGATTCGCAGACAGGTCGCTCGTGTCACGCACTCTTCTCTTCTTCGTGCGTGACACGAGCGACCTCGACCGTCTGAGAATCATCGGTACTGTTGAGATCATATGGCGTACCGGCCCGCATACGGCCATGAACTACTGTGCCAACTGAGCCAAACAATAGACAATGCAATGGAGATCTTAAGCTTTGACATTACGCTTTGTTCATTGAAGTTTAGAATTTGTTTCCTCTCCTCGCAGTTTTACAAAATAATTAGGATAGTGCGCGCACTCTCATTGGTCAATAGCTGTGTTTAGATGAAAGTATGAAAACACAGCTGTGACATCACAATAATTTTGATTGGTTGTGTTGTCAGACGCGCGTTTTGATTGACTGGTAGGAAATAAGAACGTGTATCAAGAAAATCTGCTTCACTCAAGAAGTAAAAAAACAGCATTTTCCGTTATTTGTTGAACTATCTTTGAGAAATATTTTATAAAAGCAATAGAGGTCTTTTTCCGTGTTTACATTGCCTCATCTAATACGAGGGGGAGTTAAAAGAATTCAAGACAGTTACGAAAACCCTCGACTGTGTCTCAGGTTTGCATAACTGTCTTGAATTCTCCCAACTCCCCCTCGTGTTTAGATGAGGCTATGGAAAAACGTAAAAAACCCTCTAATGCCTAAAGTGAGGTAACTTGCCAAATCAAAACAGAATTTGCACTTTTAAATGTAAACGTTTTCGAGGAGCTTAAATAAAGGCGTAAAGAACAGCGCGAATCCAAATTACCGTGGCTCCACACTAAAAGCATGCTGAGAATCGGTACACCACAACCACAGGAACGCCAAGCCCTACTCAAATAGTGTGGGGGTTCGTTAACGTCTCACTGGGACCGATTACGCTAAAGATTTGCAAACACTTATTCCAAAATGAGATACCAGAGCTTTCAATGACCCATTAAAGACTCTTAGAATACATTTTACACCATCCCTTCTCGAACCATATCATGGATTCATACTACGAGTTATCAGATTTCTGTTTCTCATTAGGAAATGGCTTGGGTTTGTGTTCCCTGTGGGTTTTCGGTTTCCTCGTTGTTGGTTGGCGCCTTTGAGTGTCGTTCCTGTGTTCATTTTTCAAAGCTGCACCAGTCAAATGCTCCTTGCGACGCCCACAAGATCTTTCCTGAGTGAGACCTGCATTGGCACACTTCTCTTGGCGGGCCTCACTGTTGCTACAGGCAATCTCATCCCCAATTTGCACACTTTTTGAACTAGTGCCCTCATCGTTGTCTGCTCTGCTTTTGCTCTTTTTTGCCTTGTGAATATGTGCATTTGATGTTCTCTTGGGCTCTTTTGCAGGATCGTCTTCCCAAGATAGTTCCCAATCTTCATTCCCAAACTGGACTGGACTTTTTGATCTACCAGGGGCCTGGTATCTAAAGAATGATGAAGAATTAGCTGACAAAATGGAAGCTTTATAATCTTTGGCAACCCCCATCACACGGAGTACAAGAAGGCTTGCTTCGCACAAATATTCTTAAGGTCTGGGGGTTAGCACATGACAAATGTCGGCAAGGAGCAATGTTAATTTACATGACGGACTTGATTATTTTAAAACTTTTATCCTTATTGTTAGCTTTTAGAAACCTTTTACAGATATACTTGAGGTGCTGGAAGTGGGAACATCTGTCTAAAACAACAATCCCTGATGAACGGATGACTGAGCCCTTGCCCATGGTAGGATCAAGCGTGGGTTTATAACAATTCTATGAAACAAGAAACAGGTGTATGACAAACAGAAGCCAAGTTGTAACATATGGAGGCAAAATAAATGAAATGAATGTATATTGAAATATGGGTTATTGACAAATGAGAGAATTTCGAATCCTATTGGAGCTACCTGAATTTTCCTGGTGTCTAAAACAGACAATTGCCCAAACTGTCCAGTTAAGTGCAACAATGACTTCTCTCATTCATCTATAATCCGCACTTCAATATACATTCAATTCATCGAGTCCATCAAGGAAACAAATGAGCTCAAAAAACTGATCTGCTCCCAAATGTGTGGCTTCAAAGCTCAGTTGGTAGAGCATAGCACTGGTATTCCCAGGTGTCTCTAAGAGACAATTGCTTAAATTGTCTAGCTAAGTGTGAGGATCACTTCTGTCAATCGTAAATGGGAACACAGTTTGACAGGCCATTAAAGGCAATACGCCATTTCCAAGTTCACGTCTGCCTCCTCTTTAAAGCGAGTCTAAGCGCGAAGTTGTTGTGATCATGGTAATTAGTTCTACTTTACATATGAATGAAAACTAATTTCGTAAGAAAAACTTCGCACTTAGACTCTCTTTGAAGAGGAGGCAGACATGAACTTGGAAATGGCCTATTCCATCAGTGGGAATCATTAAAGTCTCATGTAATGAAATAGATGAAGTTTGAATTTTTTTGATTGCACAATTAAGCTAATTTTTATCTTGAAAATCATGTACCAGCCACCTATTTTCCAGACTATTAGTAGTTGTTTGAAGCTCCTCTGGGAGCAACCTTTTAGTAGCCTGCATCACAGACATGATCTAACACCAGTTCGTAACGTCTGCAAAGCAGTGCCATGATTGGTCTGTTTAAAAAAACGATATTGTTCGATTTGTCGTCAATTGGCGCACAAGACTGGGAATAACCAATCACGTAAAAGGAAGAACAAGGATCTTGGAGCTGCTTCGCAGATGTTACTAACCGGTGTTAGATTACATCTGCTCTTGGTGATTGTTACAACCAAACCACCTCTGAAGACATGTATTTTTGGATGATGCAAAAGTCAAACCTAGAACCCCCTGACTTCCAGCTTGGATGTTACAACTCTGGGCCCGGTTGTTCGAAAGACGATTAACTTAATCCAGGATTAGCGTAAACTTTTGTTTCATGTTTCCACCTTTTTGGTGAAAGCTTCTTTCGCCTATTTTTGTTTTTCAAGATTGACTTCTTCTGATGTAAAGTTTCACCGAATATCAGCGTTGAACAGCATGTGGGAGTAGAGAAGTAAATTCCTTGGTTAATTTTTAATCTGGGATTAGCGCTAATCGGCTTTTGAACAACCAGGCCCTGAACTGTAAGTCAGGCATGTGGGAGCTACAATCTTGGACAAAAAATGTTGAGACATTCCTCAAGTTTAGTCAGTTAGACTATAACTACAATAAAAGCCCTAAAATACTTCCTCCCCCTTCCCCACCCAAAGCAAAGTTGTTTGTGAGAAGCACAAATAACCAGGGTATCAAACAACATTGTTTTGCAGGAAAAGGAGGGTTCGTAAACAGCAGATTTATGTCATTGAAAGAAATTTGTTGTCATATGGAGAGATAAATAGACAGTGTCTCAACATTTTTGTCCAGGATTGTAGCTAGTTCACTAAGTTAATAGGGATAACATTAAATTATTATTATCTCCTTCATTACAATAGCAAGAATGCCATTTTTTGACAATTTCAGTTCTAGCAATATACTGGCAAAATTGCCACCTGCACATAACTCCTCTTTTAGCTCAGCCGTAGAGCATATAGGCAGGTGATTGGAGGGTCACCGTTTGAAGTTTCTTGAAAAGCATCAAGACTTTTTCCAGTGATACCCAAGTTATCAATGAAAAAATCTCTCTCTTTGTCAACTTTACCAAATGTGTGGCTTCATAGCTCACTTGTGGTAGAGCATAGCACTGGCATTCTCAGGTGTCTCTAAGAGCCAATTGCATAAATTGTCTAGCTAAGTGCGAGGAGGGTTAAAAATTACCATCACTTTTACAGCAGTGAAAGCTCTGTGGCCATTTTTGACTGCGCATTCATTAAATTAGGATTACAATATAAAAAAAATTATTTAGAGACTAACAATTTTTACCCAGGCTGTGTTGCATCTAGGGGAGTTTTTGACAATGTGATGCTGATAGATGGAATTCTCCTTGTCACTTGAAGCCTGTAAAAATGTAATGATATTAATGCTGTGATCAGTATTCTTTAATGACTGATGAGAAGCACTGAAATCTGCTCTGTGCACAGTTTGAGCCTAAACACTTTATTTTACAAATTTTTAATCCCTGGATTGATTTGCCAAGAAGGATCATGTCTATTGACTGTTCTGAATATTCACTTTTCATTTAGGCTACAGTATATGAAGCTCATAATTATGAAGGTTATGAATTGAAGTTTGTCACTCTACAAGACAAACAAACAAACAACTGGGACTATTGACTGAATTGTGTTTGCTAAAGATAAGATGATTTCCACCACTGTATACAGACAAAAAAAAATTATTGGACACCGGAGACAAAGTACTGTTGTCTTGGCCACGATTTTAAGGAATGCACAACTAGGATTAATAATAATAATAATAATAATAATAATAATAATAATAATAATAATTATAATACAATTGTTGATACTAGTTGAATGTGCTCTACATCTGTATTTCCTTAACTGATGTTTAGATTATGTCTTCATGGCTAAAAAAACAAATCTGACACAAATCAGAATCTAACTATCGATCGTTAAAGTGTTTGTGTGAAGCAGGCTTCCAATCACTTGCTACTTGGTGGCAAAAAACTCCTTGGGGTGGGAAATTGGATTTCATAATGGTGGCAAGATTATGGGTGATGAGTCAATTACATGTACATGTTGTTAGTATGTCTTAAAATGTACGGTATATTAAATTGAATATTCATGCACAGGGTAAAATGCCATAGCATATGGGCATCTCATTTTCCCACCACTTTCAGGATTTCATACATGTAGAGTGTTGTTAACATCAGCACAAATGCCACAATGCCTTTAAGCATTGTGGAGGGTATTTCTTGTTTATTCCACATACATGTGAGAGGCACGGTGGCCTCATGGTTAGTGCGCTCGACTCCGGATCGAGTGGTCCGGGTTCGGGGCCTGGCCGGGGACATTGTTTTGTGTTCTTGGGCAAAACACTTTACTCTCACGGTGCCTCTCTCCACCCAGGTGTATAAATGGGTACCGGCGAATTTAGTGCTGAGGGTAACCCTGCGATGGACTAGCATCCCATCCAGGGGGGAGTAGAAATACTTCTAGTCGCTTCATGCTACGGAAACCGGAGATAAGCGCCGGCCTGATGGGCCTCCTTGGCTCGTACGCAGACTTTACCATTCCACATACATACTTGTCTAAACATTCCTCCTTTGGTTCCCATGTATCTTCAGTTCTGAATTTAAACAACATGTTCAGTTAGTTAAATTGACCCTATTTTATTTACTGTTTCAGTCGATTTCTATCAAGACCCCCTAGTAAAAAAACTCCAAGTCTTTCTCTTTTTAGTAGACTTAAAAAATTCAAAAGGTCTTTTATTATTTATTTTGCCATTGATGATAATTCATTTACTTCTCAGAAAAAAGATATTATTACGCACACTCACTTTGTGTAAAAGACCTTGTTTAGTTGATGCAGCCCCTGTGAAAAAAAAAAATAGGGGCATCATTCCAAATGCATATTATTAATTAATTCTCTCATATCTACAAAGCCTCAAAGAGATGTTGGTAAACTTTTGAAGGGTCCAGTGTTTCAAGTGCTTAAATGTTTGAAAAAAAGGTTTCCAGTGTCACTAGAGTTATACAATGAACTGTGCCAAGTGACAGGGCAACTTAAGTTGATACATCGTGTCCCAACTGTACCAAGATTGTTTCATAATAATATTTTAATGAAATGCGCTGAAGAATATCCTTGAATAGATCAAGGACAAGTTTGGCATCAGGTAGTTCATAAAATTATTATTGAGGATTCTCAGGAATGTCTCTGCTTCCAATGATTGGCAAAATTAATGTAGATGTTCTGTCCACTTAAACACAAGGAGTCCACTTCACTTTCAGAACACAATAAATACACATATACAAACTTAACCCTTTCACTCCTAAGAGTGACACTTATAGATTTTACTCTGTCTAACGCCAGACGATTTTACTCGTCAATGGGGAACCCCACAGGAGTGAAAGGGTTAATTGAGCACTCCCCATACAGGCTTTTCAGGGCCAACGAAACATCAAAATGACAGCTGGGTGAGACAATTCCAACTAGCTGAAGGCAAACCAGTTGGCTATTTACAAGGGTAGCTGAGATGTTCAACCAACCAGGGACCACCAGGATCAAATTAAAGGATCTTTGGGCAAGCAAGGCAGTGCACTAACCACTGCGCAGCACTGCCTCAATATCATTACAATACTTACTCTGATTTTCCTCTTGATGATCTCTGCACATGTAATAGCTTTGGTAACAGAAGGACCAATTGCAATCAATGTGATTTTTTCCTCTGTCTTACTCTTTAGAAAGTAAAAAAATGAATATTGTTTCAGTGAAAAATCAAGAGCTTTAAATAACTATTGCAATTTTTTGTCAATGTGTCCTTATGAGATAAAACGACAGCCACTTTCTGACAATAAATTTACAATTTACAATAGTAAGAGTGGCATTGAAGGTGGTTTTACACTGGGGAATGAAGTGCACTTTTTTTCAGTGGGAAAATATGGGTTCATACTAAGTTTGCTATGGAGGACAGCCTTTGGGAGGTGTCCATCCCCCATGTGCCTGACATGGTCAAGCCAGACCAGGTGTCTCAGGGACAGTTGGAGTGTTTGCCTGCTCAAGAACAATACTTGTTCGGTATTCTGTCCTGCCAGCATATACCCAAGATGCATCGTAGGCAACCCAGATGGAAGCTGTTGAGGCGGCGTTCCTAAGAGACATTAGCCATCCAGGTTTTGTTACCACAGAGTAGGGTGCTCAACCCATAAGCGTTGCACACCAGGATCTTGGTGTTTGTGGTCAGCTTGTCATTCTCCCAAACTCTTTTGGACAATCTTGGCATGGTAGATGCCACTTTGCCAATGTCCTGCTGAATTCGGCCTCAAGGGACAGGAGATAAGTGAAGTCCTCAACCACTTTCTGGGTGTAGTCCCCTATGGAGATGCTGGGCACTTTGCTGACATCCTGTTCCATCTCGTTTGTTTTTTTTCTTCAAGCCGATGGTAAGGCCAAATTCTTTGCAGGCATGAACCAGATGGTTGATTAGCCTGTGAAGTCTTTCCTGTATGCGGGAGGCCAGGCTGTCATCAGCAAATGGCATCTCTTGGAGCATGAGCTGGCAGTCTTAACTTGCAGGTGGGAGAGATTAATGGCTGAGCACATGAGGATGGACACTCCATCTTCTGATGCACTGAAGGCATAAGACAGCAGCAGGGAGGAGATACTAAAGAGGGTGGGGGCCAGGACACAGCCTTGCTTCACTCTGCTTCTGAGGGGAAAGGACAGATGACGAACCATCAAACAACCCTATGCCCTCCATGTCGTCAGTGTTGTCTGGCAGTTCATGATCGACCATCTGACTATGGCTGCAGAAGCAGTTTTGTGTATAATAAGAAAACCCTGCAGCAATAGCAACATACCTGAATGCCAAGGCAGTGTGGATGATTGCATTGGCTCTGAAGGGGGGGGGGGGGAGTGGGTAGGGGAAAAGGGTAGTTATGTTATTGTTGGTTTTCACTCACATGATCAACAGCCATGTTTTTCAAAGAAAACAAAAGAAAATGTGTGCATAAGAATAGAGTAATAGATCTCAGAGTTTCTTCTTTCTGTTTTGGGGCAAGTGGGATTTGCTTTGGAAAAGTGGGAGAGAAAGAAGCATGTGGTTAGGGAGCTGCTGCACAAATAATTATTATTTGTCTTGACCCGACCTTCATTCTTCCACCGTCAGGAATACTTTCAAAATTATTGTTTCCAGTCCTACTTCACTGTGATGTAACTGAAATTTCAGTTGAAACATTAATCAAACGCTTCGGTACGGTTGGAAATTGACTTTTGATGAAAAATGTCGTTTCATTTTTCCCCGGTTAGTTCTACTGGTCTCCGACCTGATGGTCAGGCATAATGGAAAGAACCCCTGGGGTAGAAAATAGGCTTGGTTTCCCGGGAGGGGGGGGGGGGGGCACTTTAGGAATTTCTGGGTGGGGATGTGCCACTGGGACCCTGGAACTCTTACCCTATACCAGAGCTAGTCCAGCTGAATTTTGCTACCCTATACTAGAGTAAACTCCCACCGATTTCCGTCTAAATTCCGATTCTTGACAGTTAATAATATCCAGAGGTGTTTCATGATAGCCATTTATTGATGCTGTTGAGGCTGAGTTACGTCAACTTAAACTTTGCCGATTTGAATTTTTTATATTCTTGAGTGGGAATTTCTGGTTTCCTTAGTCTTGATAAAATCTTCAACAGACTGGTCAGTTTCGTGAAAAATGATACCCTATTCTAGACCGAAAGACTATGATTTATATATTCTAATCCTAGAGTAAACTGCTCGAAAACCATACCCTTCACAGCGGCACATACCTATATAGTCCATACATGGCAGTACCCCGCCCCCCAGTTTATCTCCAAAGAAATCCTGGTAAGCCTATTCGCATCATTATTATTACTTTGTTTCTATCTTTTATTCCACAGTACATTACTAATTACAACATTTTTTCACATTTGCTCTGAATTTTGTAGGGGGTCAGTTGGGGGGATCAGTAGCGTGTCAGTGGGGGTGGTTCGCGCCATGCCATCTTGTCATATGGTCGCATACGCACATCTATCACTTTAAATTCTTAAATCTCACCTTAAAAATTTTGTGAACCTGAGATATAATGTTACGTATTTTGCTGCCACTCTTGACAGAAATATCGCATGTTTCCCTTGTCTCTGAATCTTCAGAAAAGACGCTGCTGGTTTTTGTATAGTGGTCCATCTGTAAGCCGTGCATCAAAATCCAGGAAGACACATTGGGGTAGCATATATGGGGCACTTACTAGCAAAATACACACAATTAAACGTTCATTTGTGTATGACTTCATAAAGTGTCTACAACATCCGGGCAACTTTATTTAGTGATATTCTGGTGTATTGTGGGAAATCTTCGCTGTGCTCGCGTAAAGCAAGAAACATGGCCACCACTTTAGTGAAGGCTCCAACTACTTACGAAGGTTAATGGTTCATTTACGTAAAACCTGGCCAATTTCTACAGTTTCCCACTTTCTAAATGCGTTTTTGTTTCTTTTGTTATAGAAATCGAAAAGCAAGCTCAGCTGATACAAGCCCAAAGATCTAATTTACAAAAAGTTGACATTGGCGAAAAGGTGAGCGGTTATATATTATAATGACGTGTTTTTAGGTGTTGTTGTTGTAGAATCGATCAGTTTCCTAGTTTTGGTTTACATATACTAAATCTGAGATTTATCCTGGTCGAAAAGTTGAAACAAGAAGGACGTTTATTTGGGAAATTACTAAGTTTATCGTGGAAACTATCTGTACTGTGGTGTGAATAACTCGCACGGGACAAATTATTTCAACTACAGGGAGATAATTGACATATTTGTTTCTTTACAGGTCAGGTTGGATAATGTTGGTTACGATGTGGACATTTATGGCCCAGGTGGTGATAGGTACGAATTAAAGTTTTTTGATGTTTTTTGTTTTAAAAGCAAATTAATGAAAAGATGAACATTGATGTAAAGAGTTAGGAAAAAATAGCTGGTCTGCTTGATTTTTATAATAATGTAGTACAAATAACGACTATGCTACTGTTTTTTATTAAGATCTGAACCATAATGTTAAGCACTTCACATTTCCATATCAAGGACTGAAGTATTTTTTTTCCCTGGCCTGAATTATCTGAAGTCTGGGTATCTAATGGGAATGAATTCTGGTTAAATTAATGCCAAATTTGTGATTCAAAGATCTAAGTCCAGGGTAGGGTTACTAATTTGATTATCAACTGTAATGTATTATTGCATTTGCTCAATGTCTGTGCTCCAATGTTTCACCATTAATGCCTCAGGAAAACAAGTTAAAAATTTCAGCATGTACTTTACGTGTAGCTCAAAATCAAAGTTGCTTGTACCATGGTTCATGTGGTATACAGATGAGTTAATTTTGTTATGAAGTGACATAGTAGTTGATATACTTGATTATGCACCTGGTTATGCATGAAAAGATATACATGTATAGGTGTTGAAGACTTTGTCACAAATGTTATTGTTTATCTTTCCTGTAGATTTGAAGGGTATTCTACTGATATTGCCCCCAATGAACAAGAGGAGGTGAGTTTTAAGTGCTTGTTAACATAAAAAACTTGTTGCATACCCAATACTAGATAAAAGACGAAAACTTGACACCTGAGGCTTCAGAAAACATGCATGTCCCCACCTCTTCGCTTAAAAAAATAAGGTATTATTCTTTAGAATTTTATCTAGGGAAAGGATTAAGGGGACAGTTCGTTGAACCTATGCAAGTAAAAAATAAATCGCATATCAGATGATTCTCTTAGAAATAATGATGATGACTCAGCTAGACCCTTTTGATTTCTAGTTGTTACATGTGTGTCTTGCCCTTTACCTTTACGAAACACTAACCTGTAGTATCCAGTTTTAATGTTGCATCTTTTTATTTGTTAGGATGAAGATGATTACTCAACAACCATCATGCACCCTTCAAGAAACAGTTATACTGCTCCTGCTGCACTTTTGAATGAAATTGCTCGTTCTGGAGAACATGTAAGTGTGTTAGGCGTTGTCGTGTCCATTAAAGTGCTTTTTATGTGTGCTCTCATTAAGTAGGATTGACTTATGTACTTGTTAAATGAAGTCATGATTAGTCCTAGGAGTTGTTAACCTGTTTATCCCTGAATTGGCCCCCACTTACAGGCAAAATCATCTGGCATTAAACAGAGTTAACCAACTGCCTCGCTTAAAGGGAAATACAGTCTAGAAAAAGTTTTCCCTAAATTACTAAAACGTTTCCCCAGGAATTCGAAAATAATTGCTGTTTTGTCCAGTTCCCTGTTAAAATGTGACAAGAGCACTTTGAAATTGCCTCTTTTGTGACTTAGAGAGGGCCATTTTGGATATGACGTAGCAATAGTCAACAAACGTGTTCGACCTTACCAAGTTCTTCGTTCCCCCATCACTTTCTTAATTTTGTGTGACCTTTCTGCTCCGAGAAATTCAAATGTAAGATGAACTATGGTAAACAGTCTGGTGGTTCAATAGGTAGTAGTCCATGTAGGCCATAAGAACGACAGAAACTCAAGTCACTTAATACTTGTAGATTCCCTAGTCAATCAAACTAGGTGGCACAAATCAGGATGCTATGATCCTCGCAGTTATGGACGCAATTTTAGCGATTGTGTAGAGAAGCCTGAAAAATTCAGGACTTCAGTGGGGCTTGAACCTGTTCATAACTGCGAAGATCATAGTATTACTTGATTTCATGTGCGCGGTTCAGTATACATGTCATTTTGTTCATTGCTTCATTCCTCATGGGAACATTAGATTCCACAAATGACCAGCTCCCAAAGGTAGTGGCTTCATAGCTCAGTTGGTTAGAGCGTTGCACGGGTATTGCGAGGTCACTGGTTCAAACCCCATTGAAGTTCTGAATTTTTCAGGCTTCTCTACGCAATTTCTAAAATTACGTCCATAACTGCGAGGATCGTAGCATTATTTAATGTGTAAGTGTTATTCATCAGGTGGACCCATTTGCACAACACAGACAGCCAACCGTTGCAGAGAGAGAGGATGAGTACAGAGCAAGAAGGCGGCAGATGGTCATATCACCTCCTAGGAATGACCCCTTTGCAGATGGTAGGTGTTCCGAAGTGATACACTTAATTAAGCAGTTAAATTATTTTAAAGGGCTTTTGCGGGTAAGTAAGTTTTCTGTGTGATCATGTTGTTTGATCCCTGAGTTCAAACAGCCTTTTTCTTGTCCTGTCAAAATTGAAATACCATGAACACTTGTATATAAGTGGCACTCGTAGGTCAGACATGCACGTAATTTTTTAAGCTCATTGTTAAAGAAAAAATTAAAACTTAGGATTAAGAGATGAGGTTTGTTGTTTTTTCATGGAGACTTAAGTCTTGAAGAAGACAAAAAGCATGCAAGCTCTGAGGGCTATAATGTAGTTTTCCATACTTGTTGAGGACAGGTGTCGGCACTGGTTGAACTCAGGACTCACACAGAATTATCATGAAACTGTTACCTTTTTCCTTATGTTTAAGACATTCTGCATAAATGTGACAGTTTTTCTCCTTGCTGGTCTTGATTGTACAACCTCATGAAGTTTCTGAATGGAACTTTGTTTTGGTTGCTGTATTGCTACGTTGAATTGTTGCTGAAAGTTGGAATGTTGTCAATCAAGAAGTACATGTGCACTTGAAATCCTAATGAGGGGATGTTTAAAAAATTAATTCTTAGGTTTTTCATGTTTACATTAAGGATAATAGGAAATCATTTGAATCTTAGTTCAACAAGACCCATGGCTCTGGCTTTCTCCATGACAAAATCCTGTTTTACGAAAGTGATGTTTTAGTTTAGTTGCAACCTTCTTACATAGCATTTTTGCTATGAAGAAGCAAGCATTGTAAGGTATATTATGATTTGCTTTTGACTGAAATTAGTATTAGGTATGACCTAGGGAAGGAATGCAGCATTTTTTTGTGATGTAGAGAAAAATCCATTATCTTTTAATGTTTAGACAACAAAGAAGGCGTTGCTGTTTAGTGCCTGTTTAAAAATTAGATTGTGTAAGACTTTAAAATGTTTCAACTGAATCAAGTGCCGCTCAATTTGAGGCATTTTACAATAAAAGGTAAAATTCCAACTTTCTGTGTTACTCATGGCAAGGACTGGGTCCAATGGTCTTGTTGGACTGGGTTGCATTTTTGATTGAATAATGTCCCTCCCTTTGAGTTATCAACTATGGAGAATGCCAATTTATTTAAAAAAGGACCTATCCTTGGATGAGAGTCTTCTCTATATTAATATCGTGTAACCCCGTCTTCAGCCAATGTCAAATTACATATTTGTGCTTGTTCACCCAACCTATCTTTGAATATTCATCTCAGGGAGTTATGGATGTAGATATAGAATTAAGTGGCATAGAGCTCTGTCTTTTTATAGGCATTCTTGTTAATAAGCACCTGTTCACAAAAAGGCTCCACTTCCCCTCAGCCTGTAGTTTCCTTGGCCAATTTTTTTAATCAAAATAATGTGTTAAGTAAAGATAGTGTGTGTAAATTCTATACAAGTAATGTAAGTTCTGTTGACTTCATTTTACTTACTCCTGAACCCCTTTTTTCCATTTAGCATCTAATACTGGATTTGTGACTCAACAACTACGCAATATAGTATTGCAAGAGTAAATGAATTGCCATTGTTGGTTTCTCATATTTGCCATGAAGTTTGATCAATATGGGTTGTGTAGCTTCATTAACAATCGCCTGTGTGAAGGGAAAAAGCTACTTTGAAAGAATAAGAACTTAAAGCAGGGCTTCAAGAAAATACATAACATTAATTATTGCCCATTATGGCTTTTTGTAAATTAATTCCCTGAATAAAATTATATTTTTGGTTTTATGAGATTATTTCAAAATTGAATCTGAAAAAAAAATCATTTTGCTTTTCACTAATATTAGCAGATACTGTATTTGAAAAATTCAACTATTTATTCGGATATTTTTTTGTATCATAATTTTTAATACTGTTTCAACATTAATAAAATTTTTGACTTAGAAAGGCTAGGTAACATTATTTCAAGCAAGTTACTGGAAACGCTGCATTCCCCTCAAAATTTTCTTAAGAAATGAAAATGTAATATTTGATTAGTTTGATCTAACATCATTAAATTTTGGGATGGTTTGGTGTTAGCAAAAGCTATTGGTTGTTTCTCAGGGCATTTTTTCACATAGGAAACTAAATGGTTTTACTGTAACATGTCCTATCCACATAAACCCTCCGTTTGAGTACCTTGACTAAATTGTGCTATCATGTGATTTCTTGATGATGGGTTTAATGGTAACTGAAATGGTGTTACCTAGTCTTTTTGAGTATCCTAGTCTGCCCTTTTGCTCAGCAGCCTATTCAAAAATTACACAAGCATTTGGAAAAAGACTCAACACCAAGAGATCTATAGCTTTTGACGCATCTCAAACCCCTTCATTTTTTCCCCTTTTTTGGGAAGAAATTTTAATTAATTCTTAGTAGTTTTTAAAGTAGCAAAAACATTGGAACTAATACTACACAGTGGTCGATTACTGACCTCTGAAGAATAATTATTTATTAGGAGAGGAGCCAGGATAAGATGTCGACAGTGAATGGTACAACTCGTCACAAGAATCCTACCCACTGGGTTGGTGTTACATGCCGGAGAAAACAGTTCCACACATTAAACTAGCTGTTGTCTTGATTGTTGTGTTGTTATTTGACTTCTGCTAGTCGGCAAACTAGCTGAGTGAAATTTAAAGGATTGTTATGCCAGTCTCAAAGAACTCTCATTTTTGCAGTTACAATGTTTTTGAACTGTTTCAGAAGAGGCTAAGAGACTGGCAGGCATCCTGTAAGAATGAATTAAAGCGTTGTGAAAAATTCTAATGTCTTGTGATTTTTACTTTTTTACTGAGCTTCAGTTATTGTTTGTTGTGATACATTGTAATTCTGAGACAATTTTCAACAAATTTATGTCTGTGTTTTGTTTGTTTTTCCTTCTTGTAGGTGGGAAAACTCCTGATGCTTCTTCATTAAAACATGTAAGAACCTACAAAGACATCATTCAAGAGCAGGATCTGCATAGAGATCAGGTAGGGAAAACTCTTGTTTTGTTATGTATGTTAGAAGTATACACTGTAAATGTTCATGTCATGTTTAAAATTTACTTTTGCGACTTCAAAATGTTGATGAAATGATAACATAAAGAGGTTATGTACATTCACAAATTTAAATTCTTGGATATATTATTTTTATCATGAAAAAGATATGAAGAGGTCTAAAACTATTTCACTCATCAAAGATGCCCTTTGGGTTGGAATCATTGAGAATGATAAACTTTCAGGGAGTCATAGCAAAGCATAGTCATTGTACATTTAAGGAATTAATTTACCTCTGTTTGATTTGCAGGCAGAGATATTTCGTCATCTGAGAGATCAGGCAGCAGCTGGAGATTTACAGAAGACCAAGGAAGCTGCAGCTTCTAAACCAGGTAGGCGAGCTATAGTACGTATTTCCATGAGCAAAATGCAAATGGAAGCCAACAATGCTAGTCTACATTTATTTGTGATTTCCAATGTTAGCCTTGGTGAAAAAAATTTTTT
>NC_090883.1:24340802-24350802 GCF_036669925.1 Montipora capricornis | reverse complement strand
AATACAAGGAAGTGCCTTTTATTTTGTTGCATTGACCTATCTTGCTCAATTAGTGTTCCAGTCAATTTAATGGCTTCTGTCACTTAAATAGGTGTATCATCAGCAAGAAGGAATCGCTGGGATGAAACTCCAAAAACGGAAAGAGGTTTGTTAAATTTTGCCCCTTTTTGAAGATCTGTTATTTCACTCTGTTTGTCAATGCTAGGATCTTGATGTAAAAAATTTGAACCAGATATAATTTGTCATGTAATATTGACTTTTTTTTTTGAGATTCTGTTCATACATTTTTGTAATTGAGTAGTTTTTATATGGATGACAATGTTATGTAGAGATTTAACCCTTTCACCGCTGAAGTGGTCCCCATTGGCAAGTGAAATCATCTGGCATTAGACAGAGCATCATAAGTACCACTCTTAGGAGGAAAAGGGTTAAAAAAGCAAACTTTTTAGGTTGGAGCACCATTTCTTGTTCAATTTGACTGTTTTACTCACACACAAATAATATTGAAGTCTCCACTGTTCTAGGCTCTTGTGTACTGGGTCCAAAACCAAAGGTTACTTGAGAATGAATTCTTTTATTAAAGATGGCTATTTTTCTTTGAAGGTGAAACTCCAGGTCATTCCACACCTGGCTGGGCAGAGACGCCTAGAACAGACCGTACTGGGGCAGAGACCCCTGGGGCCACGCCCACTCCAGGCAGCAAGAGGCGGTCCAGATGGGATGAGACACCTGCTAGTCAAATGGGTGGCACAACCCCTGTTATTGGCACTAGTGGTGTGACACCTGCAGGACCTGCTGCCATGCAGATGCAGACCCCTACCCCAGGTCAGATGGCCATGACACCCGAACAGATGCAGGCATATCGCTGGGAGAGGGAGATTGATGAAAGAAACAGATACCTGTCTGATGATGAACTGGACTCTCTTTTCCCCAAGGAAGGATATAAGGTATTACCTATGAGTGGCGAGAGGAACATTTTAAACTACTTGGTTCTATGGCATTGTTTTATTAGCTGCTTAACATGTCACTGAAAAGTTATTTTCTTTTTGCAAGCATGAGTGATCATTTATTATTATTATTATTATTATTTTTTTTTCAGATTCTTGAACCACCTCCTGGATACCAGCCCATCAGAACTCCAACACGTAAGCTGACAGCAACACCGACTCCAATAGGTGGAAGTGGCTTTTACATTCAAGTAAGATGATTTACTGGAGTGATTGTTTGTTTTTCCTTAGCTGCCCTTGGTAGGCGATGAATAGCATATATGACTGGTGACACAAGTTTTGGTAATCATTAAAAGGTGAATCTCTCCGCAACCTCACACTGTAACGAGAAGCTGAGCTCTATCTTGACATGGAAGTAGCTGTGATCATTTTTCCTTTTTGTGGATGCATCTCATAGTAATTATACCAATCGTAATATTAGTATTCAGTGCTCTAGATAAGATTTGGAGGTAAGGTTTTCTGCAAGTAATCTGTAGGGGTCAAACTGTAGTCTAGTAGCTTTCTGTGTGTTTCCTGAAGTGCATTCCTTCATTGGTTGGGTCAGGTCTTCAGCTTTGTGTTGGTTTTTGACCCTAGACCCTACCCCTTATTTGGAACACTGATATTATTGTAGTTGTATACCTTAGATAGTGTACAATCTTTTTGCCTTTTATGTTACTTGCAGCAAGAAGACAGATCAGCCAAACTTGTTGAAGACCAACCTCCTGGAAATTTGCCTTATTTGAAACCTGATGATGTGCAGTACTTTGACAAGCTGTTGGTAAGTTGATGATGCCAGCTTTCCTTGACACGTTTTGTTATTGTTTATCACACTCCCAGGGCTGGACATTAACACTCACCTGTTTCCCATTGGAGAGTAAATTTAACACTTGGGAGAGTAAAAAAATAGAAATGAACCAAAATACTCAAGCAATTTTTCTTTTTAAAGGCCTTAAGCCAAATGTATGCAAAGAAAACGAGCAAGCAGCCCCTAAACACTAGCTAACGGTTGCCATGATCACCTCATTGATGACATTTTTCTGCCATATTGAAGAGCTCCTGTCTGAGGTAGTCTGGGTACAACAATCACACGAAAAAGTCACACTTTGTAACTGAATGCGCCGTATTGGATTTTCAAAGTTTTGGATTTATGCAGAATTCAGGTGGCAATAATGAGCCTACACAAAGAGAAAATGAAGTGCAAGAAAGCCAAACCGAAGGCAATGCTACAGATGCTGTAACATCTTTGCAATTTCATTTTTTTTTCCAATTTCAATGATTAAAATTCAGTCATTGAAATTGGGGCATCTCAATGGCATCAAATAACACACTGACTATTTCTGCGGTAAGCAACTTTACAGTGTAATGCACTCCCACATTTTTGACTCTTTCATTCCAATAGAAATGAGTTTCCACTCGCTGGTTTTCATTATTAGGGAAGGGGGAGATGTGTAGAATGTTGATATTAGGGCAACCCTTCTGTGAGAAATCTGATCTATAGTTAAACTCTGCCTTTGTACTTGAGAAGGGGAATGTCATTTTCAAGTATTTTCCTTGAAAAGGGAATTTTACATTAGCTCTCTTGGCAGCAAATTGTTTACCTCATTTGCATTGGACCATTTTTGGTGACCATTCCCACTGAATTCTACTTGAAGAATTTATTAACACCAAAAACGCCCTCTGGCATTAGACAGAGTAAAATCTGCCAAGTCTCACACTCAGGGGACAATGGATTAAAGTACAGGATCAAGGTGTTTCAAGCAGGGTTGGCAGTAAACTGAATGACTTATTACAACAACAACATACGGGTGTTGGTTTCATTGTAAACTACAGGTAGGATTTGACGAATCCTTACTCCAAAAACCCTTTTCCTTGGCAACTGCATGCTGTGCAACAATTTTTTTGAGAGAGTGGCTATAACATCGACATGATCCAGTGTAAGTCCTCTGCCCACCGGCACCTTCTGTTCTTCACCCCTCCCCTTCGTTTGTTACCATGCTGCCATTGACATTTTGACATTTCAT
Organism: Montipora capricornis; assembly: GCF_036669925.1. Taxonomy (NCBI): domain Eukaryota; kingdom Metazoa; phylum Cnidaria; class Anthozoa; order Scleractinia; family Acroporidae; genus Montipora; species Montipora capricornis. The sequence continues at coordinate 24,347,792 of NC_090883.1, read as the reverse complement.
GCAGTTAAGGTGTACCAGCAATAATTTTTATTGTATTGCTTGTGTATTTTTTAGGTGGATGTTGATGAAAGCACATTGAGCCCAGAAGAGCTGAAGGAGAGAAAGATCATGAAACTGCTTTTGAAGATTAAGAATGGTACCCCACCCATGAGAAAAGCAGCCCTGAGACAGATAACAGACAAAGCTCGTGAATTTGGTGCAGGGCCATTATTTAATCAGATCCTCCCTCTTCTCATGTCACCCACATTGGAAGATCAGGTCAGTGACCAATGTAGTTTTTTAAATTTTTGTTTATCTTTTTTTCGGGGTTGTTTTTGTGTTGATAAAGCCGAAAGGGAAGACGTAACAGCGTGCAACCTGTCTTCAGACAAATGAAGAAGCTACACAAAAGATCAATCTATTCATATTTGTCAAATAAACCCTTGACATTTCTAAACGTAACCTAGTCAGCTAGCAGATCCCCCCAGAGTCAGTAGGACTGCACCTTGTAGTCACACCAGAAAGTTAACTAGTGGTTTTGCCCTCAGCTTGATGGCTTGCATAATTGACTAGAGGGTATGGCTTGACTGACTAAAACTTTAAATAAGTCTTGTGTATTCAAATTACTTATTATTACTATTAAGTGGAAAGGTTTTTTTGTGTCCTTTAAAAAAAAATATCAGCATGCCTCATAAACAGCTTCCTATCTGCAATTTCTCAAATAATTTAATTTGCTTTTTTAGGAGCGTCACTTGTTGGTCAAAGTTATTGATCGCATCTTGTACAAACTTGATGATCTTGTTCGTCCATTTGTTCACAAGGTAAACTTTTAATGTAACTAGTTTTATTTTCACAGTTATACCATAATACATTACCGTATCAAGAAGTCTCTGTGGTCAATTCAACAGTAACTGCTTTCAGTGTGAGAAAGCAATCAACATGGATTGATCTACTGGTATTTTTCACTTAACCTACCCACTACTGGAATTGAATTGGTGGAACTGTTATGGGACCTGTGTTGTGCAAATGGGTAAGAGGGTTGGATGCCTCTGGAGCCCAAGGCAAGGCCCATGTAAAGCATGGAAACTTTTTTTCCTTCATATAATTTCTGGGCAAATAGAGATAAGGGGCCAGGAACTCCATGTGGCTGTGCCAATCAGGGAGGTGTGGTAGGATGTGGTTCAAGCAATCTCACCAGAATGATGCTGCTGGAAATGTTGATAAAGTGAATCTAAAATTTTTGGTGTGTTAGACAAAGTATGGATTAAACGATTAATAACATATGATATATTTAGTGATTTACCTCAAACCTATCTGAACTGATTGTTTGACGTTGCATTAATTTTGCTCTCCATTTTAGATCCTAGTGGTTATTGAGCCACTGTTGATTGATGAAGATTACTATGCAAGAGTGGAAGGACGTGAAATTATTTCCAACTTAGCCAAGGTTCAGAAATGCTTGTTTCCTATCTATTCTTTGACTAAAAGTAAAGTAAAGTCAATTTATTTAACATCGGTAGTTCCTTCAGTTACGAAACTGGTATCAATGGAAGCCGACGGTGCGCCTTTTACCCCCTTCCTCTGTCAGTGCTCCGTTTCACGGATATTTAATGCTACGTGTATAGCTACGCGGATCAGAGGAAAGTGGAAACAGACATTGAAGTCACCGAGGATCGAACTGGGGACCCCTTGCTCCGAAAGCCGCGCACTAGCCGACTGAGTTACGCCTGGAAAGGTTGGTTTTTGAGGAGAGGGGAAAACCAGAGTACCCGGGGAAAAACCTCTCGGAACAGAGTTGAGAACCAACCAAACTCAACCCACATATGGCGTAGAAACCGAGAATCGATCGTGGACCACATTGGTGGAAGGCGAGTGACCTCACCACTGTGCCAGCCCTGCTCCCCTATCAATAATTTATATTTACAAAAATAATGATAACAATATTATTTTACGAAGGGGACAGTTGACAAGTAGAAGCATCTGGCATTAGACCAAGTAAAATCTGTTGTCTCACTTCCAGGAGTCAATGCGTTAAATATTATCATCATCCTTGGCATGTGTTAATTGTGGGACTAATGTTAATGAATTATTATATATTATTATTGTTTTGCTTCTCTCATTAGGCTGCTGGTTTGGCGACCATGATCTCGACCATGAGACCTGATATTGACAACATTGATGAGTATGTTCGAAACACTACAGCAAGGTATGCTCATTGTGATTTCTAATGGAAATTGCATGATCTTAAAAATAATTTTGTTATAAGCCAGCGCTCGAAGCTGCAACTGAATTGGTTGCCATGGCAACTAAAATTATTGCCAAGGTTGCCAATTCAGCAACTGTTCCGGAGTGGAAGTGGTGTCATGATAATTGGTATATTTTTTTAAACTCTAGATTCCTGGAGACAAAATGAAAAAGCTTTATAATATATCTACATTGTCCATGAATTTCTTTTGCAATTTTTGCAGTTCTCTTCTTTCTCTATTTGTATGAAGAGTTGAAGGACAGCGAATAGATGTACATGTACACGTTTAAGAGTGATCGTAAGGTGGCCATCTTTGTCTCGAAATGGTCATAAGTTCTTTCCCTCATATAATACTCCACAGTGTGTCATAAAGGGAAAATGGCGACCAACATTTTATATTTGGCGACCAAAGGCCACTTAGGAAAAAACTGAGCTTCGAGCACTGTAAGCGCGAGTGTTGTTTAAAAAATTCTCAGAATTAGACAACTTTCAAAATATTTTCAAACCCTTTGCTCAGAAGACCTTTTGTGGGGATCAGTTCAGTATCTTTTCTGAAGTTGGTCTGAGTGCCAAAGGTTTGTGTTACAACCACATTTTTCACAAGAAAAGCAATCCACCAGGCCTATTCAGAGATTGGGTTGTGTGTGAATGTTAGTAAGTGGGTTCATATTAGGGACAGTCACACAAGAAGGCTTTAAGTATAGCCAAGTTCTACTTTGAATGTGCACAGGGTTTATTTTAGTTCAAGTCCATTGCTCTGTAACCTTAGAAATGAGGTATCTTCAGAGAAGTCAAAGTAATATCTCAAGACTGGTTTTATCCCCCTCGAGTGCTTATTTGAGCAGATCAAAACACAGAGGGGTGTCTAGGAAGTCTCAAGTTGAGTTTTTGTTGTCACACTTACAGCCTTCTTGGAACCCAGTATGACATCAAGTCCCGGGTTACTTTTTTTTTTTCAGAGCCTTTGCAGTTGTTGCCTCTGCCCTTGGCATTCCTTCGTTGCTACCTTTCTTGAAGGCAGTTTGTCGCAGTAAGAAATCATGGCAGGCGAGGCATACTGGAATCAAAATCGTGCAGCAGATTGCTATTCTGATGGGCTGTGCCATTTTGCCACACTTGAGGAACTTGGTGGAAATTATTGAGCATGGTGAGTATGCTCTCCCCTCCTATAAAGACCACCATTTTTCCTTTGTCTCTTGCACTACAACTTATTAATTTGACCCTAAGATAAATAGCAACCCAGCATATCAAGGAAATAGAGAAGATAGTAGAGACCAGTTGAGTGCTTTGAACAACATCCTTGATAAATGCATCTCTTTGATTGCAAACTTGACTTCTCATTCAGTCAACAGTGCTTAGTTGTTGGAGAACTCTTTTGTCACATCTTTTTTTCTGAATATTCTAAGGTTTGGTTGATGAACAGCAGAAGGTGCGAACCATTACAGCTCTTGCCTTGGCAGCTCTTGCTGAAGCAGCAACTCCCTATGGTATTGAATCTTTTGACAGTGTGCTGAAGCCATTGTGGAAAGGTATCAGACAGCACAGAGGAAAGGTGAGACAAAAAAACCCTGCACCCTGTATTTACGGTACCCTAAGAACCTTAAGGATCTGATATGATTTTTAAACTTCTCACAAATACATGATCTTGGAAAGGGTTTAAATGTAAGCTGGGGGCAAATGCAATATACAGGAAGGTGGTACTGAAAGCAGGTGCTCCGCCTCCTCCCACAAAAAAGTGGCCGCATACAGGCGCAATTGAACAAAAGAATCTATGGAGAATACTTATTTGACCAAAATACCACCAAGAAACTAGTGTGGTAAGAGAGACAGAAGCAAAGGGTGTGAGAATCTTTAAAGATTTGCCTGCAAGAGCAAAGTACTTATCCACTTAAAGTTAGCTCATAAACAACACACTTACGTGTAAGGAGATGCACAACAGGACCACTTGAATTCCCTGAGGGCTTCCCAGTGGGTTGCATCTACCTAAGGGCTGGTTCTCTTTAGTATCAGAGTCAGAATCTGGATTGTTAGCAGATTGGTTTCACGTTCACAGCTATGAGGCTCAGTTAAGAGTAGCCCATTTCCGAGTTGCTGCATGCCTCAGTTTCAAAGTGAGTCCTGGTGCACAACCATTCAAATGGAAATGAGTTGTGTATTTTGTATGCAAATCAAACTCATTTCCCTTTCAATAGTTGAGCACCAGGCAACAAACAGCAACTCGGAAATGGCCTATTTGAACGTGATACAATACTAAAAATTCATGTATATATGTTTGGAACGAAAGAAAAACCAAATAACAGCAGTGCAAGTGAAGTTGGAAGCTAGGCAGAATGAAAGTTGTCTATTTTGTAAATCGTCTGATCTAGTGAATGGATTGTCAAAGTTATGTGCAGAAAAATAAATGAATATCAATGCTTACTTTTGTTTCATGTAGCTACCTTTTTAACAGTGGGACTGTCTCTCCATTTCAGGGTCTTGCTGCCTTTCTGAAAGCCATTGGGTACCTTATTCCACTGATGGACGCTGAGTATGCCAACTACTACACTAGAGAAGTGATGTTGATCTTGATTCGTGAGTTTCAGAGTCCTGATGAAGAAATGAAGAAGATTGTGCTGAAGGTTGGTTTCAGTTGGTAGTTGACATTATTCTTTATATTGGTATGGAGATATATGCATTACCATGCAATTTTGCTGCCAATTGAATCTGGCAATGAACAAGAGTCTGGTTTTCTTTGGTAACTAGCATATTTGCGAGTTGAAGATTAGGGCCATTCTTACTGTAGGAATCAAAGAAACTAAAAGCTTTACTAACTAAACTGTACACGCTTCCAAGGCTGCTGCCTAAGAAAATTTTAAAGGGGCCCTCAGAGCTAAACGCTGAGAACTTAGGAGCCCAACATATGAAGTGAAAGGTGTTGCTGTGTGTTGCTTTTTATCCAGCCTATTTACATGAATGAGACTGATAATTTTATAAATCATTGATTTAGTTTGTCAAATAAGTATTAGAAATTCCTTAAAACAAAATAGGGGATCTAACAATAAGCACAGAGAGAACTTGCACTGGTAAACTCCAAAATCATAAGTTTCAACGATGAAATGATATATGAAATGAAGTGAGGAGGATCATAGAATCACTTAAAATCATACTTGTGGGGAAAGTTGCTTCAAGTAAGATGTTTTCTGTTGACAGGAATTAATGCATTGATGGTTTTGTTTGATTTGTGTGGTATAGGTAGTAAAGCAGTGCTGTGCAACAGATGGTGTGGAAGCTCAATATATCAAGGATGAAATTTTACCAGATTTCTTCAAGCATTTCTGGCAACACAGGATGGCACTGGACAGACGAAACTACAGGCAGGTTAGTAAAACATACTCTTTAATTACTATGTTAGTGGTAAAGAACCACATGTAGAAGTATGGTGAGAAGGACAAGTGAGGGTATAGTCAGGGGGCTAGATGCAGCGTCCAGATAATTATTAGAGTTGGTTTGAGAATTTATTGTTATGATTGAACAGATCTTGTATCCTTGAATTTGGTTGCACTCCTCAAGGCTTCTTTGTAATCTCTTAAGTTTGTTACTTCACTGGATTTTCATCCCGAGAAACAAGAAATTAATATGAGCATTTCACATGCCTTCAGCATACCCCTCCTACTTTTCAAAACGTTATCCTTTCAAACTACTTCTTGCTATGGCAAAGCACTTCAACTAGGACAGTTTTCAAAGGTTGTAGTTCAAATTTGAGGAGCATTGCCACAGTTTTGTTGCTTTTACGCTTTACTGGAAATGGCAAAGGAGTTGAAAAAATGAACAGTTTCAACATAATTCATGGCTATCGCATGCTTTTGCAGCTTGTTGACACCACAGTGGAATTGGCCAACAAAGTTGGGGCATCAGAGATCATCAACAGAATCGTGGACGACTTGAAAGATGAGAATGAGCAGTACAGGAAAATGGTGATGGAAACCATTGAAAAGGTATTTATCCTTCATGATATATATATTTTTAAATCTTGGCTACCCAGTCGGCCATTCCTTGATCTTTGAAAGCAGGTGTTTCAAAGTTTCTAATGAAACAAATTTCTGTATATTTTTACAAAATCCCTTGTGCTGCAAGAGCAGCTGAAAGCATTAGGAATTATGAAGAAAATAAACCAGCTTTGCAGCTTTAAAATGGTCCATCTGCCAGCACTTGGAATAGGTAATGCAGTGGGTGGCTTATTTTGCACAAAACCAGAATCTTAGAGAACATGTTTTTTGTGCATTCTTAGTAAAGCATGTTCACTCTGTTATTTGGTGCAGAATATAATTCTGTTCAATTCCAACAAACAAATTTATGTTCTGTGTACAGGTATATTGCTAATCTGGAATAGACCTTTTGTACGTTTTGTTTTCCCATTTCAGACCATGTGATATTACTCTAGAGAACAGTTTCTTTCAAATGTCGTGTTATGCACTTGTTTTCGTGGGAATAAATATGAAAAAAGCAAAAGGAAAATTCCCTTGAGAACATCGCATGGTCTAAAATGGGAAAGCAAAGTGTAGAAGCTAAAGAGGTCTATTGTGGAAAGAAATCATTTTAATGGACACTTACTTTTTGAGGGCTATTCTTTTAGTGTTTGCACCAATCGACTGGGAAATTTTAAGAATCGTTTTCAATGCTTTGAAAATCCTTGAAAGTGTTTGTTAATTCATCTTCATCCTAAAAGTCCTTGAAGTTGTTTGATTTTTGGGGTTGTAAATGTGACATTCATTTGTCCCTATTACTGC
>NC_090883.1:24310802-24330802 GCF_036669925.1 Montipora capricornis | reverse complement strand
GTGCACAGGGTTCGTACGCGTCTTGAAAACCCTTGAATTTTGAGAGTGCATTTTCAAGGTCTTGAAAATCTCTGCTCTTCATTCCTGGTCCTTGAAAGTCCTTGAATTTTTTTCTGACCCGCATTTTTAATCTTTGAAAACATCAGTGAAAATAATCAGCCACTCAAGTGATGTCATACAAACGTACATTATTTTCACGCATGTACGTTACGGAAAATGAGGAAGAATTGTACTGTCAGACCATTTCTATGGGTAAATTCATCGACATAAATAAAAAAGAGGTCCTTAAAATTTCAAAATTTGGCCCTTGAAAGTCCTTGAAAAGTCCTTGAATTTTTGGTCTGAAAAGTGTGTGAACCCTGTGTGCAAATCATGTGGAGAAAAAAATAACCATACAAAGTGTTGTACTTCAGACCTTTTCTCTTTGTCCACTAAAGCCTCAAAGTAATGATATCACCAATACTTTAAAGGCGCTTTCGATGGGACAGTGTTGCCAAGGTTGTTTAAGCACTCGCATTTCGCTGGTAGGTAAAGCCGGAAACAGCTTCGGTAGAGGCAATGACATCGGCACAGAACAGGACTTATATCGGTTTGAGGAAGAAAAAAATGATCATGCTTCCGTTGTGAGCAAGACGTGAAATAACCAGATTGAAGGTTTTGGCGACGACTTGTCTATGCAACCTTGAATCTCTCATTCTCTACCGTTCGAGGAAATTCTGTTATAGGATACCTCGCCCATACTGTACAAAGTGAACAAGATGGAGTAGGACTCGCGAAGTACTCAAGTTTGTGATAAAGTAAAGTTTTTGTTTCCGTAGCCGTTGTCGTTTCTTTAGGGAGTTTAAGCAAAGACGACGGCTACGGCAACGAAAACGGCAGTCCAGAATATAACTTAGCGCTATCGCAAGTATTTCGTGATTATTCCGTCTTGTTCACCTTGTACAGTGCGGGCGAACTATCCTGTAACTGGATGGGTAGGAACGGTTTTAAAGTCAAAACAGAAAATGACTGTTTCGTGGTTATATATGTTCACGTTGTCGTCAAAACCTAAAATTTGGTGATTTCACGTTGTTGTTTTGTGGAGTACGGCAGAGAAATGCACGGAAATTCGTGCTGCACGTGCAACACGGTTATTTTTCCCTTTTTAACCAATCATATTCTTGCTTTGTGGCGTTACCGTAGCCGTAGCCGGAGGTTAACTATCAATAGAGTTATTCCAGTAGAGTTATGACTTAGAGTTAGAGTTAACGACTTCCAAAATCCTGAATTCAAGATTTTGGACTGCCAAAATCCTGAATTCAGGTTTTTGGACTGCCAAAATCTCGAATTCAGGATTTTGGCCGTAGTCCAAAATCCTGAATTCAGGATTTTGGAAACTTAAAACTCTAACTCTACGACATAACTCTATGAAAATAACTCTAAGAATAGCTGTCCCCCCGTAGCCGTCGTCATTGCTTAAACTCCCTAATAACTCCCAGATGTTAATCGCATTATCCGGGGTTTGATTCCTGGTGTCGGCGTCACGCGATTGTTCTCCTGTTATGCAATCTACAGATTTGGTGTATTCTCTGCTAGCAGATTATTCACTTACCTGAAACCCTCACCCTAAAGGCCGGTTTACACTTACGAAGCAAGCATAAGCATATAAGCAGCATACGCAGGCGCATTAGTTTGTTGCTAATTAGTGTCTTTTGTTCGAATGAAAGGTACCAATTATCACAACGCTACTGCGTCTGCGTATGTTGCTTGTGTTTATGCTTGCGTCGTACGTGTAAACCAGCCTTAACACCGCGTAACAAGAATAATCAATGATGGCTCCGTCTGGACGCCATCTGAGCTTTGGGACTTGCCTTTAAGGCAGGAATTTGTGGAGTCCCAACAAGCTTTTCCTATTCGACGCCTGTCCTAAGGCGCCGTGCCGTACCAAGAGAGAGCCCGTAATTCTTGATTTTAGCAGCGTTTCACACAAACTAAAATAAGTGGGCGACTTAACTATTTTCCAGTGGTGAATGTGTTTATGCGTCTTTTATTTTCACCGAGTTTGTATTTGTCTGCAGGGTATGTTCCATCCCGCGCGGAAAGTCAGAGATGTCTACTGGAAGATCTACAACAGCTTGTACATCGGATCTCAGGTGATTAATCAACTCACTTGGCTGTTATCTCTTGTATCTTATGCGAGTTTAACTTTATTTGCCTTGCTGAAAATGTTAAAAATCCTGTTCAAAGGCTTTTTAGACCAAAACCCAGTATCTTGATGCAAAGTTTAAGCATTTCGTCCAAAAAACCGCTTCTTTGCTTCACTTAAGGGTTTCTGTACGTTGCTTCCCTGCCCGTTCTTATGTCGTACACAAGTGTTATCCCTCATTCACACCAAAGCTGCTTAGTTAAGGAAGTTTCTTCATGTTTCATATGAACTGATCTTTATCGACTTCAAATTTGGTACTGATCAACGCATATGATGTAAAACGTATCTGAATCTTATGGAAAAGCCAGTCCTATATTTTCTTTTCGACTGACTTCTTCATAAACCCAGATTATTTAAACATGGCTAATTGGTGTCAGTAGCGTATTAAAACGGTTTGCTTAACTCGCGGTTACTTAAAGGGGGTGTATGATGGGCTTTTTCTGCTTTTCCAACAAAACTGCGGAGGACTCATTCTTAAAACATTCATAAGAATTGAGGTTGAGGGAATTTTTTTCTTGCAGAAATAGTCTCAATGAACGAAATGATATATGAAATGAATCGTATCTCCTTTCAGTCATGGACGCAATTTTAGCAATTGCATAGAGAAGCCTGAAAAATTCAGGACTTGAACGGCGTTTGAACCCGTGACCTCGCGACACCGGTGCGACGCTCTAACCAACTGAGCTGTGAAGTCACTGGCTTTGGGAGCTGACCGTTTGTGGGCTCTAATGTTCCCGTGAGGAATGAATCAATGAACGAAATGATATATGAAATGAATCATATACTGAGATACTATCAGCACGAGAAGAGAAAATTTGTATCCCCAAGCGGCCATATAATTTCTGTTTATTATATAGATATTGATGAAATGTACAGATTTAAAACAACTTGTTTTACTCATTTTCGAAATGATGAAAAAGTGGTCTCCAACCGCTAAAACACACATGTTGTGTAACATGAAACAAGATATGAAAGTTATGAAAAACAAATCATGATACTGAAAAATTTTGCAGCAAAAATGTTAATGTAGTAGATAAGAATTATATAGAATTATATTAAAGCACTAAAGTATCCTACAATGGAGAGGAAACTCACGTTTTATTGGTTAATCGTGTTCGTTACCACGACGACACCTGTATGATAAAAATGATGTGTTCACTGCGCGTGATGAAGATATGATTTTTAAGTAAAAGGAGAAATCCTGGTATTTCATCAGTATCTATATAATAAAGGCCAGACAAAGACTGACAAAGGAGGTATAAATTGTTTAATGTCCCTCTGAAAGCTAGAAAGAAAGAGAGCCCCACTTTAGGAGTCTGTACACTGTTTCTGTGGTGATTGGCTTATTGAACTGTCCGTTAATAACTTTGCAAGTGAATTATTGCAAAGTAGGAGTTTTTTTAAAGCAATTCAAATTTAAGGGCAATCTGTCCTGAATATGTGAAAAGACGTGGTCTGTCATTCTAATTTTTTTAATCCCCAGTCACCTTTCTCGCCCTGTAAGTACTTTTAAGGGTTCCGTCTTTGTGTTGCTATTAGATTTTGTTGATGGCCATCTTGGATTACCAGTCGTGCTTGAAAGAATTCAAGCAAACAGAGAGCCTGAAGCGACCCGTTTTATAGTGCGTCTTCGTATTACAGCGAGAATAGTTCTTGCGTCTTTATACTAAGTAGAGTAAGGTTGAATATTTGATTCATTTTCTTTTAATTTCGTGTTTCTTTTCAGGATGCACTAGTGTCCGCTTACCCCACGGCACCAAGCGACGAGAAGAACAATTTTTCCCGAGCAGAACTCACATATTTCCTTTGAGTGTATTTGTCTCTGGTTTTGCATTCAGCCATTTTTGGATTGTCATGGAACGCTTTCTCGTCAAATTCCGCGACGCCCCTCGCGTTAAAATCCAAAACATGGGATGCACGCTATACTGTTGTTTTTTAGAGAAGTGTAGATATATAAGCCGACAGTGGCTTTTAAGAGCTGGCAGTAACAGCTCAGGACTGGAAACTAAATTCAATCAGAACTAAGCAAGAATTGTAACTTGTGAATGAGTAAGTGTAATAAAGTACCCAGTTTTACGTCACCCGCCATTTAGTTCTTTCAGGGGATCAACAATGAATCTGAGATCCACTTTATACGCAAAGTATTCTGGGATCGCCAGGGGGCAAACGTTGCAAGTTGCTAGATAGAAAATGTACGACAGAAAGTTGTGTCTTCGTCAAAATCAGTGATATTGGACAAAGAATAACGTATTTTGTGTGTGAACACTGAGCTTTTCTGTGATTGCCGGCTTGCATTTTCGATGAAATTGGTAATAAGTTACTGTGGCTCATTTTAGCGTGTGAAATTTACCTGATTGTATCACTCCCTGGTAATCCAGAAGCAATTCATGAATGAAAGAAGTCACTGAAAATTTGGTCAAAATATCAGGGATAATCAGCCCTTGATACTGCCCCTTTAGGCCCCTTACCACACCAATCTGAAATATTTTTTTAAAACGCTCTCCAGGCTTGAATTTGAAAACGACTGCTAGGTGTTCTAGGCCTTGTCCACACATACATGTTTTCATTTGAACACGCAAGTTTTCTCTACGGATGGGCCTTCCGTCCACACGAGTGGGGAGTTTTGAAAACACCGTTTCCCTCCGCTGTGCTATGGACGGATGAAAACGGAAACTCTCATTTAACATGGCGAACAGACGCATGGCCTTTCCTTCAATGCTACTTGGGCTTCTTCCGGGCTAAACCGCATGTCTTCAGTTCAATTGTTCAAGCTTGTTGTAAAATGTTCAAGCTAATTATGGGAGAACACGGCTCAATATAAATCAGGTTACTTTCACTTCCGGTTTTTAAGCTTGGAGCGTTTAATGACTTAAAGCAAGGCTTTGAGGGTTCTAGTGGGCTCCTGCCAGTACGTAAAAGTCCTCGGTGATTTCCGAGGAAGAGATGGAGAACTTAACGAAATGATACATGTGGACTGTGTGGACGAATATATTTTTCGAAAACGGAACAAAACGTCCGTTTTCAAATGAAAATGGATACGTGTTGACTGGGCTTTAGCGCAGATGTCGAAAACGTAGCTTTCTAAATACGCGCAATATGTGCACATCGTCTATCTTACATTTACATGTATGAAGTTTTGAGGTTGAAGCAGCGTTCTGGTGAAAACGACATCGTCAAAGGGAAATCGTATCGAGGTGAATCAACGTCGTTTCCGGGGTCTCTTTCGATGAGGAGAGAGACCCTTCTCTTCTCCACGACAATGAAGACCCTGGGACCGAGGTTGGAGGTGAATATGCTTAGTGGTATATACTAAAAGCAAAGAATACCGCACAAATGTGCTCGAGTAAACTGAAGCCTCATATACGGGACTATGGCCACGTTGTAGCGGGCAATAACCCCTAATTAATAAATCTACCAAATTAAATATGAGTCCAAGTATTAGCAGTGTTAGGGCCGATTTACACGGTACGACTTTGTCGCATGCGACAACGGCTTACGACAGGCCCACGACATGATGTCCGATTGTTGTGTACGTCTGCAAAAATGTCGTAGCATTTTAAAACATGTTTTAAAACGCTGCGACAATCGTAAAGTCATGTCGTAGGCCTGTCGTGAGCTTGTCGCATGCGACAAAATCGTATCGTGTAAATCGGCCCTTAGACAGCTGTTTCAGCTTTGTTGTGCGTCATTAGCTGTAGCTAGCTACAGGCAAGAAAAAGGCTTTTATGAAAAGGCACTGGTGATTCATCGTGAAAGATTTTCGGCGAAGGGAATGCTTCCTTAGCATCAAGTTACACTAAACTGGCTAGGAAATGGCTACCGAAGGACTAGAGAATACAGTAAGCAAAGGAACTTTATGGAAATACGCTGGTATTTCAGAGCAAAGATTTTCAACTAAGACAATGCCGACATGACGACATGGCAACATTTTATAGCGATCTGGAAATGATTTCCTGCAGCAGTGGATAGTACAGGTCGGAGCGAAAGAACTTTACCACCAGGCACTGGCAGTTCAGACTCAGATCCGACGCAGCATCACGTTATGGTAATCTGGAAACGCAGTACTAAACCTTGACAATACAGTCAAGACAAAGAACTTTTTGCCGAAAATGCCACGACGAATTTCGGCGAAGACAATAGGGAGCTTCAGCAAAGGCGTTTTTGAGCGACGTACTGCAACCGGAAGTGGATGTTTCTCATTTATGGGCAGTTGTTGTTGTTATGAGGATCAGAATTACTTTTAGTTTATTTGTCATACAATTCCAGACTTCTCTAGAATTGTCTTACAATCTGTAATATTCCAGAAATTTCTTTGATGTGACTCAGCATTTTCCACAAATAGTAAACCTTGTAATACACTATAGATACCAACATAAAATTCTAGATGCTTAGAGTAAAATATAAAAGCAGGCTTGTAAATAATAGAAACAAGACGCCTGCAAGGGCGTATCCGTGGAATGCGCAAACAGTTAACACAAATTGTCCAGTTACAGTGAACTTCAAGTACAGGTAGACTTCGGAAAATGGCGAAAGATTACTAGAAAGATACATCTGTAATATAACTTAAAGTTTTTTGTTGTAAAAACTCATTACTAATGTTACTAAATTTGCAAATGCAAACAACGAAGCCCTATTAGCAGGTTATCAGGATACGGGATCTTTTATTTATTTATTTTTTGGAAGGAGACTTAATTCAAATCCTACAGTTTTACTTGCTTCGTTAACTCCTTTCATCCAAAAATTACAGGATCAGCCTTAAATCATCCGAAGAACTTATTACAAATCACAGTTCAACAACTTGTCATCCTGGGCCAGTTGTTCAGAAACTGGGTTTTAAAACGAGTTTTATCCTCTACTCCCAAATACTGTTCAAGGCTGATATTCAGAAAAACTTTACATTAGAAGAAGTCAATCTTGAAAAACAAAAATAAGCAAAGGAAACTGTGACCAAAAAGTTGAAAACATGAAACAAAAGTTTACGCTAATCCTGGATTAAGGTAATTGGCTTTCGAACAACCGGGCCCTGTAATCGACGTCTCGTTCTGTAATCCTGGTTTAGTTCCTTGCAAACTGTATAAATTTGCCGTGGCGAAGACAAGAAGACAACATCCGTGCTCTATTTCTCTCAATGCTCAAAAATTCCGTAATTGCGTGTTGTATAGTCCAGTCCAAAGTTCTAATTTTACAATTCCATAATCTTGATTTCAGTAACTTGGTACCAAATGTTCCACAATAACTTGAAATCTCGTTAAGAAAAATGCTTAAATCCAGTAGTCCAGTCCGGATTGAGATCGCCAAAACTCTCTGTATCATCGATTCAAAATTCAACAAAAGCTACAAGTAGTAAATAGTTATCAGAAACTACAACAGTTCGTCCTGATTCTACACTCGAGCTGAACAAAAAACCCAAAAAACCCTTGTCATCGTTTTCGAGAGAACAGACAAACAGCCGAAACTGTTCTGTGCCTGCCCCTTACGGCACTGAAAAAGTACCGTACGTTGTACAATAGTACTTGACCGTAGTCCTTGGCCAAGAAACTAATCTTAGCCAAAAGCCCGAGAAGCGATCAGGATACGGGATAATTAGGTAAAAAAATTGTGGGGATACGGGATTTTTAGTCTGGAGGGGGGGGAGGGGGGGGGAGAATTGAGGAGATACGGGATATTTTTTAAAGTAAGAACGCATTGCGTGTGGTAGTTAGGGTTAGTAACTTGACAGTGTTTTTTTCCATAACTGTCAACTGAGCGGCGTTTTGTTTTTTTCCAGGAGATTCAAGTCCTTGCACAATATGTAGCTCTAATGGTACACGACATTGTTTGGTATCGTAAATCATTACGGTGCCATGGTAGACATCTTTGCTATATACCCTCTAAGAAGACATGTGGTTCAGTAAAATACTAAGCCCAGAACGATTGAAGAAAATAACAGGAAATCGAGAAACATTTGGCTTCAAAGCCGATATGTTGATCATTTACAACTTCTTTTTCACCACAAGCTTAAGCGTGTACTCTGAGCTTCTGACACCTTTCCAAGACCAATGTTACTAAAGTTTTTTCCCCTTTCCAGCGGGGTTAGTATCTGGATGGGGGACGTTAAAATATGCGACTTTTGCTGTCAGGAACATACGCCCAAAAATTCTATTTTAACGCTCAAAAATGCGAACAAAGCAAGGTACAGATTTTGCTAGCCTGCTTTATGCAAAACAAATGTTGACGAAAAAGTAAATAAATATTAATATGTAGTTTTTAAGGAGAGCAGAAGGAACTTTTAGGAAGTGTCGATCGAGAATAAAACAATTTGCCATCAGCGAAAAACATTTCGGGAGATTTTTGTTACGTTCCATCAGAGTTCAATTTTTCTGACATCGATTTTAGCGGCCGCCTGTGATCAAGATATACCTTGCGTGTTCACTGACAACTCACGAAACAAAGGATACATCTGTGACAAAATGACGGCATAACACCTGGTTTTTGTTAGTGCGTTTTTTTTTCTTTCAAGTGTTATAAAGTTCGACAAGATCTATGTGCAAATTTAACATAAAGATCACAATCGTTGATGCTAGTCCAAGTGTCAGCTGAAGTTAAGCTCCTCCGAATGAGGTTAGTACTTGGATGGGGGACGGCTGCGAAGTCCCCGTGACGGCGATAGCTAATTCGTTTTTTTTAAACTTGATTTCATTTTTTATCTTGTTTGGCCGTTCAAAGCTATTTTCTTATTTTCTTTCTACGTCAAAACGGCGAACAAACTGGTTCCCAAGAAATATTGGAGTACGTATTCGTTCTATGCAAAATGCTTCTAATGAAGTATTCGTTGTATGCAAAATAATAATGTTCACAGTGGAACACACAAGTACGAAGCAAGATCTAGAAATAACGTAGAAAATTCTCCTTACCTTTAAAGCTTGCCTTTCTCAAAGAAAAAGCATCTATCCACTTTATCGAATAATTTAATACTGAAACAATCATGGCGGGCGGAAAGATTCTATTATAAATGTTTGCTTTCACCTCTCTGACGGAAGTGTGTCACGGTGGCCGAGTGGTCTAACGCGCTAACAGAGAGAGATCGTGGTAGCTTGGGAAGTATAAGAGTTCTCCTCGGGGCATGGAAATTGGGAAATACCGTAGGGAATATAAATCAATCCACCCGATCGGAGATTAATTCAATATCCGTGGGGTATGCACATTTGTGACTACCAACAAAAAAAAGAATCCAGCCCGGTTTTAAGACGTGGATGCCTTCGGCATTCCACGTAACTAGAAGCTCCAAAAAGCTTACACTGGGTTGCCTGTGGTACACATTACACAAAAAAAGAAGTCACTGAATTGTGTGGTATTGAACTGCAACGTTCCAGTTAATTTTTTCAAGTAGGGGCCATTAAGACCATTTAAGGGGTCACCCAGAAGTCGTGCCAGCAGAGGCCCTTTGGCTCACACGTTCATACGACAAAACAGATCTTTTTCTGAGGTTAAAAACCTGGGTACCAGCCTAAGAAAGAAAAAAATTCCTGGCATCTTTAGAAAAAATAGGCACGCATTGCGTACGTGTAGTAGTGCACTAACACAGTGCTTTATTCCATATTGTCAACTGAGCTGCGTTTTGTCTTCCAGGAGATTCAAGTTGTCTTTGCGTAAAATGTAGCTCTAATAGTGCACGATATTGTTTTGGTATTGTATATCATTGTAGTGCCATGGTAGAAGTCAGGTAAATAGACCCCTGAGAAGATATGTGGTTACTAGCAAAGTACTAAACCCAGAAAGATTGAAGAAAATAAAAGGGAATCGAGAAACATTGGCTTCTAGGCTGACATGCTGATCATTTGCAAGTTCCCTCACATCTTCCTTTCACTGCAAGTTTAAGCGTGCACTCTGAGCATCTGACAGCTTTGTAATACAAAAGTTCACTGAAGTTAAACCCTGTTCGGCTGAGTTAGTATCTGGATGTGTGACCTAAAAAATATTCCACTTTGTAACAGAAGCATAGGACCGAAATTCTATTTTAAAGTGAAAGTACGGCCAAGAAAAAGTTTCTCTAAATTACTAAAATGTTTTCCCAGGAATTCGAAAATAATTGCCGTTTTGTCCAGTTTCCTGTAAAAATGTGACAAGAGCACTTTGAAGTTGCCTCTTTCGTGACTTGGAGAGCGCCATCTTGGATATGACGTGTTATGACGTAGCAATAGTCAAAAAACGTGTTCGACCTTACCAAGCTCTTTGTTCCCCGATCACTTTGTTAATGTTGTGTGACCTTTCTGCTCCAAGGAATTCAAATGTAAGATGGACTATGGTAACCGGTCTTGCGGTTCAATAGCTGAGTAGGCCAATTAGGCCATAAGTGCGACAGAAACTCAAGTCACTTAAGGTGGCTGGAACCAGTTTCACCACTTTTAGAGACCTTCTTATTAGATGGGTTATAACTACTATACTGTATCACGTAACAGCAATGTTATGGTACCACATCAAACACCAGTTATTGCTTAACAAAATGTGCTCATTATTTTGACGTAAAAGGTTGCCATGGCAACATGAAAGCTCTCCAAAAACACCCTATATTTCGTCTTTACTTGCTTATATCTCAAAAATGAACTCGGTGACCCCCATTTTTTATTGTAGAATAGTAATTAGCAATTTGAGATAGAAGTATCAGCAAAGTTTAAAAAAATTTCTTGGGAGCCAATTCAGGGCTACCTTAAATTTTCGAAAAATTAAGGTAGCTCTGAATTGGCTCCCAAGAATTTTTTTTAACTTTGCACATAGTCCTATCGCAAATTGCTAATTACTATTTTACAATAAAAAATGGGGGTCACCGAGTTCGTTTTTACGATATAAGCAAGTAAAGATGAAATATAGGGTGTTTTTGGTGAGCTTTCATGTTGCCATGGCAACCTTTTACGTCAAAATATTGAGCGCATTTTGTTAAGTAATAATTGGTGTTTGGTATGGTACCATAAGATTTCTTTTACGTGATACAGTTTTGTAGAGACAACCCTTCTAATAAAAAGGTCCTCAAAAGTAGTGAAACTGGTTCCAGCCACCTTAATACTTGTAGATTCTCTGGTCAATCAAACCAGGCGGCAAAAATCTGCCAGAGCAAATATAAACGAGACAAAAACCTTGAACATGCGACATAGAAATATTCGACAAGCGTACCTTCTTTTCTTTTTCGCTTTCTTTCTTCTGCAACAGACGTCTTTGATGCTTCAGCAAACGTATTTGTTTCGCCGACGAAGCTTTCAGATCTTGCTCAATATACATAGCAAGGCTTTTTCACAGCAACAATTACTGCTGTTTTACGCTTTCGAGGGGAATGAAACTAGACACATGTTTAGACTTCGAACACATATTAAAATTAAAAAAACAGAAGATTCCACCGGAAAATGAAAATTTAAAGAAAAGTTGGGCTGCCAAAGTAAAACATGGACGGATTCCTCAAACCTGAAAACCTGACTGCTATATTGTTTCTTCGGGTCTGTCATTTTGTTAAGGAGGATTTCAAGCGGGACCTTCAGGTATATAAATATTGGTCTTGGTAACATTCGTTTCATACTGAAATCTCAGTCAACCAGTCCAAAATATAATTTTATTGGAGCGAGAAAACTGAATCAAGCAATATATAAACGACTTTCACTGTAATGCGCTTTTCCAGGCACTAAAAAAAACAACTTGAAATGTAGTTAAATTTTGTTAGCTTTATGGAGCTAAACACATATGAGCTTCGCAGTTATGAACGCAATTTTTACAATTGCGTAGAGAAGGCTGAAAAATTCAGGACTTTAACGGGGTTTGAACCCGTCACCTCGCGATTCCGGTGCGACGCTCTAACCAACTGAGCTATGAAGCCACTGACGTTGGGAGCTGGTCATTTGTGGGTTCTAATCGTCTATACTTAGTTTGAAATTTTTAAATTGTACATATGGCTTTTATATTGCTGATGAATTGTACTGTGGTTAAATAAAGATTAAATTAAAAAAAATGTAAACAATGTAAAAGTAAATAAATATTGATAGACAATTGTTAGGAAGAGCAGAAGGAAGTTTTCAGGACGGTCGATCGAGAATAAAATATTTTGCCATCAGCAACAAAATTTACGACATGAAAACAACATTAATTTTGAACTGCGAATACAAAAAGTTACCATCAGCGAAAAACATTTTGGGAGATTTTTGCTACGTTCAATTTTGTTATTGTACTTTTGGCTCCACAAGTAAATCGCACATCGAATTCAGCGGGCGCCTTGATCAAGTTACCGGGGCGTGTTTACTCGCGAAACAGTGAGCATCTGTGTCAACTGATGATGGCAAGATACCGGGTTTTTGTTTTTGTTAATTTTTTCTTTCTTTCAAGTGTTATAAAGTTTGACAAGAAATGTGCGAATTCAACACAAAGATCACAATCGCCCAACTCTTGAGGTTGACCATTGTTTCTGCAAAGTCAAAAATTTATTCTCCAAGACGAGGTTATTTATCACCAGGTAATGCCATCGTTTTGCTGATTTTGGGGCTCATTTTGTTGAAACTCAAGCACGCTTCCAACAGACCTGTTTATTTTCGTGACTTATGCACGCGCTGCTTACAGTGCACTACCACAAAAATCCTCCCGTATCACATTTCAACCCACGTATGCAAATTTGTTTAGCCTGTTACAGGCTTCCATTCTCTTTCCCTAATATCTGGGAGCCTGGAAAAGGCTAAAATTTGTTAAGCTCGAAAATTACACAACATGATATTAAAATTCACAAAGGCTGGAAATCTCACGAAAACCTTTTCCAGCGAAAAATTTATTGAAACAAACAACATATTTGCTATTAGAGGCAAAAAACCCTCCCTATTTCAATTGCGTGCATGCAAACAAGACACACAATGCGTGTCACAAAGCATATGTAATGCAATTAAATAAATCTCTGACAGTTCTTGTAGCGTAAGACCATTACTCATCGCTTTAAAGATTCCAGATATTTATTTTCACCGCCTGTCTTTTTCGTCCAATTGACGTTCCATTCTTGAGCTCCATTAGGGTATATTTTGTTTAAAGATCCACTAAAACGCCATTCGCGTTACGATAACTTTCGGCGCCATTGAAGGTTAACAAGAATTAGCGAAATTTCCAATTGTTACCGGAAGACTGTAGAGAGTTGAATACAAATAAATACAAATAGCCAGACATCAAAGATCACAGATCCACTTAAAAGGGCTAGGTCACGCTATTTTAGGTAATTTTGTTTAATTTTGTTAATTATGAGCTCTAAACGTCAAATTGGCAGAGCAAGAGTCTTTCATTTGCAAATCACGGCCACATAACGACTGAGAATGATTTTCCAGCTTTGTAAATGACATTTTGATATAGACTGAAAAAAGGTGGGCCGACGTTTTTCAAATTTACCCAATCAATCCATTTCAATCTTCTCCAGTTTTGTCCATCCATGTCCTTTCTTGGCTTCCCTGTGTTTTGTTAGAGTTCTTCTATAGTTTTGAACAGTTATTTTGATATGTTAGTTAATTCTATGACCATTCGATCAGTGCTGAAATTGCCTGAAATTGCGTGACCTAGCCCCTTTAAGGTGTTCGATTCCTTCTCCGTCTTTGTTGAACCCATAAGTTAACAGAGAATTTTCCATTTGGTTTCAGTGTTGTACGTTAGAAATACATCTCACTTTGATTTCGGCTCGACGGGCGAAACATTGTTGTCGAAGTCAAGAGCCATAATGGCTCTTGTCGAAGTCCATTACTGTGTACTTCTTTTAGCTGTCTAATTAGGTTGGTTGGTATTAATTCCCATTGGGATAATTAGGCCTTTATATACCACTCCTTTTGAATGTCACACCACTTGACCCCGACCTGTTTACTCGAGGCTGTTCTTTCCTTACTATTTTTTATTGTCGTTTTCGTTATATTCCTTGGCTTGTAACCTGTATCCAGTGTGTCCCCGGCTCATTTTTTTGTGAATAAACTCGACCATTGCTGGCGGCTCCCTCCACTATTTGTTTGTTA
Organism: Montipora capricornis; assembly: GCF_036669925.1. Lineage (NCBI taxonomy): Eukaryota > Metazoa > Cnidaria > Anthozoa > Scleractinia > Acroporidae > Montipora > Montipora capricornis. The sequence continues at coordinate 24,316,633 of NC_090883.1, read as the reverse complement.
CTTGTCTCTTCTATATATATATAATTAAATGTTCTCCTGTGTGCACCAGAGAAAACTACGCATTACCCCAACCCCCTCAAGCCTAACAAAATAAGCACAGAAGACTCTATGCACAAAGACACCACTTAGCAGGGGAGTGACAGGCAAGACTTTTACCGACACGGGAAAAATAAAATGAATAAAATAAATTAAAAAACAGAGAAATATTACCCATTTTCCGACTATGCCATACTGGCAGCAATCAACTGCGATAACTATGGTGGAGATATAACCTTTGACCTAGCTATATCCGGAGAGAAGAAAGAGAAGAAAGAGACGATAGATTAAAAGGAAAGAAGACAAAGAAGTCATAGTTCGTTATGAAGTCTTCCTTAAAAGTTTGTGTACACAGAAAATCCAGTGAATGGAAAGTATCCAGTGAATCATGGAAGTCAAGCATTGTCCATGGAAGACAGTAAGCCTGCTTTACTTTACGAACCGCTTGGCTTAATCTTTAACCTAGGTAGTTGCAACATTGTAAAGCTAATTAAATAATAGAGAAAAAGGGTAACTGCTCGTTGTCATACTTTTGTTGCGTGCCTTATATCGTACTCGGGAGTTCTTTTCATTTATGCCTTGTTCGCGGCCATCTCTTGGTTATTCCAGTACGTAACATTGTGTACACATTTTCAAGTAAATCCTCTCTATAAGTGTTAAGAAACTTAGGAATAATACAAATGGGGGTAGCGCCAAGACGAGTAAAAAGAGAAAACGCTTCACTTCCGGTTGACGTCCAACAACTCATCAAGTTGACGGTAGCGCGAGATCCAAGCGGTTTCTGCCAGAATCAGCTTGTATTTGAAAATTTGGGCAATTCAGGTTTGCAGAAGTAAGCAATTGCAAAATTTGTCCTCACACAGTTTTTGAAATGTTTAAGAATAGCATGGGGAAGTTTAAAAGGACTTATAATTGGCACTAATCTATGTTGCCGATTACAAATGCCTTCGGATTCTTGCAGACTCTCTTGTAATTGTTAAGGTAATACATTATTAAGTATTTCGTCGGATAATTGGATTCAAACACCGTATCACAAAACTTGGCGAAGGTTTGGTTTGAATTTTTCTTAGACTTATCAATGCTTCGAGAAGCTATATCAAACATTCGAAAGAGTGTTTCATCAGATGTCCAAACACTTCCAACTGAGCTGGTTTAAAAAAAATCGGCTACGACTCGTTTTTCCAATCCATTTCTCAGTGTTTGGATATCTGATGAAACACTCTTCCTTGTGTTCGATATAATACCATACACTCTATTCTTTGAGACCAAGGTATAGTCCTCGACTTTATTGGCATCAATACAGGCAGACCATCGTGAAACTGTTCGTAGCCGAAAAGTTCCGTAGAAAAATCAAAGAAATACCAAGCACCTTAGTTTAGCTATGTCTCCCAGAATCATACGTTTTCAATCTAAATGCTGCTTAAAATGACAGGCGTAAATTTTCTAAACTAGTTCCTTCTTTTTTTGGATAAAAAACAGTCATCTCTCGATATCCCACCACCTTCTTGGTCTCCCTGAGTTTAATATGTGTTAAACAAGGTGATTCTTGAAGATGGCTGTAACTTCATTGTCGTCCAGAGCGGTGTTGTAAACTCGATATTCATCCAGGGTCCCATTGGTTTTCCAGCCGTATAGTTGACCAAACTCGAGTGGCTTGGTGTTGTCCACGCTTCCATGAACGGCTGAGATGTCCAGCGTGTTTGACTGCTTTTTACCATTGACGTAAACAAGCACCTTCTTCTTGTTCTCGCGATGGAATACGACAGCGTAATGAACCCATTGTCCAACCAGCTGTGCCGGTTGATAGCCCTGGTCAAATGTAACCACCTTGCTCACTGGTTTGTTCTGCTTGTCCCGTATGCATACATGCAGACCTTTGGCTTGGTAACCGTGCCCTGTTTCCCAGCCGGGTACCCAACCGTGGCGATGTGGGCCAAAATAACAGCCGAAGCCTTTCCTGATAGCAAAAGTTGTCAATGGATATTTAACATCCATAATCTTCGCCCATCCAGTCACACTGAAGCTTGAACTGCCAAAATTCAAGATGGCGGTGTTTGGAACTGTAATCAGCCCTGCAGCGTTAAAGAAGCGACCTCGTGAGAACTTGGACAGCTTAGGCACCGCGCCACTAGCCGAGCCGTGGTTCTCGAGTCCCGAATCATCGGCGACCTCGTTTCCAGTTTGCTCGTCCATACGCCAGTGCCCAATCAAAGCAGGTACCCTGTTGTTATAGCAACCTTTAAGGGGGTTACACTGAGGAAGATATGGCCTCCATTGTTTTCTTGAGCACACTTCTAAGACGGTGTGACCGCTGCCGGCAGTAGAGCGAACCATGCCAGTTCTCATGAAGTTGCAAGGTTTCTCCAAAAAACTCTAAAAATAGAATGAAAGCTGCGTTGATCATAGACATTTAGTATCAGAAAGGTCCAGGATGGAAGATGGAGCTACTACGAAAATCACCGAACTGTGGAATGGGCTCAAATTTTTATATCGGCGCCACACCCACTTTTTGTTGCTGCCCCGCCCATTTTCGTCGAAGAATTAGCCATATTTTCCCGGGAGATCAAAAAGGCTTTGTTTCACAGCAATCAATGCAAGGTAACACACACGCTAACACCAACCCGGTGTGGCCAACACATCACGCATGCGCACAACCATTTCACCCGGTCAGTTAGCAGCCATGGACAGCTGTTTCGGCCTTTTGGGTCTTATCAGCATGGCGTAGATAACATACCACGTGGGTGTGTTTAGCACCCCTTTAACTGGCAGCTTCACATGCCAAACATGTGGTAAGCTGGGTTGGGAACAGCAAAACTGTTCTCCCACGGCAAGCGTGTGGGAAGGAATTTACGTGACACACCGATCTCTTAATGTGATCCACCTTCCCACACGCTTGCCGTGGGAGAACAGTTTTGCTGTTCCCAACCCAGCTTACCACATGTTTGGCATGTGAAGCTGCCACTTAAAGGGGTGCTTAACATTCCGCCTGGTATGTTAGCTACGCCATGCTGATGAGGCCCAAAAGGCCGAAACAGCCGTTCATGGCTGCTAATTAACCGGGTGAAATGGTTGTGCGCATGCGTGATGTGTTGGCCACATCGGGCTGTTCACTGGCGAAAAATGTCTGATTGGTCGAGGCCTTGTCATGTGACTTCAATAGCTGAAATCAAACATGGCTGCCATTCGGTGTTTATTTGATCAATTTTATTAGATCTCTGTCGACAAAAGACCCTTTTTCAGGCCAATAAAACGGACGAATGTTGACTGCATAGTGCGTTTCCAGCCTGGTGCGTTTCTATGCCAGCGAGATTCTCTTTTTAAATTTCTTTTTTAAATTTCTTTAAAAATTTCAAGGTCAACGCGAGTCTCAGTTGCTAATGTTCGAGTGGAAATTCGTTTGTGGAGCTCACAGCTAATGGGTTACCATTTTGATTTCAATTCATGCGTTTATCTTTTTAAAAGTGGACCAAAAAGATACCACTAAATTTTCAAATGGTCTCTCTTCCAACTAAAGAGTTACACACTGTTTCCGCGGGGTCCCGCATCTAACAGAAAATGTTAAGATTTTCGCATTTTTTTTAAAAATCAAGTTGTTAAAATTGCCATTCAAGTGGTCCATAGAGGAAAATTTATTAAGACCGAGGGGAAAATTAAGAAATGTATTTCAGTCGTTCAAAAATAATTTTAAAGTGAATTTAGCAGTAATAATAACCAAAATCATACTTAACATGTCATAGCACCTCATATTGGGCACACTAGAAGGAAACCTTTTGTTCCAAGCAAAATGCCAATTGTTTGCTTTCCTCCAAATTATAGAAATAAACGTAGATTAGGTTAACTCTGAATAGCCAAAACAACAGTATTTGATTCAGAAGTCCAGCTTTCTAGCAGGGAGAATTTTACTGTAACAAAATTTTACTACAGCTAATAATACGCTTTCACCACATTGTAGTGGGTTAACGTGACAACAGAAATACTTAATCAGGAATTGATTTTATCTTCCAGCAATAAAACAGCAGGACGATATAAAATTAGGTATTTTCAAAGTTTAGAAAACTTGTTGAAGGTTATTCAGTGCCACCCTCCAAAACTTTTCACGAATTTCACACTGGCCTACTAATTACTTCCAGTACAACAAATTATCTAACCTCTCGTTTAATCCCCTTGCATTAGATTTAACTTTTAGAAAAACCATAACTTCATATTTCCGTAATAATCATTCAAAGACATTGAGCAAAAGCATACAAAGCTACATTTGAAAGGGACATAATCCCATGTTGCAGTTTTCTGGATAAGACTTCACAGAAATAACTCCTGTTACCTTTCCATATGTAAAGAGGTCCCATGATTTATGAGTCAATTAGTCAATGAGTCATGCGTCAATGAGACTCACAGTCAATATAGCAATAATTTATTGATCAAGCCTAAGCCCTCGTTTCAGTGATTAGGCCTAAGCACTCTCTGAAATTTTAGCTTTCATTTTATGGGTTAGGGTACCTGCACTAACTCATTGACTCATAAATACTTAAAACTCATATGTAATAAATATTTCAACATTAGACGCAATGAATTTTTAGCAATTGCTGTAAATAATAGTAATCATTCCTACCATTTCAAAGGATGAATAAATTAAAGTTGAATGCAGTAAGTGTAAGAAGTAAAAAAGTGGTCCAATTTATTTAAGCTATGATCAATTTCCATCCTTGCTTTAGTCCCTAGATAGGGTTAAACAATGGTGGTGAAGTGAACAAACTACCCCAAGGGGGCACTGCTTATGATACTGAGACCAAACAGCTGGCAGAGTTGCCGCAGTACATTTAAGGCTATCAATCTGAAAAACGAATGGAACTGTAGAAAAATTTGGTAAGCGAGCAAGTAGCTTTTACTTATGAATTACAAAATGCCAGTCATTTGTCAATTTAGAACTGGTTCCCCTAAGGGGTCAGATTTCTTTAGCCTACACCCAGAAAACAAGATTCTGTTACCTTTAAGGGTTGTTTAAAAAAAAAAAAGACCCCTCCTGAGCAAACCGCTTCCTCATGTTTGGATTCTCATTGATTTAATGACTTTAACGATATTATGCAAATTTGTTCTACAAAAATACTCAAATACCATAAAAGTATTTTTAACCTAACTTTTTTGCAAAGTTTACTCCTTGAGCCACCAGCTTCAACTTTGATACTTTGTTCTAAAAGCCAAAGCCATTGAATAGCAATGGTGGAGGTGATGATTAGTCACTTTGTATTGGTTCAATTGAAGAAAGAAAGTCAAAGTAATGATTGCACTTTAACCCTTTCACCCCTAAACTGGCCATACTTGGTATTTTACTCTGTCTAAAGCCAGAGTATTTTGCTCTGTCTAACACCAGACAATTTTACTCGTCAATGGGGAACCCCATAGAGTCAACAGTCTTACAGTACTTCTCAACATAAAGAAAATGAATTCTGTGGACTTGAACATTCCCAAAAAGAAATGCCGTATATTCTACGATGGTTGCGTAAACTCTTCAAGATTTACCTGCTTCAGGAACATCAAATCAATGAATATTTTGAATATTTTTCCTGAACTCCTGCAAACTTTGTACACCTTTTAATGGTTTGCCCTTTAAAAGTAACATTCAGAAATAATGCAAATACAACTGAGGCTGTTTTGCATTATCTACAAGACAAGACAACAATATCCTTTATTCAAACACAATCAATATTAAAGCAATAACACATGCTTGTGGGGTCATGTGCTAACTATAATAAAGATACACTACAGGAAATAAAAGCTTAAAACTAACTATGTGACAG
>NC_090883.1:24293302-24303302 GCF_036669925.1 Montipora capricornis | reverse complement strand
TGCCGTCAGCCTATTGCTATTTCTTTGCTCTGTGTCTTTTTCACAGTGTTTTGTATTCAGTCAGCTTTTTATACCTGGTCCGCAGTCCGGGTCCGCAGTCCGCAGTCCGCAGTCCGCGGTCCATATTTTATACTGACCGATTTAAACACATAAATCAGTTAAATCCTGAAATATCTGTTGGAATGATTTTGGGAAATATTGCATACAATTCACTGCAGCAAACGTACTTCCGTTTATAAACTACAGACTTCAAATGCCAACCACACAAATAAAAGTGGAATTACCTTTGTCGGAGTTGGTGTAGGTGTAGGTCCAGGAAAAGCCTCTAAATGTGGAAAATACAGAAGGAACGTTGATGACTGCAAAATGTACATTTACTCTTTGAATAATTATTGATTGGTGCGTTCATGTAAATGTGTACTAAAAGATTCCATCAAAGCCCCTGGTTAACAAGAAAGTTGTTTCTAAGAAAATGCTTTAAAAGAATTGATGACACAACCACTGATTTGATATAGCCATTTAGAAAACAGTCTTAAGAAAATACGTGCGCTGATTGGTTAAAAATCGTTTTTCTATAACTCGATGGAGACACAGAACTAGCACGAGCAAAGAGAATTTACATTTTGATAATTAGAGTTAACAAGTTGTTTTCCTTTTTCTAGTCGCGTTGTTTTCTAAAATAAATAGAAAACATGTACTCCTTGTTTCTATCAAGTTATAGAACACGAGTGAAAGGTTGGGAGAACTCGAAAAAGCTGTGGAAACACTCGCCTGTGGCTCGTGTTCCCACAGCATTTCTCGTTCTCTCTAACTTTCACTCGTGTTTCTATAACTCGATAGAAACACGGTACATGTTTTCTATTTCTTAAATACTGGTTGGAAACGAATTCTGGTTTAAAGGTTGCTGAAGAGTGCACAGATGTAATTATTCTACAATTATACATGCTACTCCTACGTACATTTAAGTCTGTTGAGGTAATTTGTGCATGTTGACATCACGTGAAACCTATTCCAAAAGCACATGGCATGGCTTGAGCAGTGATTTATAACAGAGGGATGATAATGATTATGATGATGACGATGATGTGACGACTCAACAACTCACCTACACAATCAAATTCACACCCAGTAAAACAACATTTGTAGCCATCGGGACACCCGCTGTTATCTCCTTCAGTACAAAATTGACGGTGTCCTCTGGGCACTCTGCACTTTCGGATTCTGGGCATATGCCTGGACCTGGAAAACATTCAGTTTTAAATATGAAACAATTTTTCTTGAGAGGGTACATTGTTCTTCATAAGATTAGAAATGTGACTACAGTGTAGACCTGATAATTAATACATGAACTGTGTGGTTGCTGCTACAATGTACAAATTGATTCTCATAGGGAAGATTCAAGTTTATTAGAGCTCAGCACATCTGATATCATAATAATAACCAGAAACCCATAAGGGTTGAAACGTGTAACGCGCGTTCACAGCTTCCGAATATTCAGTGCGAACAGATTGGTTGAATGTTTCAGTGCGAAGTACCATATTTGGAAACCCCTCGCTCTTGTTGTTCCAAATATGGTACTTAGCAAATCGAATATTCAGAAGCTTGTTTCCCAGCACACAAGGAGCCGTTACACGTTTCAACCCTTATGGGTTTCTGTAATAACTTAATATCTGCAGTATATTGAAACGTTCGCATGCTAAGCAAATGAGCTACATGGGGCGTGTGACGTAGCCTATCTGCTTTTGCAGCACTATATTAAAATTCTACCTCGATAAGGAGTAAAACTGTAAAAGTTTTGGTCATTTATGTATTTTATGTTGGGTTTTAATAAATTAGGTAATTAGTTTAGTAATTTACTATTTAAAAATTTGTACATATTTAGATAAAAAACTACCCGTCTAGATTAGCATTTGCTATTTGCGGGATAGTGTAGCCTTTACCATTGTAATAGTAAAATAAGAAGTTAATAAACTTGAAACTTGAACACTGGTTCGGATTTTTGGCATGCTGGCCGAGTGAACACACTGGTTTGCTTAATAAAACCTCTAGGACTCGGCCCGGTGCGAATGCTGAAGCTGAGCTGTCCGTACACGAGTCGATTGGTGAAAACGTTGCCTCATAAATCAGCACTCCATTGCAGTGAGAACTGAATTACTGGTAGGGTGAGAAATAACGGGAATCTAAGGTAATAAATAATACAAAATAAGTATGTAAGGCGCTTAGGAATCTAAATAGGTGGCATATTTGCTCATTACAAACTGTGCAAAACGGTCGGTGTTGGTTTGTTTAGTTACAATGTTGCCGGGCAACTAAATCCGTGAATTAGGTTGCCCTGATAAATCCTTGGTTGTCCATATAAAGCCCAGGCAAACGGCTTCGACTCTTGCTTCAACATCCATTCGATTTGTTGAATGATCATATGTTGAACGATGTTGTCCGCTGGGGTGGGAAAACGGTTTCAAACTATCATTAACATTTGATTCAACAAAACTGCACGAGAGACCAGGGCGGTATTCAGTGCCAAGCTGCAGCCACGGTAGTTCCTATGGATACGGACATGTATACGTTAGTGAAGACCGATTAGTACGCAGACACACACCCAACAATGTTGAAAGAAGGGACAAGCGTCTTCAACTTCATTCAACATTTGCAAAAATAAAAGAAAATGTTGAATAGTTGTTGAAGCAAAGTTCAAACGCTTTTAAAGTTATTCAACATCGATTCAACTTTGTTTCAACATGTTTTTGCACTGCCGCCATCTGCTTGCATTTCAAAACGGTGATCCCTGAATCATAGGGGTTACCCTAAAAGTCCCGGACAAGCGGTTTCAACATTGCTGTTCCGTTTTCCCGGGCCTTAAGGAAACCCCCTATGATTCAGGGATGGCCCATTTTATTTTTGAGGGGGGGGGGGGGGGGGGGGGGGGGTTGGGCAATTAGGGACGGACCATTAGAAAAGTGATGGGGGGGATGGGGGATTTTCAGCTGGTACGAATTTTGTTTTTCGCGCACTGCTTGTGCAGGAATTTTTTTTCCAGGTGAAACCCCTTGCACGAATTTTTTTTAGACAAATATTGCTTTTTTTTAACAGTGAAATCTTGATTCATTATCTATGTTTTTGTGATTTATAAATTATTCTACACTCACAACAGATCAAAAGATACAGGCCACTTTTTAATGCAAAATCTTTTCGAAACTGTACACACAGTGAGAGAGGAGGAAGCCACTTGGAGTGGACGGCTTCCCTGTACATTTTTTTTTCTTTACTTTCTTCTTTGCGTGAATGTTTTTTCTTGGCATTTTCCCTTGCATGAATTTTTTTCGGTTTTTTCCCCCCCCCCCCCCCCCCCCTAACTTTTCTAATGGTCCGTCCCTTACCAAAAAAACATACCTGCACAGCACCAGCCAGGAAGCGGTTTAAGACTGGGGACTCAGCTACACCACATGGCTTTATGCTGTCAGGCTGCATTTAAATTTATGTCAAGGCTTTGTTACTTTGAGAGGGTTGGAAGTAAATGGCTTGTTGGTTTCTCTAGAACGCATTTTCGTTTTAAATACTGGTAAGGTATTCAATACTTATTTCCGGGCATTGGATAAAAAGATTCAGGTATTTTTAAAAGGTTTGAAATTCAGATGAATAGAATTCCTCATTTATCTTTAACACTGAATAGACTAAATGCAGCTTGTATCAGCCTGGAGAGAAAGCAGTGCTTGAGGTATACGTATCATTTTCTGTTCCATTCTTGTATAGGCATACCTCATGAAATGTTCATTTTTGGAGATACTTTAATAAATATGAAGACTGAAAACCGACGGAAACAAAATTTGTGGACAACCTTAAGGTGCTAAAAAAATTATTGCACAGCCCAAAGGCGGAAAAAAAATCTTAACAACACAAAATTGCCCAACCCCAGACCCGCTCAAAAATCAAATGGTCCATCCCTAAGTGCACACCGTTTTGAAATGCAAGCACATGGCAATGGAGCTTGACCATTCAATAGTTCTTAGTTTCTTTTTCTGAAGTCTGGTTTTAAGTTGTCCATCGCCTGCTTGTTCGTGATAGTGCATTTTCCTATCTGATAATGTTTTGTAACAGCTACAGATATTCAACTGCTGCAATTTAGTTATTGTTAACGCCACATCACTCTCGGATGTTAACAACAGAAAACCGACAAGTGAGTCGGGTGCTGCTTATGTAAGTAATTTTCTATTTTTGTTTGGATTGTCCTTTGTTTTTTTCCTCGGGCAACCTGGCTTTTCATTTTACCAGAAATTGGTTGCCCGGTAAACTGGTGTTGTTCTTATTTTCTGTTGAATAAGTTCAGTTTGGGGCACGGTCTCCATTTTCTGGGACTTCGGTCTTCCTTTATCACACACCCACTTCCTAGAAACAAATAGTGACTACAATGGAAAGGGTAAATTTTACGTTTCGATAAAGTAAAGCAAAGCAAAGCAAAAGAAATGTAGGGATAGTTTATAGAAAGCTCACGTAAATTAAGCATGGGTAAACAATGATTTAATCAAAACGTGATGGGGGGTGGTCTAACTCGGAGCACTTAAGCATTAGAAAGATGAAACTTTGCCAGACACATACATGTGTGGTTTCTGTCAATTTGGTATGTTCCAAATATGCTCATGTTGTCACGTGACTGCACGCGGCCAGAAAACAATAATGGCAACACTTTTTGTTGCGAGTTATTAAACCGGACTGGTTTAGGACAATGTGTAATGCAAGCTTCTACAAAACTGTGCTTGGCCTTTTTTGGATTTTTTTGAAAATAAATGGTTTTTTCAACTAGATCCAGTCCCCCAAGGAGGTTTTATCCCATCTTGAGGCCATCGTTTTTAATTATTTTACAAAGGCCAAGCAAGTGACATACTAATCGGCCTTAACATTATGCAACCGGTAAAACAATTGAGAACACACGCAAAAGTGTTGCCGTTTCAAAGAAAAAGCTTTTTAAACAGATGGAGGTCACGTGACCTAATTTGCATAATTAAAAATAATGGAATTGACTTAAACTAAAAATGTAAGCAGCTGACAAAGTTTTATGTGTTTACATCTAAAGCTGTAAGAGATAGACCACCCTCTCACTTTTAAAGTGAACAAATTAAGGCAAATTGAGACCCATGCCTTAATTAACCTGAGAGCGAAATTGTGGGTTCTTACAGCGGCAAAACCAGCGAACATATAGTCCTGTTCCGGGACTCCCTCTTACCCCGCCCTGAAAATGGGCCTGGAACCCAGGCGGGAAAAGAGAGAGTCCTGTATTATCTCTCTTTTCCCGCCTGGGTTCCAGGCCCAGTTTCAGGGCGGGGTAAGAGGGAGTCCCGGAACAGGACTAGGGAACATAGTATTTCTTTCTTTCAACACAGAACTAATCCATGAATCAATTAATACTTTTATTTACATGTCAACTGTCCTAGGAAAAGTCTGTCACGAGCCTAGAAGGCCCATCAGGCCGACACTTACCTCAAGTTTCTGTAGCATGAAGCGACAAGGAGTATTTCTACTCCCCCCTGGATGGGAGTCCATCGCATGGTTATTCCCAGCTTTAGATTAGCCGGGACCCAATTATACACCAGGAGGCACAGTGAGAGTGTGTCTTGCCCATGAACACAGTGAGAGTGTGTCTTGCCCATGAACACTCAACGCAATGTGTCCGCCAAGACCCGAACCCGGACCACTCGAGCCGGAGTCGAGCTCACTAACCATGTGGCCACTGCGCCTTCCTTTCCAACTGTCATCGCAGTATTTTATCACCTGATACGTTAGAAGAAAAACAGAGAATGTAAAGAAATTCTCAGAAAAATCAGACGCAATGTTCACAAAGAAGAAATTCACGCTTTTCATTCAATTTTTTTCGTTACCATGCATGACTACACCAATAACAGCTCGAAAGGTCAGCACTAGTAGTAGTGCCAGCGTAGTGCCAGCGAGACAGTCAATATAATAAAGGAGATAGTTTCTAGAGAAACTGTGGTGCTTCGTCGGTGGGGAAGTAGTATGAAAACATTTGGTTTTATCAACGGAGTTGATAATGTAAATTGACCACAGAATCCCTGTACGGTGGTCGATTTAGATTATCAACTCCTTTGATAAAACCAAATTTTTGTCTAGTCAATATAATACATAGTTTGCAGATTTGTATCAGATTGCCATGTTCGGAACCCAGCAGTAGTTGTAGTTTTTTATTTCAAAGCACTGCAACTCAACTTATCTATGTTAACAATAACACAATAAAAATAGAAATATAAATAAAACCCTTGCACACGTTGTATTTAGAACAACAATGAAAATATCAACATATTTTGCAATAATATTGAAAGTACTGCTGTATTTTTTGAACGGCCGTAATTTCAACAGGAATATACAATAGTTAGATAAAATTAATGCCATGTAAAAAATTTCAGGGTGAAACATGTCACTGGGAATTAAACCGCGCACCGGTGGCTCAGTTGGTTGAGCATCGGGCTGTCATGCAGGAGGTCGTGAGTTCGACTCAGGATCTTAAAATAACTGAGGAGAATGTGCTGCCTTTGTAATTACATCTGCAAATGGTTAGACTTTCAAGACTTCTCGGATAAGGACTGTAAACCGGAGGTCCCATCTCATAACCTTTGTTGGAAATTAAATAGTATGGGACGTTAAAGAACCCACTCACTGTTCGATAAGAGTAGGGAACGTAGTCCCCGGTGTTGTGGTCTAACCTTATCTGGTCGGGGGCATCTTTCACTTCCATAAAATCAATTGTAAACTGCGTAACAAGCAGTCTGGCTAAAGTCCCCCACAAAGTATTGTAAATTAGTCCTGAAAAGCCCCGTGGGGGAGAGACTAATAGCCTAACGATTGTATTATTGTAGACTCTCATAAGACCTCGTTCCCAGGGTCTACTCAGTCTCGTACCCAGAGTCCTTGGACATTTTTGTCAGCGGGTGAGCGCCCGGAGAGAGTCTGGGATAATGGGTTTGAACTATTTTTTTGATTGGTCGCTTGCATAACAATGGAGGTCCTACAGGAAGCCAGTAAGTAATTCGGAAACCTCAGAATTTGGACAGAGATTCAAAATCTTCTATAGAAAAATTCGTGTCCTAACTAGTGAATTCCATGCATGAACGAAGCGATGAGTGCGATATCGGTTTTTGGAGTGAAATTTACTTGAATTCACCAGTTTGGCAATGAATTTTTCTTGAATCGCGTGAGTTTTAAATGAAAACAAGCACACCCACAGCGAGCGAATGGGAAAAAGGCAGCTTTCTTTGCTTGTTATTTATTTGTTCGAGCATGTTAAAGTATTGGTAGCTATACAGCTGATGTGGACCTGCTATACCCACCCACCCATACACTCACGAAGGACAGCCACAACACCGGGAACTTCATCCCCTACTCTCCTCGAATAGTGTGTGGGTTCTTCAACCTCCCACAAGGAAATTGTGAACATCAAAGATATTTGTGAGACGGGGCCCGAGAAGACTCGAAAGTCTAACCATTTGCGGAGGTTATTACAAAGGCAGCACTTTCTCCTCAGTTATTTTAAGACCCTGATTGATGGTCCGGCCGGAGTCGAACTCACGACCTCCCGCATGACAGCAAGATGCTCAACCAACTGAGCCACCGGTGCGCGGTGGTTCAAGTTATTTCAAGGTCAAGAAAGAGTTTTACTGATGTTCTTTATTCCACTTTATCTCTGAAAACGAGATCATTCACATTTTGGCTTGGAACAAGAATCGGCAAAAATACGGTAATGCAACCAAGAAAGGACGAACTTCAAACAAGATCCTCTCCAACAATTACCTTTAGGTGCTTTAAACAAACTCCTGAAAACACAAGCTGGTAATATTTGTCCCTAATCTTACGAGAACTCATTGCGATTACGTGTTTATAAGAGAAGGGCAAAATGTTCTGGTCACTGTCGAGGCACATAAGTCACACAGTTGGGCAAACAGATAAGAAAAGCACTTGTTCGTTCGCATTTTTGAGCAAAACAAACAAACAAACAAACAAATCAACTATTTCGTCAATTAAATAATTGTTTTTTAATTCCAGTTTAGAATAAAAAATGCGAGTTTCATTCCTGAAGATTAAACCACTTCTTATAAATACGCATCCACTTGAAATAACGCGTCCGTAAAAATAACAAACGGTTTAGTGGCCAAGGAAAGAATTTGTGGAGTCACTTTTTCTACCAAGCTTGAGCTACTACTGGTACTCTGTTTAATCGTTGTCGTTCTCTTACTCTCTCCTTTCGTTTCTGTTGTAGTCATAGGTCTTCCAGGGAATTCCTCCAGGCATCATGCAACCTTGATATACCTCCCAACTCAAATACGTTTTCCTATTGGAGGAGAACGTGTCACGCGTCATGGGTCAAAACTCACTACACCCTGGGGCGAACAAGACCCCATTCGCACCAACGAGACATGTTTAATTAACCTGGAACTCGTCACAGAAAAATGTAGTAATGGAGAAGCTCACCCGTGTTTGCACCTTACCATGCACATTTGATTATTTTTATAGAAAATGCGCAATATAAATATTAAATAATAATAATAATAATAATAATAATAATAATAATAATAATATTATTATTATTATTATTATTATTTCTGAAGGGTTCAAACTCAGATCAAATAAAAAGACCTGATTCCCAGGAAGACTAAAGTTTTGCTTGTTATTTATCCAGGATATTAATTTGTGATGCTGAATGGTTTTGGTACGGTGGTAAATGCTCTTGGTAAGTGAGTGAAGTCATACTCACGACCTCCGATCTGTGGTACTATCCTGTGGAGGTTGAACAACAAGTCTGCAAAGGTCAGACAGCAGACTGCTGATCTCATTTCAAGGATTGCTCAGATCATGATGACCTGTAGGGAGCTAAATTTGCATTTGTTTGATGTTATAAGCTTAAGTTGAGATTAGTGATCTTATTTTGGTTTGTCTAGTTTTATTTTACCATTTGTCTTTGGTGCATGTAATCTAATTATCTTGGCATCCACTTCCTGGGAAGAAAGGCACTGATGACATGTTTTGATTGTTTACAGAAAAAGCTAATGGGTCACTTGGGAATGGTGTTGTATGAGTACCTTGGAGAGGAGTATCCTGAAGTTCTGGGGAGCATCCTGGGTGCCCTTAAGGTGAGTTAGTTGATTCATTTGTAAAGTAGTAAGGAGAGATTTATTGGTCCAGTTTCTGTAAAGTTTATACGCTTTCTTGATGCCTCTGAAGGGGCTTAGACAATCTGAAAACCGTTCAGACACTGATCGTAACGTTACACTATAACTAGTAATAGTTTTCACTACATCTGCCCCCTCCTAAGATAATAACATGGCAGTTGAGGTGTTTTCCAATTAATATGTCCTGCACATTGTGATGTCTTTATATTATTTTACATGTAATTAGGTAGGTAAATGAAAGTGAAAGATGCAAGGAAAGAATGAGGAACAACAAACAGCATTTATTTTTAATTTCCATCAACGTTTATTTGATACGATACGATATCAATTAAAAATCAATTTACTTAATTTGGAAAACGCCTTGAAAATATGATAGTAAAACAAAAACAGGAACATTCAATGATTAAAAGACAACATTTCATCGTCATCCTTTTTATCCACGTGGTTCTTTCCACGGTACCTTGAAATGCCATAAATAGGAATAAACTGAACTCGCTTAATATATTCGGATCGGTAATTATTATTATCTGTGAATAACCGTTGTAAAAATGATAAAAGATTGTTTGAAAATGTTGATACTGAGACTATGCTTCTGCTTCTGAGGTTGCGCCTGGCACTGTTTGTGGCCGAGCCAGTCGCCTCCAAATTGACAAATTGTCGCCCCCGTTTATGATTTGTGCCTGAAAAATCGATTTCTGACGCAGGAAACATAATTTTCTATCAGATACTGTAATCTTTGATTTTCAAAGTAAAAGGAATCGATGTAAATATTCGAAAATTACTCACCTTCAATCAGAACACCTTGAGAACCCATATCACCTTTCGCGCCC
>NC_090883.1:24268302-24288302 GCF_036669925.1 Montipora capricornis | reverse complement strand
TGTGTGAACACTGAGCTTTTCTGTGATTGCCGGCTCGCATTTTTCCTCACTCAATTTGGGCAAACTTGAAGCCGTAGAACGGGTGTCGGCTTATAGCCGAGTATTTTTGATAAAAAGAATTTTCTCAGCAAATTAAAACAGTACCAAATGAACGTGTATTCACTTACAAGCCGAACTAAATTACTTGTAAAATGAAGAGAAGTTGTTGTTGGTGTAATATGGATTTTTATTACTTGGTGGCTCGTAAAGGAGCCATTTGTGTTGATGTGTGATCCGGATCGATGTTATTGCTCGTCTTCTTCCTCGCTGTCTGTCTCGAATTCGTCGTCCATTTCCTCGTCTTCCCTTTTTTTTTGGTTCTGGAATATTCTCGTCGAAGACTGCATCGTCTTCTGTGCCGTCGAGTGCATTATGGAGGTGCCACAAGTCTTGAACGAACGCCTCACCATCTCCTTGGGAATATCGCGCCAAGCCTGGTTTACCCACGGAAGGAACGAGGACTCTGGGAACGAGATTGCACCATCACAGATGGTGAAAACAAGCTGGTCACATGACACCATAGCAAACTCTAGACAAAAACGCAAGTGGATTTTTTCTTGTAGTGGCATTTTCCAAGCAAAAAAACCATATGCATTAAAGGGAAAATCTTACCTTGAATTCTTTGCTCTGTAAACCACACCAAAGGTCGTTGATCAAGCTCGGGATACGCTCCCCGATAAGCTCTCCGTTGAACAGATTTGCCTTATCTTTCCTCCACCGACGGAACCATCGACTCGCTGATGCTGTATTCTCCAGTGAGCTCGGAGTTATTTTCTACAGCTCCTGCTTCGGAGACTATTTTAAGTTTAAAGAGCGAGGTTGTAAGGTTTCCAGTCGAATAACTTTTTATAAAACGCTTCGCTTGTACGAAGACACGTTTCCTGTGAAATCAACAATTGTTTAATAATATTCATCACCTCACGATCACGTTGCTTGTTTTTTTCTTATCTTTCGTGTTCATTTGATTGCTTTGAGTATAATTTTTCAGTCAATGTCAATTTGTATTTTAAATTACGAAAATTCCATAGTCGATAATACACATCAAGACCTAAAATGGGTCTCGGCTTATAGCGGAGTATTTTTCATTTACAATTCACTTCAATCAAGTTGATTTTTTCTGTAAGAAGTTTGGGGTCTCGGCTTATAGCTGAGCTCGGCTTGTAGCCGAATAAGTACGGTACTGTGGCTCATTTTTTCGTGTGAAATTTACCTGATTGTATCTCCCTGGTAATCCAGAAGCAATTCATGAATGAAAAAAGTCACTGAAAATTGACTTAGTAAATTTTCGGTCAAAATATCAGGGATAATCAGCCCATGATACTGCTCCTTTAAGGCCCGTGCAAACGCTCGCAACAACAGCAACGTTGTTGGGCCCAACAATGTTGTCTCTTGTTGCGCGATGTTGGCCAACGCTCGCAACAAGTCACAACATGTTGGGTCTTTAGATGAGAATACAAAGGACTCTGGGACGTTTTCCATCTCCGACGCCATGTTGATTTCTTGTTCGCATTTATTTGTGTGGATACGTGGCATGTAGTGCGCGTGCGCCGGTGCAACATTGTTGGATGTGCTGTGCAAACGAACGCAACATTGTTGGACCACGCTTCGATGATCGCGAAACAATAAAAATGTTGGCACTTGTTGGCTCTGAAGTTCGACCAGTTTCAAACTTCATCCAACAAGTCGCAACAACACATAACATGGTGTGCAAACGCTCGCAACATGTTGAGCCCAACAATGTCGCGAGCGTTTGCTCAGGCCTTTAGGCCCCTTACCACACCAATCCGAGATATTTTTTTAAAACGCTCTCCAGGCTTGAATCTGGATCTGGATGGGTGACCTAAAGAATATACCACTTTGTAACAGAAGCATAGGACCGAAATTCTATTTTAAACGGAAAGTACGGCCAAGAAAAAGTTTCTCTAAATTACTAAAACGTTTCCCAGGAATTCGAAAATAATTGCCGTTTTGTCCAGTTTCCCGTAAAATGTGACAAGAGCACTTTGAAGTTGCCTCTTTCGTGACTTGGAGAGCGCCATCTTGGATATGACGTGTTATGACGTAGCAATAGTCAACAAACGTGTTCGACCTTACCAAGTTCTTCGTTCCCCGATCACTTTCTCAATGTTGTGTGACCTTTCTGCTCCAAGAAATTCAAATGTAAGATGAACTATGGTAAACGGTCTTGTGGTTCACTAGCTAGTAGGCCAAGTAGGCCATAAGTGCGACAGAAACTCAAGTCACTTAATACTTGTAGATTCTCTGGTCAATCAAACCAGGCGGCAAAAATCTGCCAGAGCAAATATAAACGAGACAAAAACCTTGAACATGCGACATAGAAATATTCGACAAGCGTACCTTCTTTTCTTTTTCGCTTTCTTTCTTCTGCGACAGACGTCTTTCATGCTTCAGCAAACGTATTTGTTTCGCCGAAGAAGCTTTGAGATCTTGCTCAATATACATAGCAAGGCTTCTTCACAGCAACAATTACTGCTCTTTTACGCTTTCGAGGGGGATGAAACTAGACACATGTCTAGACTTCGAGCACATATTCAAATAAAAAAAACGGAAGATTCCACCGGAAAATGAAAATTTAAAGAAAAGTTGGGCTGCCAAAATAAAACATGGACGGATTCCTCAAACCTGAAAACCTGACTGCTATATTGTCTCTTCGGGTCTGTCATTTTGCTAAGGAGGACTTCAAGCGGGACCTTCAGTTATTGTCTTGGTAACATTCGTTTCATACTGAAATCTCAGTCAACCAGTCCAAAATATCATTATATTGGAGCGAGAAAACTGAATCAAGCAATATATAAACGACTTTCACTGTTATGCGCTTTTCCAGGCACTAAAACCAACAAGTTGAAATGTAGTTAAATTTTGTTAGCTTTATGGACACTACTGACACGATTTACTCTTACCATTCGATGGGAATGTATAAATCTATCGTTTGTTTTGAAGTTGTAACAGGGATCTCGTATAAAGCCACGGTAGACAGATTAAACTTGATTTCCAGGCGTTCATTTCACAGCAATGAGCGCGGGATAGCACTCCAAGCTCTCTTTCGCTTCTTAAAACTCCTGCATGTAACTCACAGATAAAACCCTGTTTAACGACCACGAGGTAAATCTGTTCTGGATTAAGATTCAAGTCTAAGAAGTATCTTTCTCTTGGCCTGTGTTTTCCTTGTTTACATCAAGTACATCCAGTCATCTGGAGAAATCTTTGACTATTGCTACGTCATAGCCTCTTTTGCATACACAAAAACAGAGATGACAGATTTCAATTTAAAATTGCCCATTTTTGAAGTGTTATTGTTGGCTATTTAACACATTAAGCTCAAATGAGTGGTCAAGTATGACAACACAGGTAAAGAACTTTCAATTCAGAGAAAGTTTTTCAAGGCCGTACTTCAGGGTACTTTCCCTTTAACGCTACAAAATGCGAACTAAGCAGGGTACAGATTTTGTTAGCTTGCTTTATGCGCGGCATTCATGGAAAACAGATTTTATTCTATGATATCGAGTAGTTTTCATAGTTTTATCTATACTTGGTTTAAAATTTTGAATTGTACATATGGTTTTTATATTGCTGATGAATTGTACCGTGGTTAAATAAAGATTAAAATTTAAAAAAATGTAAAAGTAAATAAATATTGATACACAATTTTTAGGAAAAGCAGAAGGAAGTTTTCAGGACGGGCGATCGAGAAAAAAATACTTTGCCATCAGCAACAAAATTTACCACATGAAAACAACCTTAATTTTGAACTGCGAATTAAGACAAAAAGTTACCATCGGCGAAAAACATTTTGGGAGATTTTTGCTACGTTCAATTTTGTTATTGTACTTTTGGCTCCACAAGTAAATCGCACATCGAATTCAGCGGGCGCCTTGATCAAGTTACCGGGGCGTGTTTACTCGCGAAACAGTGAGCATCTGTGTCAACTGATGATGGCAAGATACCGGGTTTTTGTTTTTGTTTTTTTTTTTTTTTTCAAGTGTTATAAGGTTTGAAAAGAAATGTGCGAATTCAACACAATCGCCCAACTCTTGAGGTTGACCATTGTTTCTGCAAAGTCAAAAATTTATTCTCCAAGACGAGGTTATTTATCACCAGGTAATGCCATCGTTTTGCTGATTTTGGGGCTCATTTTGTTGAAACTCAAGCACACTTCCAATAGACCTGTTTATTTTCGTGACTTATGCACGCGCTGCTTACAGTGCACTACCACCTCCCGTATCACATTTCAACCCACGTATGCAAATTTGTTTAGCCTGTTACAGGCTTCCATTCTCTTTCCCTAATATCTGGGAGCCTGGAAAAGGCTAAAATTTGTTAAGCTCGAAAATTACACAACATGATATTAAAATTCACAAAGGCTGGAAATCTCACGAAAACCTTTTCCAGCGAAAAATTTATTGAAACAAACAACATATTTGCTATTAGAGGCAAAAAACCCTCCCTATTTCAATTGCGTGCGTGCAAACAAGACACACAATCCGTGTCACAAAGCATATGCAATTAAGTAAATCTCTGACAGTTCACATCAAACCCTTTTCGGAAGAACCTTGACCGTAAATAATAAAGCTTAAAAGAGACAACAAGCTTTCATTAAAAGGATTTTTCACTGCCACATTTCCAATTTTTTTTACCTTTGCAGAGTTGAGTACAAAATAAATGTAACTTGCAAGACAACTTAGATGCGACTTCAGTAAACACTGTGATGCATTCAAGGCGTTCGATTCCTTCAATGTTTGTTAACTTCATAAAAAATTTGCCATTTCATTTCAGTGTTGTATATAATACTAAGTTAGTAAAATGTTAGAAACAAAGCTCACTTTATATCCAATGGCGAAAAAAAAAATTGTTGCCTAACACCATTACTCATCGCTTTAAAGATTCCAGATATTTATTTTTCACCGCCTGTCTTGTTCGTCCAATTGACGTTCCATTCTTGAGATCCATGAGGGTATATTTTGTTTAAAGATCCACTAAAACGCCATTCGCTTTACGATGACTTGCGGCGCCATTGAAGGTTATTAACAAGAATTAGTGAAATTTCCAATTGTTACCAGAAGACTGTAGAGAGTTGAGTACAAATAAATACAAATAGCCAGACAACAGAGATCACAGATCCACTTAAAGGGGCTAGGTCACGCTATTTTAGGTAATTTTGTTTAATTTTGTTAATTATTAGCTCTAAACGTCAAATTGGCAGAGCAAGAGTCTTTCATTTGCAAAATCACGGCAACACAACAACTGAGAATGATTTTCCAGCTTTGTAAATGACATTTTGATATAGACTGAAAAAAAGTGGGCCGACGTTTTTCAAATTTACCCAAATTCAATCCGTTTCAATCTTCTCCAGTTTTGTCCATCCATGTTTTTTCTTGGCTTCCTTGTGTTTTGTTAGAGTTCTTCTATAGTTTTGAACAGTTATTTTGATATTTTAGTTAATTCTATGACCATTCGATCAGTGCTGAAATTGCCTGAAATTGCGTGACCTAGCCCCTTTAAGGTGTTCGATTCCTTCTCTGTCTTTGTTGAACCCATAAGTTACCAGAGAATTTTCCATTTGGTTTCAGTGTTGTACGTTACACCACACTTGGCTTGGCAAAATATTAGAAATACATCTCACTTTGATTTCGGCTCGACGGGCGAAACATTGTTGTCGAAGTCAAGAGCCATAATGGCGCTTGTCGAAGTCCATTACTATGTATTTCTTTTAGGTGCCTAATTAGTTTGCTTGGTATTAATTCCCATTGGGATAATTAGGCCTTTATATACCACTCCTTGTGAATGTCACACCACTTGACCCCGACCAGTTTACTCGCGGCTGTTATTTCCTTACTATTTTTTATTGTCGTTTTCGTTATATTCCTTGGCTTGTAACCGGTATCCAGTGTGTCCCCGGCTCATTTTTTTGTGAATAAACTCGACCATTGCTGGCGGCTCCCTCCACTATTTGTTTGTTACTTGTCTCTTCTATATATATAATTAAATGTTCTCCTGTGTGCACCAGAGAAAACTACGCATTACCCCAACCCCCTCAAGCCTAACAAAATAAGTACAGAAGACTCTATGCACAAAGACACCACTTAGCAGGGGAGTGACAGGCAAGACTTTTACCGACACGGGAAAAATAAAATGAATAAAATAAATAAAAAAACAGAGAAATATTACCCATTTTCCGACTATGCCATACTGGCAGCAATCAACTGCGATAACTATGCGAGAAGAAAGAGAAGAAAGAGACGATAGATTAAAAGGAAAGAAGACAAAGAAGTCATAGTTCGTTATGAAGTCTTCCTTAAAAGTTTGTGTGCACAGAAAATCCAGAGAATGGAAACTATCCAGTGAATCATGGAAGTCAAGCATTGTCCATGGAAGACAGTAAGCCTGATTTGCTTTACGAACCACTTGGCATAATCTTTAACCTAAGTAGTTGCAACATTGTAAAGCTAATTAAATAATAGAGAGAGGGTAACTGCTCGTTGTCATACTTTTGTTGCGTGCCTTATATCGTACTCGGGAGTTCTTTTCATTTATGCCTTGTTCGCGGCCATCTCTTGGTTATTCCAGTACGTAACATTGTGCACACATTTTCAAGTAAATCGTCTCTATAAGAGTAAAGTCACTTAGAAATAATACAAATGGGGGTAGTGCCAAGACGAGTAAAAAGAGAAAACGCTTCACTTCCGGTTGACGTCCAACAACTCACCGTTGACCGTAGCGCGAGATCCAAGCGGTTTCTGCCAGAATCAGCTTGTATTTGAAAATTTGGGCAATTCAGGTTTGCAGAAGTAAGCAATTGCAAAATTTGTGCTCACACAGCTTTTGAAATGTTTAAGAAAAGTATGGGGAAATTTAAAATGCCTTCGGATTCTTGCAGACTGTCTTGTAATTGTTAAGGTAATACATTATTAAGTATTTCGTCGGATTATTGGATTCAAACACCGTATCACAAAACTTGGCGAACGTTTGGTTTGAATTTCTCTTAGAGTTATCAATGCTTCGAGAAGCTGTATCAAACATTCGAAAGAGTGTTTCATCAGATGTCCAGACACTTCGAAGCTGGTTAAAAAAAAATAGGCAAAGCCGCGGTTTACAATCCACATCGCAGTGTTTGGATATCTGATGAAACACTTTTCCTTGTGCTCGATATAATACCATACACACTATTCTTTGAGACCAAGGTATAGTCCTCGACTTTATTGGCATCAATACAGGCAGACAAACGTGAAACTGTTCGCAGCCGAAAAATTCCGTAGAAAAATCAAAGAAATAATAAACACCTTACTTTAGCTATGTCCCCCAGAATCATACGTTTTCAATCTAAATGCTTTTTAAAATGACTGGCGAAATTTTCTAAACTAGTTCCTTCTTTTTTTGGATAAAAAACAGTCATCTCTCGATATCCCACCACCTTCTTGAGTTTAATATGTCTTAAACAAGGTGATTCTTGAAGATGGCCGTAACTTCATTGTCGTCCAGGGCGGTGTTGTAAACTCGATATTCATCCAGGGTCCCGTTTGTTTTCCAGCCGTATAGTTGACCAAACTCGAGTGGCTTGGTGTTGTCCACGCTTCCATGAACGGCTGAGATGTCCAGCGTGTTTGACTGCTTTTTACCATTGACGTAAACAAGCACCTTCTTCTTGTTCTCGCGATGGAATACGACAGCGTAATGAACCCATTGTCCAACCAGCTGTGCCGGTTGATAGCCCTGGTCAAATGTAATCACCTTGCTCACTGGTTTGTTCTGCTTGTCCCGTATGCATACATGCAGACCTTTGGCTTGGTAACCGTGCCCTGTTTCCCAGCCGGGTACCCAACCGTGGCGATGTGGGCCAAAATAACAGCCGAAGCCTTTCCTGATAGCAAAAGTTGTCAATGGATATTTAACATCCATAATCTTCGCCCATCCAGTCACACTGAAGCTTGAATTGCCAAAATTCAAGATGGCGGTGTTTGGAACTGTAATCAGCCCTGCGGCGTTAAAGAAGCGACCTCGTGAGAACTTGGACAGCTTAGGCACCGCGCCACTAGCCGAGCCGTGGTTCTCGAGTCCCGAATCATCGGCGACCTCGTTTCCAGTTTGCTCGTCCATACGCCAGTGCCCAATCAAAGCAGGTACCCTGTTGTTATAGCAACCTTTAAGGGGGTTACACTGAGGAAGATATGGCCTCCATTGTTTTCTTGAGCACACTTCTAAGACGGTGTGACCGCTGCCGGCAGTAGAGCGAACCATGCCAGTTCTCATGAAGTTGCAAGGTTTCTCCACATAGGTAAGAAGGAAAACACTCTAAAAATAGAATGAAAGCTGCGTTGATTATAGAAATATAAACTAATTTCGCTGGAAGATTTAGTATCAGAAAGGTCCAGGATGGAAGATGGAGCTACTACGAAAATCACCGAACTGTGGAATGGGCTCAAATTTTTATATCGGCGCCACACCCACTTTTTGTTGCTGCCCCGCCCATTTTCGTCGAAGAATTAGCCATATTTTCCCGGGAGATCAAAAAGGCTTTGTTTCACAGCAATCAATGCAAGGTAACACACACGCTAACACCAACCGGGTGTGGCCAACACATCACGCATGCGCACAACCATTTCACCCGGTCAGTTAGCAGCCATGGACAGCTGTTTCGGCCTTTTGAGTGTCATCAGCATGGCGTAGCTAACATACCACGTGGGTGTGTTTAGCACCCCTTTAAGTGGCAGCTTCACATGCCAAACATGTGGTAATCTGGGTTGGGAACAGCAAAACTGTTCTCCCACGGCAAGCGTGTGGGAAGGAATTTACGTGACACACCGATCTCTTAATGTGATCCACCTTCCCACACGCTTGCCGTGGGAGAACAGTTTTGCTGTTCCCAACCCAGCTTACCACATGTTTGGCATGTGAAGCTGCCACTTAAAGGGGTGCTTAACATTCCGCCTGGTATGTTAGCTACGCCATGCTGATGAGGCCCAAAAGGCCGAAACAGCCGTTCATGGCTGCTAATTAACCGGGTGAAATGGTTGTGCGCATGCGTGATGTGTTGGCCACATCGGGCTGTTCACTGGCGAAAAATGTCTGATTGGTCGAGGCCTTGTCATGTGACTTCAATAGCTCAAATCAAACATGGCTGCCATTCGGTGTTTATTTGATCAATTTTATTAGATCTCTGTCGACAAAACACCCTTTTTCAGGCCAATAAAACGGACGAATGTTGACTGCATAGTGCGTTTCCAGCCTGGTGCGTTTCTATGCCAGCGAGATTCTCTTTTAAGCCATGGCTACGAGGGAAATTTCTTTAAAAATTTCAAGGTCAACGCGAGTCTCAGTTGCTAATGTTCGAGTGGAAATTCGTTTGTGGAGCTCACCAGCTAATGGGTTACCATCTTGATTTCAATTCATGCGTTTATCTTTTTAAAAGTGGACCAAAAAGATACCACTAAATTTTCAAATGGTCTCTCTTCCAACTAAAGAGTTACACACTGTTTCCGCGGGGTCCCGCATCTAACAGAAAATGTTAAGATTTTCGCATTTTTTTTAAAAATCAAGTTGTTAAAATTGCCATTCAAGTGGTCCATTGAGGAAAATTTATTAAGACCGAGGGGAAAATTAAGAAATGTATTTCAGTCGTTCAAAAATAAATTTTAAAGTGAATTTAGCAGTAATAATAACCAAAATCATACTTAACATGTCATAGCACCTCATATTGGGCACACTAGAAGGAAACCTTTTGTTCCAAGCAAAATGCCAATTGTTTGCTTTCCTCCAAATTATAGAAATAAACGTAGATTAGGTTAACTCTGAATAGCCAAAACAACAATATTTGATTCAGAAGTCCAGCTTTCTAGCAGGGAGAATTTTACTATAACAAAATTTTACTACAGCTAATAATACGCTTTCACCACATTGTAGTGGGTTAACGTGACAACAGAAATACTTAATCAGGAATTGATTTTATCTTCCAGCAATAAAACAGCAGGACGATATAAAATTAGGTATTTTCAAAGTTTAGAAAACTTGTTGAAGGTTATTCAGTGCCACCCTCCAAAACTTTTCACGAATTTCACACTGGCCTACTAATTACTTCCAGTACAACAAATTATCTAACCTCTCTTTGCGGACTCTGGTTGCAACACAGCTGCTTCAATAATTTTAATCCCCTTGCATTAGATTTAACTTTTAGAAAAACCATAACTTCATATTTCCGTAATAATCATTCAAAGACATTGAGCAAAAGCATACAAAGCTACATTTGAAAGGGACATAATCCCATGTTGCAGTTTTCTGGATAAGACTTCACAGAAATAACTCCTGTTACCTTTCCATATGTAAAGAGGTCCCATGATTTATGAGTCAATTAGTCAATGAGTCATGCGTCAATGAGACTCACAGTCAATATAGCAATAATTTATTGATCAAGCCTAAGCCCTCGTTTCAGTGATTAGGCCTAAGCACTCTCTGAAATTTTAGCTTTCATTTTATGGGTTAGGGTACCTGCACTAACTCATTGACTCATAAATACTTAAAACTCATATGTAAAAAATATTTCAACATTAGACGCAATGAATTTTTAGCAATTGCTGTAAATAATAGTAATCATTCCTACCATTTCAAAGGATGAATAAATTAAAGTTGAATGCAGTAAGTGTAAGAAGTAAAAAAGTGGTCCAATTTATTTAAGCTATGATCAATTTCCATCCTTGCTTTAGTCCCTAGATAGGGTTAAACAATGGTGGTGAAGTGAACAAACTACCCCAAGGGGGCACTGCTTATGATACTGAGACCAAACAGCTGGCAGAGTTGCCGCAGTACATTTAAGGCTATCAATCTGAAAAACGAATGGAACTGTAGAAAAATTTGGTAAGCGAGCAAGTAGCTTTTACTTATGAATTACAAAATGCCAGTCATTTGTCAATTTAGAACTGGTTCCCCTAAGGGGTCAGATTTCTTTAGCCTACACCCAGAAAACAAGATTCTGTTACCTTTAAGGGTTGTTTAAAAAAAAAAAGACCCCTCCTGAGCAAACCGCTTCCTCATGTTTGGATTCTCATTGATTTAATGACTTTAACGATATTATGCAAATTTGTTCTACAAAAATACTCAAATACCATAAAAGTATTTTTAACCTAACTTTTTTGCAAAGTTTACTCCTTGAGCCACCAGCTTCAACTTTGATACTTTGTTCTAAAAGCCAAAGCCATTGAATAGCAATGGTGGAGGTGATGATTAGTCACTTTGTATTGGTTCAATTGAAGAAAGAAAGTCAAAGTAATGATTGCACTTTAACCCTTTCACCCCTAAACTGGCCATACTTGGTATTTTACTCTGTCTAAAGCCAGAGTATTTTGCTCTGTCTAACACCAGACAATTTTACTCGTCAATGGGGAACCCCATAGAGTCAACAGTCTTACAGTACTTCTCAACATAAAGAAAATGAATTCTGTGGACTTGAACATTCCCAAAAAGAAATGCCGTATATTCCAACGATGGTTGCGTAAACTCTTCAAGATTTACCTGCTTCAGGAACATCAAATCAATGAATATTTTGAATATTTTTCCTGAACTCCTGCAAACTTTGTACATCTTTTAATGGTTTGCCCTTTAAAAGTAACATTCAGAAATAATGCAAATACAACTGAGGCTGTTTTGCATTATCTACAAGACAAGACAACAATATCCTTTATTCAAACACAATCAATATTAAAGCAATAACACATGCTTGTGGGGTCATGTGCTAACTATAATAAAGATACACTACAGGAAATAAAAGCTTAAAACTAACTATGTGACAGACATAGGATATCTACACATAAGGGATAAGAAAAATAAATCAATTGCTATCCAAAATATCATATTGCAAATACACCAAAAGGTAACGGTTGATTGACAAGTTCCTTGTGCAAAATGGTAGAGCATGTTTGAAGTCCAGCAGGACCAAGATGAGAAGTTATGATAAAACTCTAAACATGTTTTTTACCAAAATTATTTTACTGCCATCAACCCCAATGAGACCTTATGCATGGGACACTGTTTCTAGCTGCAGCTCCAAATCACATAATATATTAATAAATTTTGCCATGTAAGAAAAGAACAAACATGTGGGGTGTAAGCAAAAAAAGTCCAAGGCAATAAAGCTTCCTTTCAGCCTTTTCAGGAACAACTATCCACTGTCAACCATACTTGACTCAAAACAGAATTTCCTTGATCCAACAACACATGACAGTCCCCTAAAACCAAAGTTACATCATTAATGCTACCAGAAAACAATAGTAAAAAAAACCTCAATCTATAGATACCTATATACATCTGTACCTACACTTTTGTTCTTCCAAACATTATTTTAACTAACATGGATTTTGATTTTGATTTTAAACTCAAATTGATTGCAAATCCATAACTTGGTAACTACTTGAACGCAAGGATCGTTGAGTTGTGACTGCTAAAAAGTATAATAACTTAGACCTTCACCAGAAAAGGGAATATAAATGAGCTTAAAAGCAGCTATTTAAAATATTTGATACTTGGGTTACGTTCCCAATGAGACAATCACATTCAAAATCAAATTCATATCTGATCGAATAATTGATCATTCATGTAGAGGTCCCGATCGTAAGGTGTAACGCAGAAAAAAATAACCTTCACGTTGAACAATATTGCCATTTCCCTGCCACCTGGTACAAGCCAATTCACACATGAACGGAAACCTTAGGAATCCTCCTTTCTGCACATTACAGTAACTTTTTGTACCCGGTGGCAACAAACTTTCCACATTAAAAATTGCGCAAAAAACTCACCTGTTTCGCAGCTCTTTTCCAACGAAATAAAATTTTCCAGGAGCAAATTTTCCGAGGATGCTGGTTGGATTGGACTTTCAAACGACTTACAGAACATAAACGTTCTCTAAGAATACATTCCACTTGAAACTGGCGTTAAAAGTAGCCTTGATCGCTCTAAAAAGAACGGAAACCAACAAGCTACCGATCCGCAAAAGGCAGCCATTTTTCTGTTCATCTCGGGAGTGCTTTTTTCACGAGAGCCAATGATAGTCCCGGAAACGCGTCACGTGACATATCGCGCGACTCATGCGCAGACATTTTTCGCCAGTGAAATCGGGCTGGTGTTGACGTGTGTCACCTTGCTTTTATTGCTGCTTTGTTTTACCACGCCAAGCCTCGCAGTGGAAACCATGGGGGTGAGGTTTGGCGTGGTAAAACAAAGCTTTTTTGGTCTCCTGGGACAATATGGCCCCCGTGTGACAAGGGCGAATTGTTTCCAACATTTCCCTGCTAGCAGAGGCTCTTTTCCTGGTGTTCGCTGACGGAACACCAGGAAAAGAGCCTCTGCTAGCAGGGAATTCCAACATCCTCTATTTTGACAAATAGCTGCTAGTGATATGCAATACATTATTTAAGCGGGAAACCGCTGAACTGAATTCAATGATTTCTAGCATAGGATCGCAGAGAATGATAGAAATGAGTCTTCTGTCAAGAAAATAGCGAGGAAAAGCTGGAAAGCAGCCAAAAAAAGCTATATTTTTTTTCTAAATATCCCAAAATTTTCTAAAGATCTTAAACTTCTCTAAATATCTCGGTAACTTCTAAATATCTCAAAAAATATCCGGATATTTGTGTAAAGGCCCAAACTCAAGCTTTCAAGGAATTAACATGCAAATAAACTTTGTTCGCGTAGAATATTGGGCTTCGAATATTTTGTGGTTGGACTTACTGAAGGCAGTGAAATGTAATTATTAGCATCTGAGAGAAACAGTCGTGTCGGGAGACCCAGGGGAATAAAAAAACTTGCGGTTGACAAACTACGGGAACAAATTTTATTTGCATAATTAATGTTAATTCCTTGACGGCTTCATAAATAGGCCACTTGGAAAAATACCATAATACTCTTTGTTTGTCCCCCCAAATTTTGTATAAGCATTGTTTTTGGTTTCGCTTGGGACCATCGTAAGTCCCAAGAGAAACTGGAAATAATGTTTATGCAAAATTAAGTATTATGATATTTTCCCAAGTCGCCTACCATATACAGTTACGATCGCGAACAGCCTACTACGTACAAGTGCTATTAACTAATAAAAGCGGTATGAATGCGCAAACGTTTTCTTTACTACGGCTTTCATTATGCTTTACCATCAGATCGGAGACCAGTGGAACTAACCAAGGAAAAATGGAACGACATTTTTCATCAAAAGTAAATTTCCAAAAGGACCGAAGCGTTCCATTTACGTTTCGACCGAAATTTTGGTTACATCACAGTGAAATGGGACTGGAAACGAGAATTTTTGTAAATGGAACGGCACGTTTGGGTCGGACCAGACCGACCGGACAAAGAGGACCACCTCCAGAGGTGGTCCCAAATATTCCGGTCGGACCGAACTGAAACGAACCTATCCATTTGACTTCAGCCCGAAAGTTCCGGAAAATTTGGCTTAATGGAAAGCACCCAAAGTTTCAGCGTTAAAGTTACCATGTTGTCAATGGTAACTTGCTTCGTTTCCAAGAGTAACTTTTAGGGTTTTGATGTCATGAGCGACGAAGCCCGCCAAAATTTACTACGAAAACCACCTATCTGTGGAATAGGCCCGAATTACTGAGTCACTGCCCTGCCCACTATCACTTGTAAATGGTTCACATTCTTGATAGGTGCTGTGTTCCAAGCTTCTTTTCAGGCCAGGAAACCTTTCTTGCACTCGAAGTAATAGCGAATCCATGGTTGCACTTGCAACCTGTTCGCTGGACAATAGCCTTCATTGCAAGCGTTTCCGTTGGGTTTCACAGATGAGAACTTTTGAACGAGCAAAAAATGAAGAGAGGGGGGAGGGGAGAGGAGGGAAGGAAGCGCTCGTCCGCAAACCCCAACATTCCGAAGAAGGTGTTTTTCACACTTACACACTTTAGCGCACACCCGCCTGGAACGTCTCAAAAAAAAAAAAAAAACACCAATGAGACGAAGGACTTATCAACAGAAATAAAGTAAGTTGCTAATTTTAAAAGCAAACACGCACTAGTGAAACTAGTGATCGCGAAGAAAATGTTGTTTAAACTAGATAGCTTCAAGGCAGACCAAATCAAGTGATAAGTGCAGAATATGCAGAACCGATTTCCAAATCTTATCACGAGTCTCTCATGAGATCATGTCGGAGTATTTAAGAGCGTCTGTCCGTAAAAATCAAAGATATCGCGGTAAGGTTAGAAAATTAGATTTCGTTCGCATTTTAATGTTGAATAGGCTGGGATGTGACTAAAATCACTCCTTAGTTTTTATTGGGGAAATATCCCTTTAATTCAAAGAAAAAGGCAACTAGAGAAAATCCGTTAACATGTCATTTGAGGCGCTAAATTATTACAAGGGTTTGACAGCCTTGTGTGCAAAGACAAATCATTAACGCTACCGCATTTAAAACCGGTCAGTATCCAAGGTGGACTGCGGACTGCGGACTGCGGACCCGGACTGCGGACCGGGTATAAAACGAGGACCAGGTACAAAATGAGGACTGGGACTAGGTATGAAGTAAGGCCTGAGTTTTCAACAATGGAGTATAGAACAAAACTAAGTTTGTACTGGCCCAGATGCAGATTTTTAAAAAGGGCCTTGGGTACTCTTATTCCGTGTCAAAACATTGTCACGTACACAAAAATGCTCAGTTACAACATCGACTGGGCTAGAGAAAGTAAGAGCAGAAATTTTATCTCAAAATTGTACTTTACCGGCCACGAATTTTAAATTTAAAAAAAGGGAAAGGAAAGGAACTTTATTTAAGTGTCAAGTCGTTCTAGTGCTGGAGCACTTATTCGGGACACTGTAAACTGACAAATGAAGTCAAGCACTTGAGTGGAAAAGTTGTTATGGGGAAGAACGGAAACAATTTTTGCATAAACGTTAAATCTACGTATATTTCCGTCTTTTATATTTAAGTCCTCTGACTGTTGTTGTCGTAGTTCGAGCCAGGATGGCCAAATGGTAGAGTGTTTTGGCTCGTCACGCAATCGTTACTTCCAAAGTCTGTGTAAGAGGCTTCAAAAAAAAAGGTAAATCAGGACACGGACTATAACAGTTGTTCTCTTGGTTGAGTGCTGTTTACAGACGGACCCGTGCGACAATGAGGTGAACAAAAAGTTGTATTAATCGCAACAAAATATTTATTTTGCGAATAGATAGAGACCGCCGTCCAAACATCACAGTGGAATCTGTTCAGAAGATATGTTAATGATTGACAGGGCACATGACGTCATATGCACGGAATGCGCATAATTGGAATTGGATAGCCTGCGCTCGCAGACGTATTTCCGGTTGTCGCTTCTCTCCACCCGGAAGGAGAGAAGCGACAACCGGAAATACGTCTACGAGCGCAGGCTAGGGTCGAGATAGTTTTGTTTTCGCTTTGCGTGATGTTCGATATTTTTATCCACAGTTCCAGTTAGTTTTGTGTGGTCTCGGATCAAAACAAAACTCTGTTGAAATCAGCATCTCCCACTTCTCGATTTTCAAACGGTCAGTGTAAAACGCAGACTGTAGACTGCAGACTGCAGACCAGGGATAAAATGCAGACTGAGGGTAAAAGAAATATTATAATAAAAAACGAGTCATAAGCATAAAATAAAGAGTGTTTGAAAGAGAATCCTGTTTTACATCTGTCAACAACTCACATTATCATGACTGCAGGTCGCTGCACCCTTTGGGTTTAGTCCATGAAAAATGCGATCTTTGAAATCCTCTGTGCTTTGTTTTTGCGCTTCCAGATGCATTGAAATGTTCAAAGTTATTTCTCACGCCAGTACAGTACGTCGAGGGATATAGATCGATATTATAAACCAACAATTATTACTCGGAATACCTGAAAGGTATCCGAGTTGTAGGTTGTTCACCATTTACCACAAAAATCCGGAAATTTCGGTTGGAATGTAAAAGGTAAGCCTATTTTGGTCTTCCCAAACGAAAAATTTCCTGACAAAACGGGATTTCTTGAAAGGTAGTCCAAAATTCCCAAATTAAACGGAATTTCCAATCGGAAAACGTGTTGACATTTGCATACTCCCATGATTTTAACTCCCTCCAGACTCTCTCGGTAACCTTGAACGGATTTTGTAAATGGTACACGCCGTTTCCAACTAAATTTCCCATTCGGGAGTTTTTGCTTATCATTTGAACAAACCTAGCAGCAACCGGTTTCTGCTTGTAAATGGTAAACGACCGTAATCCCGCTTGTCTTTTTTCGGTGCAACGATTTCATGTATTCCGAGCGACTAGGACACGGGGATTCATTGGTTGAGCTATGCGTGATAACCCCTAGGGAGGGGTTGTAATTGAAAATAACATCTTCCAGATGCAAAACAAACGAACTGTTGAACTGAAGGATAAACATAACGTACACGAAAGTGAGTGAAAGGATCTTTCTAAGAAATTTTTACATCTCAGTGATACTGGCTTAAGCCGACTGAAACGTTAGATTGTTGCAAAATCCACGTTATCTATGTCTCATGCCTGTCAAAATAAATTGAGTTATTAGGTAATTACTCTCGGTGACTTTGTTCAGTGCAGCTAAATGGACAGTAGCGGGTGGTGATTTCATTGCCTAAAAGCAACTCACTTAACGAAACTATACTTTTTCCTACAACAACAAGGATTCAAACAGCTTCAATTCTTACAGAGTTCGATGAAAATCCGGATTTATAACATCCGGTAGGGCAAAAAAGCGATTGTGTTGTGTTGGCTTTTATCCTTAGAACTCATTTTTCATTATTATTATTATTATTATTATATTTTACCCGCAGTCTGCATTTTATCCCTGGTCTGCATTGTACCCCCGGTCTGCAGTCTGCGTTTTACACTGACCGATTTTCAACCGTAAAGCTGGTGACCCGCGAAGGATTTCATAAATTACTTTCGTGTCTTACCTCTGATAAATACAACCTCCATACAAACGTTTTGCAATTTCAACTAAAACCTTCAGTGAGCTATTGATCGTCGTTTTGAGAAGCCAAAAAATATCCAGTTTAACGCTATGGTTGATAATTATGGCGCGAAATATTTTTCCCACCATTCTCATTTCGTACTTCATTTCATGTGGTCAGCCTATTGCTATTTCTTTGCTCTGTGTCTTTTTCACAGTGTTTTGTATTCAGTCAGCATTTTATACCTGGTCCGCAGTCCGGGTCCGCAGTCCGCAGTCCGCGGTCCTTGTTTTATACTGACCGATTTAAAACACATAAATCAGTTAAATCCTCAAATATCTGTTGGAATGATTTTGGGAAATATTGCATACAATTCACTGCAGCAAACGTACTTCCGTTTATAAACTACAGACTTCAAATGCCAACCACACAAATAAAAGTGGAATTACCTTTGTCGGAGTTGGTGTAGGTGTAGGTCCAGGTAAAGCCTCTAAATGTGGAAAATACAGAAGGAACGTTGATGACTGCAAAATGTACATTTACTCTTTGAATAATTATTGATTGGTGCGTTCATGTAAATGTGTACTAAAAGATTCCATCAAAGCCCCTGGTTAACAAGAAAGTTGTTTCTAAGAAAATGCTTTAAAAGAATTGATGATACAACCATTGATTTGATACGGCTAGCCATTTAGAAAACAGTCCTAAGAAAATACGTGCGCTGATTGGTTAAAAATCGTTTTTCTATAACTCGATGGAGACAGAACTAGCACGAGCAAAGAGAATTTACATTTTGATAATTAGAGTTAACAAGTTGTTTTCCTTTTTCTAGTCGCGTTGTTTTCTAAAATAAATAGAAAACATGTACTCCGTGTTTCTATCAAGTTATAGAAACACGAGTGAAAGGTTGGGAGAACTCGAAAAAGCTGTGGAAACACTCGCCTGTGGCTCGTGTTCCCACAGCATTTCTCGTTCTCTCTAACTTTCACTCGTGTTTCTATAACTCGATAGAAACACGGTACATGTTTTCTATTTCTTAAATACTGGTTGGAAACGAATTCTGGTTTAAAGGTTGCTGAAGAGTGCACAGATGTAATTATTCTACAATTATACATGCTACTCCTACGTACATTTAAGTCTGTTAAGGTAATTTGTGCATGTTGACATCACGTGAAACCTATTCCAAAAGCACATGGCATGGCTTGAGCAGTGATTTATAACAGAGGGATGATAATGATTATGATGATGACGATGATGTGACGACTCAACAACTCACCTAAACAATCAAATTCACACCCAGTAAAACAACATTTGTAGCCATCGGGACACCCGCTGTTATCTCCTGCAGTACAAAAATTGACGATCTCCTCTGGGCACTCTGCACTTTTGGATTCTGGGCATATGCCTGGACCTGGAAAACATTCAGTTTTAAATATGAAACAATTTTTCTTGAGAGGGTACATTGTTCTTCATAAGATTAGAAATGTGACTACAGTGTAGACCTGATAATTAATACATGAACTGTGTGGTTGCTGCTACAATGTACAAATTGATTCTCATAGGGAAGATTCAAGTTTATTAGAGCTCAGCACATCTGATATCATAATAATAACTTAATATCTGCAGTATATTGAAACGTTCGCATGCTAAGCAAATGAGCTACATGGGGCGTGTGACGTAGCCTATCTGCTTTTGCAGCACTATATTAAAATTCTACCTCGATAAGGAGTAAAACTGTAAAAGTTTTGGTCATTTATGTATTTTATGTTGGGTTTTAATAAATTAGGTAATTAGTTTAGTAATTTACTATTTAAAAATTTGTACATATTTAGATAAAAAACTACCCGTCTAGATTAGCATTTGCTATTTGCGGGATAGTGTAGCCTTTACCATTGTAATAGTAAAATAAGAAGTTAATAAACTTGAAACTTGAACACTGGTTCGGATTTTTGGCATGCTGGCCGAGTGAACACACTGGTTTGCTTAATAAAACCTCTAGGACTCGGCCCGGTGCGAATGCTGAAGCTGAGCTGTCCGTACACGAGTCGATTGGTGAAA
>NC_090883.1:24248302-24265802 GCF_036669925.1 Montipora capricornis | reverse complement strand
TCAAAGGAAACAGAGATCAAGGTTTAAGAATGCAAAACCTCGATTATTGCCATTCGCTAATAATCCAACTTACGTATCCAACTTACGTGCCATGCTGCCCTTCAACTTGAAATAGGAAGGCAGTCAAGACGAAGATAATGCGTACAGCCATGAACGCCATTCTTGAAACCGCGCTTAAAGATCTGCCAAGACGCAAAATGTTAACAGCAGACCTAAGTTCAGTTCAACCAAGCTTCCTTGAGCGCGATGCTTACGAGATAATCTTCATATTAAATTTCCGTTAGGTCCACCAATGGCTGTAGTCAAGGTCTCATACTTGTTGACATAGCATTGAACCGGCGGTGTACAAGTGAAAAGGTCTTTTTTCGTTCAGTGCTGTCTAGACGAACAAGTAACGTTTGTTACATCGACTTTGTCACTTCACATCCCTCTGGCACACTGTCGAGTCACAAAGGGATAAATTTCCGAAGGGTCTCCGTTTTCCACACACACAGGCCGTATTTGAAAACTGACAAAGACTCAACTGAACTGAACTGAAAATTCAACTATGAATTAAGTATTTCTTCGTTTTAGGTCTCGTTTCGTTTTCCAAATACAGGCTTGGGTAGGTGGAAACATAAAGTCCAGGTTATCCCTGTTTTAAAAGCCGGGCAACTAAATCCGTGAATTAGGTTGCCCTGATAAATCCTTGGTTGTCTATATCAAGCCCAGGCAAACGGCTTCGACTTGTGGAATAGTTTGAACAGTGCTCTGAACGTTTAATAGATTTGTTGATATTTGTTAGTTCTTATTTGTTATGCATAGTGATTTCCGGTCAGCGGTCGTGACTGTATTTAGATCCCGTGATTGTTTACGTCATTAGGACTGAACACGTTCTCGCCTTTTCACCTTTTGACCGCCATTGTAACCCTTATTGAACAGTTTAAATATAGTTGAGTTCCTCCAATACCGCTGCATTCATTGCTTCGTCACACGACTCTTGCTTCAACATCCCTTCGATTTGTTGAATGATCATATGTTGAACGATGTTGTCCGCTGGGGTGGGAAAACGGTTTCAAACTATCATTAACATTTGATTCAACAAAACTGCACGAGAGACCAGGGCGGTATTCAGTGCCAAGCTGCAGCCACGGTAGTTCCTATGGATACGGACATGTATACGTTAGTGAAGACCGATTAGTACGCAGACACACACCCAACAATGTTGAAAGAAGGGGCAAGCGTCTTCAGCTTCATTCAACATTCGCAAAAATAAAATAAAAGAAAATGTTGAATAGTTGTTGAAGCAAAGTTCAAACGCTTTTAAAGTTATTCAACATCGATTCAACTTTGTTTCAACATGTTTTTGCACTGCTGCCATGTGCTTGCATTTCAAAACGGTGATCCCTGAATCATAGGGGGTTACCCTAAAAGTCTCGGGCAAGCGGTTTCAACATTGCTGTTCCGTTTTCCCGGGCCTTAAGGAAACCCCCTATGATTCAGGGATGGCCCATTTTATTTTTGAGGGGGGGGGGGGGGGGGAAGGGGGGTGGGCAATTAGGGACGGACCATTAGAAAAGTGATGGGGGGATGGGGGATTTTTAGCTGGTACGAATTTTGTTTTTCGCGCACTGCTTGTGCAGGAATTTTTTTCCAAGTGAAACCCCCTGCACGAATTTTTTTTAGACAAATATTGCTTTTTTTTAACAGTGAAATCTTGATTCATTATCTATGTTTTTGTGATTTATAAATTATTCTACACTCACAACAGATCAAAGGATACAGGCCACTTTTTAATGCAAAATCTTTTCGAAACTGTACACACAGTGAGAGAGGAGGAAGCCACTTGGAGTGGACGGCTTCCCTGTACATTTTTGCAGTCCCTGCCCTCTGGAATTCCTCTCCCACAGCCCATCATAATGATGCCGTACTCCATTCACCAACGCAGCCCCTCTGTAGTGATTTTTGTTTATTCATATTGTGCCTGGTAATATTGTTGATTTCTGAATTGCATTTCTGGCTATTGTAGTGTGAATTAATTTATGTCACCTTTAATTTGTCATTTCATTCAGTGTGAGGAAAACACCTCAGTACACTAATTGTCTTTATTTATTAATAATAATATAGCAGGGCCTGGGGTAAGGCCCCAAGAATATTTTGAATAATAATTATTTTTAATAGACACTGAAAAATATTATATAATTATTAAATAAAAGTCACAGTTGGACCTTTCTTCGCCATGAATTTTTTTTCTTTACCTTCTTCTTTGCGTGAATGTTTTTTCTTGGCATTTTCCCTTGCATGAATCTTTTTTTGGTTTTTTCCCCACCCCCCGCCCCCCCCCCCCCAATACCTTTTCTAATGGCAATGGAGCTTGAGTATCCAATAGTTCTTAGTTTCTTTTTCTGAAGTCTGGCTTTAAGTTGTCCATCGCCTGCTTGTTTGTGATAGTGCATTTTCCTATCTGACAATGTTTCGTAAGAGCTACAGATATTCAACTGCTGCAATTTAGTTATTGTTAACGCCACATCACTCTCGGATGTTGACAACAGAAAACCGACAAGTGAGTCGGGTGCTGCTTATGTAAGTAATTTTCTATTTTTGTTTGGATTGTCCTTTGTTTTTTTCCTCGGGCAACCTGGCTTTTCATTTTAACAGAAATTGGTTGCCCGGTAAACTGGTGTTGTACTTATTTTCTGTTGAATAAGTTCAGTTTGGGGCACGGTCTCCGTTTTCTGGGACTTCGGTCTTCCTTTATCACACACCCACTTTCTAGAAACAAATAGTGACTACAATGGAAAAGGTAAATTTTACGTTTCGATAAAGTAAAGCAAAGCAAAGCAAAAGAAATGGAGGGATAGTTTATAGAAAGCTCAGGTAAATTAAGGCATGGGTAAACAATGATTTAATCAAAACGTGATGGGGGGGGGGGGGGGTGGTCTAACTCGGAGCACTTAAGCATTAGAAAGATGAAACTTTGCCAGACACATACATGTGTGGTTTCTGTCAATTTGGTATGTTCCAAATACGCTCATGTTGTCACGTGACTGCACGCGGCCAGAAAACAATAAACTGTCTTTAGACAAAAATGGCAACACTTTTTGTTGCGAGTTATTAAACCGGACTGGTTTAGGACAATGTGTAATGCAAGCTTCTACAAAACTGTGCTTGGTCTTTTTTGGACTTTTTACTGTTTTTGAAAATAAACGGTTTTTTCAACTAGATCCAGTTCCCCAAGGAGGTTTTATCCCATCTTGAGGCCTTCGTTTTTAATTATTTTACAAAGGCCAAGCAAGTGATATACTAATCGGCCTTAACATTATGCAACCGGTAAAAGAATTGAGAACATACGCAAAAGTGTTGCCGTTTCAAAAACAAGCTTTTTAAACAGATAGAGGTCACGTGACCTAATTTGCATAATTAAAAATAATGGAATTGACTTAAACTAAAAATGTAAGCAGCTGACAAAGTTTTAGTCTCTCTCTTTTCCCGCCTGGGTTCCAGGCCCATTTTCAGGGCGGGGGTAAGAGGGAGTCCCGGAACAGGACTAGGGAACATAGTGTTTCTTTCTTTCAACACAGCACTAATCCATGAATCAATTAATACTTTTATTTACATGTCAACTGTCCTAGGAAAAGTCTGTTACGAGCCTAGAAGGCCCATCAGGCCGACACTTACCTCAAGTTTCTGTAGCATGAAGCCACAAGGAGTATTTCTACTCCCCCCTGGATGGGAGTCCATCGCATGGTTACTCCCAGCTTTAGATTAGCCGGGACCCAATTATACACCAGGAGGCACAGTGAGAATGTGTCTTGCCCATGAACACAGTGAGAGTGTGTCTTGCCCATGAACACTCAACACAATGTGTCCGCCAAGACCCGAACCCGGACCACTCGAGCCGGAGTCGAGCTCACTAACCATGTGGCCACTGCGCCTTCCTTTCCAACTGTCATCGCAGTATTTTATCACCTGATACGTTAGAAGAAAAACAGAGAATGTAAAGAAATTCTCAGAAAAATCCGACGCAATGTTCACAAAGAAGAAATTCACGATTTTCATTCAATTTTTTTTCGTTACCATGCATAACTACACCAATAACAGCTCGAAAGGTCAGCACTAGTAGTAGATATCGTTAAGTGCCAGCGAGACAGTCAATATAATAAAGGAGATAGTTTCTAGAGAAACTGTGGTGCTTCGTCGGTGGGGAAGTAGTATGAAAACATTTGGTTTTATCAACGGAGTTGATAATGTAAATTGACCACAGAATCCCTGTACGGTGGTCGATTTAGATTATCAACTCCTTTGATAAAACCAAATTTTTGTATAGTCAATATAATACATAGTTTGCAGATTTGTATCAGATTGCCATGTTCAGAACCCAGCAGTAGTTGTAGTTTTTTATTTCAAAGCACTGCAACTCAACTTATCTATGTTAACAATAACACAATAAAAATAGAAATATAAATAAAACCCTTGCACACGTTGTATTTAGAACAACAATGAAAATATCAACATATTTTGCAATAATATTGAAAGTACTGCTGTAAATTTTGAACGGCC
This sequence comes from Montipora capricornis, assembly GCF_036669925.1. Lineage (NCBI taxonomy): Eukaryota > Metazoa > Cnidaria > Anthozoa > Scleractinia > Acroporidae > Montipora > Montipora capricornis. The sequence continues at coordinate 24,261,263 of NC_090883.1, read as the reverse complement.
GTAATTTCAACAGGAATATACAATAGTTAGATAAAATTAATGCCATGTAAAAAATTTCAGGGTGAAACATGTCATTGGGAATCAAACCGCGCACCGGTGGCTCAGTTGGTTGAGCATCGGGCTGCCATGCGGGAGGTCGTGAGTTCGACTCAGGGTCTTAAAATAACCGAGGAGAATGTGCTGTCTTTGTAATTACATCTGCAAATGGTTAGACTTTCAAGTCTTCTCGGATAAGGACTGTAAACCGGAGGTCCCGTCTTATAACCTTTGTTGGAAATTAAATAGTATGGGACGTTAAAGAACCCACTCACTGTTCGATAAGAGTAGGGGACGTAGTCCCCGGTGTTGTGGTCTAACCTTATCTGGACGGGGGCATCTTTCACTTACATAAAATCAATTGTAAACTGCGTAACAAGCAGTCTGGCTAAAGTCCCCCACAAAGTATTGTAAATTTAGTCCTGAAAAGCCCCGTGGGGGAGAGACTAATAGCCTAACGATTGTATTATTGTAGACTCTCATACGACCTCGTTCCCAGGGTCTACTCAGTCTCGTACCCAGAGTCCTTGGACATTTTTGTCAGCGGGTGAGCGCCCGGAGAGAGTCTGGGATAATGGGTTTTGAACTATTTTTTTGATTGGTCGCTTGCATAACAATGAAGGTCCTACAGGAAGCCAGTAAGTAATTCGGAAACCTCAGAATTTGGACAGAGATTCAAAATCTTCTATAGAAAATTTATTTTATTTTATTTTGTTCGAGCATGTTAAAGTATTGGTAGCTATACAGCTGATGTAGACCTGCTATACCCACCCACCCATACACTCACGAATGACAGCCACAACACCGGGAACTTCATCCCCTACTCTTCTCGAATATTGTGTGAATATTGTTGTGAACATCATCGATATTTGTGAGATGGGGCCCGAGAAGACTCGAAAACCTAACCATTTGCGGAGGTTATTACAAAGGCAGCACTTTCTCCTTAGTTATTTTAAGACCCTGAGTGTTGGTCCGGCCGGAGTCGAACTCACGACCTCCCGCATGGCAGCTCGATGCTCAACCAACTGAGCCACCGGTGCGCGGTGGTTCAAGTCATTTCAAGGTCAAGAAAGAGTTTTACTGATGTTCTTTATTCCACTTTATCTCTGAAAACGAGATCATTCACATTTTGGCTTGGAACAAGAATCGGCAAAAATTCGGTAATGCAACCAAGAAAGGACGAAACTTCAAACAAGATCCTCTCCAACAATTACCTTTAGGTGCTTTAAACAAACTCCTGAAAACACAAGCTGGTAATATTTGTCCCTAATCTTACGAGAACTCATTGCGATTACGTGTTTATAAGAGAAGGGCAAAATGTTCTGGTCACTGTCGAGGCACATCAGTCAAAAGACAGTTGGGCAAACAGATTAGAAAAGCACTTGTTCGTTCGCATTTTTGAGCAAAACAAACAAACAAACAAACAAATCAACTATTTCGTCAATTAAATAATTGTTTTTTAATTCCAGTTTAGAATAAAAAATGCGAGTTTCATCCTGAAGATTAAACCACTTCTTATAAATACGCATCCACTTGAAATAACGCGTCCGTAAAAATAACAAACGGTTTAGTGGCCAAGGAAAGAATTTGTGGAGTCACTTTTTCTACCAAGCTTGAGCTACTACTGGTACTCTGTTTAATCGTTGTCGTTCTCTTACTCTCTCCTTTCGTTTCTGTTGTAGTCATAGGTCTTTCAGGCAATTCCTCCAGGCATCATGCATCCTTGATATACCTCCCAACTCAAATACGTTTTCCGATTGGAGGAGAACGTGTCACGTGTCGTGGGTCAAAACTCACTAACTCCCTAGGGCGCACAAGACCCCATTCAAACCAACGAGACATGTTTAATTAACCTGAGTTTAACAAAATGAAACCCAGTCACAGAAAAATGTAGTATTGGAGCAGCTCACCCGTGTTTGCACCTCACCATTCACATTTGATTATTTATATAGAAAATGCGCAATATAAATATTAAATAATAATAATAATAATAATAATAATATTATTATTATATTATTATTATTATTATTATTATTATTATTATTATTCCTGATGGGTTCAAACTCAGATAAATTATAATAAAGACCTGATTGTCAGGAAGACTAAAATTTTGCTTATTATTTATCCAGGGTATTGTCATGCTGAATGGTTTTGGTACGGTGGTAAATGCTCTTGGTAAGCGATTGAAATCATACTCACGACCTCCGATCTGTGGTACTATCTTGTGGAGGTTGAACAACAAGTCTGCAAAGGTCAGACAGCAGACTGCTGATCTCATTTCAAGGATTGCTCAGATCATGATGACCTGTGGGGAGGTAAATTTGCATTTGTTTGATGTTGTAAGCTTGAGTTGATGCTGCTGATCTTGTTTTGGTTTGTCTAGTTTTATTTAACCATTTGTCTTTGGTGCATGTAATCAAATTATCTTGGCATCCACTTCCTGAAAAGAAAGGCACTGATGACTTGTTTTGATTATTTACAGGAAAAGCTAATGGGAGTGGTGTTGTATGAGTACCTTGGAGAGGAGTATCCTGAAGTTCTGGGGAGCATTCTGGGTGTTCTTAAGGTGCGTTAGTTGATTCATTTGTAAAGTAGTAAGGAGAGATTTGTTGATCCAGTTTCTGTAAGGTTTACACGCTCTCTTGATGCCACTGAAGGGACTTTGACAATCTGAAAACCGTTCAGACACTGATCGTAACGTTACACTATAACTAGTAATAGTTTTCACTACATCTGCCCCCGCCTAAGATAATAAGATGGCACTTGAGGTGTTTTCCAATTAATATGTGCTGCACATTGTGATGTCTTTATATTATTTTACATGTAATTACGTAGGTAAATGAAAGTGAAAGATGCAAGGAAAGAATGAGCAACAACAAACAGCATTTATTTTTAATTTCCATCAACGTTTATTTGATACGATACGATATCAATTAAAAATCAATTTACTTAATTTGGAAAACGCCTTGAAAATATGATAGTAAAACAAAAACAGGAACATTCAATGATTAAAAGACAACATTTCGTCGTCATCTTTTTTTTTTAGAAACTTCCGGTAGTGTCGGTAACAAAAACAAAAAAGAGTACCTTAGAAGGTTTCTTTTAACACTTTCTTTTGAATTTGAGAATATCTCAGTAAATAATTCTTTTCTTAAGGCACGAGAAGGTACAAGAGAATTGCATTGATCTTGTGGGTAGAATTGCCGACAGAGGAGCAGAGCATGCGAATCTGTTTCGAGCTGCTTGAACTCTTGAAGGCACACAAAAAGGCCATTAGAAGAGCCACTGTCAACACCTTTGGTTATATTGCGAAGGCTATTGGGTGAGTCGGGTGCATTGCGCGTAAGTTACCCCCTCTTTTTTTGCGCCTCTTCGTGTTCAAGGAAGGTCAAGAGGAAGGCTTCAAAACAGGACCCACAACAATAGCTCTGAAGCCTTTTCATGTGCTTACCGTCTTGTGAAAACCTGCTACGTGAAACATTCTGTGTAGTTAAAAAATTTACGTCAGGTGATTCCCTTCATAACACAGTTACAATACAAGGGAGGTGAAATAACCGCAAAGTAACTGCAGTATGTCACCCGGTGGCAGCGACCTTCATATGCAGGCAGTGTGGCCCAGTGGTTAGGGCGCTTGCCTCGAGATCCGGAGATCCCGGGTTCAAGACCCGCTCTGACCACTCGTTGAATTTGATCCTGTTAGTCCCTGGTTCAACTTCCCAGCTGCACTTGTAAATAGCAAACTGGTTTGCCTCTGGCCAGTTGGGTTTCTTAAAAAAGTTGTTGTTTTTGTTCTGTTCCGTCGTTTCGTTGTGTTTCATTGGCCCTGAAAAGCCCCTATGGGGAGCGGTCAATTAAGTATGTATGTATGTATGTATGTATCCAATCTGGTATAAATGGGATCTTGATTCATGTACAGACATAAGCAAAAGCAACCTTGATTTACCCTGATTTACATTGGTAAATAGTTATATGCGGATATGCGAGGCCTCGGTTTTTTTTTTTTTGCACGTAGCTTTTAAGGCGAGTGCGTTTTGGTGAGGAAGCAATGATTAGTCAGGCTATGATTCCTGGTGTCGGCGTCATGCGATGAAATAATTTTTCTCGTGTTATGCAATCTACAGATTTGGTGTATTCTCTGCTAGCAGATTATTCACTTACCTGAAACCCTCACCCTAACGGACGGTTTACACGTACGACGCAAGCATTAAGCATAAGCAGCATACGCAGGCGCATTAGCTTCTTGCTAATTAATGTCTTTTGTTCTAATGAAAGGTACCAATTATCAAAACGCTACTGCATTTGCGTATGTTTCTTGTTCTTATGCTTGCGTCGTACGTGTACGTGAACAAGAATAATCAGTGATGGCTACGTCTGGACGCCATTTGAGCTTTGGGACTTGCCTTAAAGGCAGGAAGTTCTGGAGTCCCAACAAGCTGTGCCATTCGACGCCTGTCCTAAGGCGCCGTGCCTGTAATTCTTGATTTTGGCAGCGTTTCAGATAAACTAAAATAAGTGGGCGACTTAACTATTTTCCAGCGATGAATGTGTTAATTAATGCATCTTTTATGTTCACCGAGTTTGTATTTGTCTGCAGGGTATGTTCCATCCCGCGCGGAAAGTCAGAGATGTCTACTGGAAGATCTACAACAGCTTGTACATCAAATCTCACGTGATAATCAACTCACTTGACTGTTATCTGTTGTATCTTATGCGAGTTGAACTTTATTTGCCTTGTTGAAAATTATAACAATCCTGTTCAAAGGCTTTTGGACCAAAACCCAGTATCTTGATGTAAAGTTTAAGCATTTCGTCCAAAAAACCGCTTCTTTGCTTCACTTAAGGGTTTCTGTACGTTGCTCCCCTGCCCGTTCTTATGTCGTACACAAGTGTTATCCCTCATTCACACCAAAGCTGCTTAGTTAAGGAAGTTTCTTCACATTTCATATGAACTGATCTTTATCGACTTCAAATTTAGTACTGATCAACGCATATGATGTAAAACTTATGTGAATCTTATGGAAAAGCCAGTACTATATTTTCTCTTCGACTGACTTCTTCATAAACCCAGATTAATTAAACATGGCTAATTGGTGTCAGTAGCGTATAAAAACGGTTTGCTTAACTCGTGGTTACTTAAAGGGCGTGTATGATGGGCTTTTTCTGCTTTTCCAACAAAACTGCGGAGGACTCATTCTTAGAACATTCATAAGAATTGAGGTTAAGGGAATTTTTTTTCTTGCAGAAATAGTCTTAATGAACGAAATGATATATGAAATGAATCGTATCTCCTTTCAGTCATGGACGCAATTTTAGCAACTGCATAGAGAAGCCTGAAAAATTCAGGACTTGAACGGCGTTTGAACCCGTGACCTCGCGACACCGGTGCGACGCTCTAACCAACTGAGCTGTGAAGTCGCTGGCTTTGGGAGCTGACCGTTTGTGGGCTCTAATGTTCCCGTGAGGAATGAATCAATGAACGAAATGATATATGAAATGAATCATATACTGAGATACTTTCAGCACGAGAAGAGAAAGTTCGTATCCCCAAGCGGCCATATAATTTTCTGTTTACTATATAGATATTGATGAAATGTACAGATTTAAAACAACTTGTTTTACTCATTTTCGAAATGATGAAAAAGTGGTCTCCAACCGCTAAAACACAAATGTTGTGTAACATGAAACAAGATATGAAAGTTATGAAAAACAAATCATGATAATGAAAAATTTTGCAGCAAAAATGTTAATGTAGTAGATAAGAATTATATTAATGCACAAAAGTACCGTACAATGGAGAGGAAGCTCGCGTTTTATTGGCTAATCGTGTTCGTTACCATGACGACACCTGTATGATAAAAATGATGTGTTCACTGCGCGCGATGAAGATATGATTTTTAAGTAAAGGAGAAATCCTGGTATTTCATCAGTATCTATATAATAAAGGCCAGGGAAATAAGCATTAAAAGACTGACAAAGGAGGCATAAATTGTTTAATGTCGCTCTGAAAGCTGGAAAGAAAGAAAGCCCCACTTTAGGAGTCTGTACACTGTTTCTGTGGTGATTGGCTTATTGAACTGTCCGTTAATAACTTTGCAAGTGAATTATTGCAAAGTAGGAGTTTTTTTAAAGCAATCCAAATTTAAGGGCAATCTGTCCTGAATATGTGAAAAGACGTGGTCTGTCATTCTAATTTTTTTAATCCCCAGTCACCTTTCTCGCCCTGTAAGTACTTTTAAGGGTTCCGTCTTTGTGTTGCTATTAGATTTTGTTGATGGCCATCTTGGATTACCAGTCGTGCTTGAAAGAATTCAAGCAAACAGAGAGCCTGAAGCGAGAATAGTTCTTGCGTCTTTATACTAAGTAGAGTAAGGTAGAATATTTGATTCATTTTCTTTTAATTTCGTGTTTCTTTTCAGGATGCACTAGTGTCCGCTTACCCCACGGCACCAAGCGACGAGAAGAACAATTTTTCCCGAGCAGAACTCACATATTTCCTTTGAGTGTATTTGTCTCTGGTTTTGCATTCAGCCATTTTAGGATTGTCATGGAACGCTTTCTCGTCATATTCCGCGACGCCCCTCGCGTTAAAATCCAAAACATGGGATGCACGCTATACTGTTGTTTTTTAGAGAAGTGTAGATATATAAGCCGACAGTGGCTTTTAAGAGCTGGCAGTAACAGCTCAGGACTGGAAACTAAATTCAATCAGAACTAAGCAAGAATTGTAACTTGTGAATGAGTAAGTGTAATAAAGTACCCAGTTTTATGTCACCCGCCATTTAGTTCTTTTAGGGGATCAACAATGAATCTGAGATCCACTTTATACGCAAAGTATTCTGGGATCGCCAGGGGGCAAACGTTGCAAGTTGCTAGATAGAAAATGTACAACAGAAAGTTGTGTCTTCTTCAAAATCAGTGATATTGGACAAAAAATAACGTATTTTGTGTGTGAACACTGAGCTTTTCTGTGATTGCCGGCTTGCACTTTCGATGAAATTGGTAATAACTTACTGTGGCTCATTTTAGCGTGTGAAATTTACCTGATTGTATCACTCCCTGGTAATCCAGAAGCAATTCATAAATGAAAGAAGTCACTGAAAATTTGGTCAAAATATCAGGGATAATCAGCCCTTGATACTGCCCCTTTAGGCCCCTTACCACACCAATCTGAAATATTTTTTTAAAACGCTCTCCAGGCTTGAATTTGAAAACGACTGCTGGGTGTTCTAGGCCTTGTCCACACATACCTGTTTTCATTTGAAAACGCAACTTTTCCCTACGGATAGGCCTTCCGTCCACACGAGTGGGGAGTTTTGAAAACACCTTTTCCCTCCGCTGTGCTATGGACGGATGAAAACGGAACCTCTCATTTAACATGGCGAACAGACGCATGGCCTTTCCTTCAATGCTACTTGGGCTTCTTCCGTGCTTAACCGCATGTCTTCAGTTCAATTGTTCAAGCTTGTTGTAAAATGTTCAAGCTAATTACGGGAGAACACGGCTCAATATAATCAGGTTACTTTCACTTCCGGTTTTGAAGCTTGGAGCGTTTAATGACTTAAAGCAAGGCCTTGAGGGTTCTAGTGGGCTCCTGTCAGTACGTAAAAGTCCTCGGTGATTTCCGAGGAAGAGAGGGAGAACTTAACGATGATTGAAGGCCAATCGAAATAAAAAATATCCGTTTTCAAACAGAAACTGGTGCTTGTGGACGAGCGAAAATGATACACGTGGACTGTGTGGACGAATATATTTTTCGAAAACGGAACAAAACGTCCGTTTTCAAATGAAAATGGATACGTGTTGACTGGGCTTTAGCGCAGATGTCGAAAACGTAGCTTTCCAAATACGCGCAATATGTGCACATTGTCTATCTTACATTTACATGTATGCAGTTTTGAGGTTTTTTTAAGCAGCGTTTCTGTTTGGATGGTGAAAACGACATCGTCGGCGGAAATCGTCTCGAGGTGAATCAACGTCGTTCCCGGGGGGTCTCTTTCGATGAGGAGAGAGACCCTTCTCTTCTCCACGACAATGAAGACCCTGGGACCGAGGTTGGAGGTGAATATGCTTAGTGGTATATACTAAAAGCAAAGAACACCGCGCAAATGTGCTCGAGCAAACTGAAGCCTCATATACGGGACTATGGCCACGTTGTAGCGGGCATTAACTCTTGATTAATAAATATACCAAATTAAATATGAGTCCAAGTATTAGCATTGTTAGACAGCTGTTTCAGCTTTGTTGTGCGTCATTAGCTGTAGCTAGCTACAGGCAAGAAACAGGCTTTTATGAAAAGGCACTGGTGATTCATCGTGAAAGATCTTCGGCGAAGGGAATGCTTCCTTAGCATCAAGTTACACTAAACTGGCTAGGAAATGGCTACCGAAGGACAGGAGAATACAGTAAGCTTAGGAACTTTATGGAAATACGCTGGTATTTCAGAGCAAAGATTTTCAACTAAGACGATGCCGACTTGAAGTCATGGCAACATTTTATAGCTATCTGGAGATAATTTCCTGCAGCAGTGGATAGTACAGGTCGGAGCGAAAGAACTTTACCACCAGGCTCTGGCAGTTCAGACTCAGATCCGACGCAGCATCACGTTATGGTAATCTGGAAACGCAGTACTAAACCTTGACAATACAGTCAAGACAAAGAACTTTTTGCCGAAAATGCCACGACGAATTTCGGCGAAAACAATAGGGAGCTTCAGCAAAGGCGTTTTTGAGCGACGTACTGCAACCGGAAGTGGATGTTTCTCATTTATGGGCAGTTGTTGTTGTTATGAGGATCAGAATTACTTTTAGTTTATTTGTCATACAATTCCAGACTTCTCTAGAATTGTCTTACAATCTGTAATATTCCAGAAATTTCTTTGATGTGACTCAGCAGTTTCCACAAATAGTAAACCTTGTAATACACTATAGATACCAACAGAAAATCCTAGATGCTTAGAGTAAAATATAAAAGCAGGCTTGTAACTAATAGAAACTAGAAGCTCCAAAAAGCTTACACTGGGTTGCCTGTGGTACACATTACACACAAAAAGAAGTCACTGAATTGGGTGGTATCAGGAGCCCATCACCCGGAGCGTGCAACTTACCTATTTTCGTGCAACGGCGTTTTCACAAGTAAGGTTATTTTTAGATTGAATTTCCCGCTAATGAGACTCCCACAGGAGCCCGATGACCAATTACAATAAATTACGCTGACGTCATAGGGTCACCGAACCGGAACTGCCTTTGGTTTTTGACCTAATTCGCGGGAAGGGCTAGTCTAAAAATAAACCTACTTGTGAAAACGCCGTTTTACAGACGCTGAATGGAAGTTGCACGCTCCAGATGGGCTCCTGGTGGTATTGAACTGCAGCGTTCCAGTTAATTTTTTCAAGTAGGGGCCATTAAGACCATTTAAGGGGTCACCCAGAAGTCGTGCCAGCAGAGGCCCTTTGGCTCACACGTTCATACGACAAAGCAGATCTTTTTCTGAGGTTAAAAACCTGGGTACCAGCCTATTAATCATTTGTCAGAAAGAAAAATAGGCACGCATTGCGTACGTGTGGTAGTGCAGTAACACAGCGCTTTATTCCATATTGTCAACTGAGCTGCGTTTTGTCTTCCAGGAGATTCAAGTTGTCTTTGCGTAAAATGTAGCTCTAATAGTACACGATATTGTTTTGGTATTGTATATCATTGTAGTGCCATGGTAGAAGTCAGGTAAATAGACCCCTGAGAAGACATGTGGTTACTAGCAAAGTACTAAACCCAGAAAGATTGAAGAAAATAAAAGGGAATCGAGAAACATTGGCTTCTAGGCTGACATGCTGATCATTTGCAAGTTCCCTCACATCTTCCTTTCACTGCAAGTTTTAGCGTGCACTCTGAGCATCTGACAGCTTTGTAATACAAAAGTTCACTGAAGTTAAACCCTGTCCGGCTGAGTTAGTATCTGGATGGGTGACCTAAAAAATATTCCACTTTGTAACAGAAGCATAGGACCGAAATTCTATTTTAAAGTGCAAGTACGGCCAAGAAAAAGTTTCTCTAAATTACTAAAATGTTTTCCCAGGAATTCGAAAATAATTGCCGTTTTGTCCAGTTTCCTGTAAAAATGTGACAAGAGCACTTTGAAGTTGCCTCTTTCGTGACTTGGAGAGCGCCATCTTGGATATGACGTGTTATGACGTAGCAATAGTCAAAAAACGTGTTCGACCTTACCAAGCTCTTTGTTCCCCGATCACTTTCTTAATGTTGTGTGACCTTTCTGCTCCAAGAAATTCAAATGTAAGATGGACTATGGTAACCGGTCTTGTGGTTCAATAGCTGAGTAGGCCAAGTAGGCCATAAGTGCGACAGAAACTCAAGTCACTTAATGCTTGTAGACTCTCTGGTCAATCAAACCAGGCGGCAAAAATCTGCCAGAGCAAATATAAACGAGACAAAAACCTTGAACATGCGACATAGAAATATTCGACAAGCGTACCTTCTTTTCTTTTTCGCTTTCTTTCTTCTGCAACAGACGTCTTTGATGCTTCAGCAAACGTATTTGTTTCGCCGACGAAGCTTTCAGATCTTGCTCAATATACATAGCAAGGCTTTTTCACAACAAGAATTACTGCTGTTTTACGCTTTCGAGGGGAATGAAACTAGACACATGTCTAGACTTCGAACACATATTAAAATTAAAAAAACAGAAGATTCCACCGGAAAATGAAAATTTAAAGAAAAGTTGGGCTGCCAAAATAAAACATGGACGGATTCCTCAAACCTGAAAACCTGACTGCTATATTGTCTCTTCGGGTCTGTCATTTTGTTAAAGAGGACTTCAAGCGGGACCTTCAGGTATATAAATATTGGTCTTGGTAACATTCGTTTCATACTGAAATCTCAGTCAACCAGTCCAAAATATCATTTTATTGGAGCGAGAAAACTGAATCAAGCAATATATAAACGACTTTCACTGTTATGCGCATTTCCAGGCACTAAAAAAAACAACTTGAAATGTGGACACTCAAGTGAAGCTATGAGCTTCGCAGTTATGAACGCAATTTTTACAATTGCGTAGAGAAGCCTGAAAAATTCAGGACTTCAACGGGGTTTGAACCCGTGACCTCACGATTCCGGTGCGACGCTCTAACCAACTGAGCTATGAAGCCACTGACGTTGGGAGTTGGTCATTTGTGGGTTCTAATCGTCTATACTTAGTTTAAAATTTTTAATTGTACATATGGCTTTTATATTGCTGATGAATTGTACCGTGGTTAAATAAAGATTAAAATTAAAAAAATGTAAACAATGTAAAAGTAAATAAATATTGATACACAATTGTTAGGAAGAGCAGAAGGAAGTTTTCAGGACGGTCGATCGAGAATAAAATATTTTGCCATTAGCAACAAAATTTACCGCATGAAAACAACCTTAATTTTGAACTGCGAATACAAAAAGTTACCATCAGCGAAAAACATTTTGGGAGATTTTTGCTACGTTCAATTTTGTTATTGTACTTTTGACTGCACAAGTAAATCGCACATCGAATTCAGCGGGCGCCTTGATCAAGTTACCGCGGCGTGTTTACAATCGCCCAACTCTTGAGGTTGACCATTGTTTCTGCAAAGTCAAAAATTTATTCTCCAAGACGAGGTTATTTATCACCAGGTAATGCCATCGTTTTGCTGATTTTGGGGCTCATTTTGTTGAAACTCAAGCACGCTTCCAACAGACCTGTTTATTTTCGTGACTTATGCACGCGCTGCTTACAGTGCACTACCAAAAAAATCCTCCCGTATCACATTTCAACCCACGTATGCAAATTTGTTTAGCCTGTTACAGGCTTCCATTCTCTTTCCCTAATGTCTGGGAGCCTGGAACAGCCTAAAATTCGTTAAGCTCGAAAATTACACAACATGATATTAAAATTCACAAAGGCTGGAAATCTCACAAAAACCTTTTCCAGCGAAAAAATTATTGAAACAAACAACACATTTGCTATTAGAGGCAAAAAACCCTCCCTATTTCAATTGCGTGCATGCAAACAAGACACACAATGCGTGTCACAAAGCATATGCAATGCAATTAAATAAATCTCTGACAGTTTTTGTTGCGTAAGACCATTACTCATCGCTTTAAAGGTTCCAGATATTTATTTTCACCGCCTGTCTTTTTCGTCCAATTGACGTTCCATTCTTGAGCTCCATGAGGGTGTATTTTGTTTAAAGATCCACTAAAACGCCATTCGCGTTAAGATGACTTTCGGCGCCAGTGAAGGTTAACAAGAATTAGTGAAATTGCCAATTGTTACCGGAAGACTGTAGAGAGTTGAGTACAAATAAATACAAATAGCCAGACAACAGAGATCACAGATTCACTTAAAGGGGCTAGGTCACGCTATTTTAGGTAATTTTGTTTAATTTTGTTAATTATTAGCTCTAAACGTCAAATTGGCAGAGCAAGAGTCTTTGATTTGCCAAATGACGGCCACACAACAACTGAGAATGATTTTCCAGCTTTGTAAATGACATTTTGATATAGACTGAAAAAAGGTGGGCCGACGTTTTTCAAATTTACCCAAATTCAATCCGTTTCAATCTTCTCCAGTTTTGTCCATCCATGTTTTTTCTTGGCTTCCTTGTGTTTTGTTAGAGTTCTTCTATAGTTTTGAACAGTTATTTTGATATTTTAGTTAATTCTATGACCATTCGATCAGTGCTGAAATTGCCTGAAATTGCGTGACCTAGCCCCTTTAAGCTGTTCGATTCCTTCTCTATCTTTGTTGAACCCATACGTTACCAGAGAATTTTCCATTTGGTTTCAGTGTTGTACGTTACACCACACTTGGCTTGGCAAAATATTAGAAATACATCTCACTTTGATTTCGGCTCGACGGGCAAAAGATTGTTGTCGAAGTCAAGAGCCATAATGGCTCTTGT